>NC_082715.1:139543406-139843406 GCF_030144855.1 Hypanus sabinus | reverse complement strand
GTCTGCTCTGCTATTTCATCATGGCTGAGCCAAGACATCCTGACCCTGACACCTGGGAGATAACATACAATCTGCATGCCCTTATCGCACCCACAGAACCTCACATCTGTTCCTCTGACTATGGAATCTCCTGTCATCACTGTAGTCCTCTTCACCTCTCTGCTCTTCTGAGCCACAGCACCAGACTCAGTGCCAGAGATCGTCCCCCTCAACAGTATCTAAAGTGGCATACTTATTATTGAGGAGAATGGCCACAAGCCTGCAATGGCTGTGTATTTCCCTTCCTTCCTCCAACAGTCGCCCAAAATTAACTTTTAGGTAATCCTGCATGAAGATTCCCAAGTCCCTTTGCACCTTTGATTTCTGATCTTTTTCCTGTTTTAGAAAATAGTCTGTGTCTTTATTCCTTCTACCAATGTAGATGAACACTCACTTCCATACAATGTATTACTTCCTTGCACATTCTCCTAATCTGTCTCACCAACGACCTATACAGCAAACAAGAGATTTTACAGGTGCTGGAATTTCAGAGCAATGAACACGAATCAGTGGTGAGGAGTAACAGTCAATGTTTCAGGCTGAGACCCTTCCACAGGACTGGAAAAAAAGGGGGGGGGGTTAGAAGCCAGTGTAAGAAGGCAGAGGGAGGGAACAGAGTGCAAGTGGCAGATGATGGGTGGTAAGTGGTAGGTGAGGGAGTGGGTGGGAGAGGAGGTATATGTGAGAAACTGAGAGATGGTAGGTGGAAAAGGTAAAGAGCTGAAGAGGAAAAAATCCGATAGGATTTTGGGAATGGGCAAAAAGGAACAGCACCATAGAGAAGTGGTGGGCAGGTGAGTAGAAGAGAAGGAGTGAGAGAAGGAAGAATTGTTCCCCTGGGTTTCCCTGCTAGGACGACTGAATTTCCTAAGAGAGGTTCATGACAAGGACTTGAGTGCATTGGGCTCATTTTACACGTTTGCAGATATTTGCAGTGGTTAGATGTATTTGGAAATGCAGCAGATTGTGAAGATTGCATCCAATCAGTGATCAGGAGCACAGGAAGAAGCAATGATTTCACTGAGGTCCACTGGTGAAGATTTAAAAAGGCAGTGCTTTGCGGCAACTTTTGGAGTTGGACTGCACCCAATGTGTGAACAGGGTTCATTAAAAAGGGTGAATAAAAATAAGGCAGGGACAAGTGGAGCAGCCATTGTGGGCCAACGTTGGAGTGGCTTTAACTGATCAGGCTTGGGTGAGGTAAATACCTGATAAGTTTCTTCTTCTTCACAAACAAGAGAGAATCTGCAGATGCTGGAATTCCGAGCAAAGCACACAAAATGCTGGAGTAACTCAGCAGGCCAGGCAGCATCTATGGAAAAGAGTAAACAGTCGACGTTTCAGGCCAAAACCCTTCGACAGTTTCCTCTTCTTCTTTATTTTTTCTGTGCAGTGAGAATGGTTCCAGAGACTGTCTTGTGTTCTACATCTGAGATGTGGGAATTTTGCCAGACCTCCAGCCTCCCAGATAACCACACCTGTTCCAGGTATGCAAAGCTGCATCTCCTCAGAGAACATGCCAAGGAGCTGGAGCTGCAGCTCAATGACCTTCAGCTCACACGGGAGACTGAGGAATAGGAGCTACAGGGAGGTAGTCACCCCTAGGGTGCGGGAGGCAGGTTACTGGGTGACTTTCAGGTGAAGGAAAGGAAATGGGCACCCAGTGCAGAGTACTCCCATGGCCATTCCCTCAATAATAAGTATACTGGCAGGAATGATCGCAGAGCAGCAAGTGTAAAAGAGACGTGAGAGTATATAACAGACTGCAAAAAAATGGTTCTGAAGAGGTAGTAATGGCGTACTAGGAAATGGTGGATGAACTGAATAGTATTTTGCATCAGTCTTCACTGTGGAAGAGACTAGCAGTATGCTGGACGTTTGAGAGAGTCAGGGCACAGAAGTGAGTGAAGTCATCATTATTATGGAGAAGGAGCTTGGGAAACTGAAAGGTCTGAAGGTAGATAAGTCATCTGGACTTGACAGATTACACCCCAGGGCCCTGAAAGAGGTGGCTGAAGAGATTTAGAGGCATCAGTAGTGATCCTTTGAGAATTCATAGATTCTGGCATGGTTCCAGAAGACTGGAAAGTTGAAAATGTCTTTCCACTTTTCAAGAAAGGGGGGAGGTAGGAAAAATCTAAATTACAGGATTGTTAGCCAGTCTTCAGTGGTTGGGAAAATGTTGGAGTTGACTACTAAGGATGTGGTTTTGGGATATTTGGAGGCACGTGATAAAATAGGCCATAGTCAGCATGATTTCCTTAAGGGAAAGCTTTGCCTGACAAATCCGTTGGAAGTCTTTGAGGAAATAATAAGCAGGATAGACAAAGGATGCAGTGTACTTGGATTTTCAGAAGGCCTTTAACAAGGTTCTACACAGGAGGCTGATTAACAAGCTAAAAGCTCATGATATCACAAGAAAGGTACTATCATGGATAGAGCATTGGCTGATTGACAGGCGGTAAAGAATGGGAATAAAGGGAGCCTTTTCTGATTGGCTGCTGGTGGCAGGTGGTGTGCCACCAGGGTTGGTGTTGGACCACTTCTTTTTATATTGTATGGTAATGATTTGGTTGACTGCATTGATGGCTTTATGGATGGTATGAAGATAGGTGGAAGGGCAAGGTAGTGTTGAGGAAGTAGAGAGGCTACAAAAGGGGAATGGGCGAAGAAGTGGCATATGGAATATAGGGTCAGAAGTGTATGGTCATGCACTTTGGTAGAAGAAATAGAAGAGTAGACTACATTTTAAATGGAGAGAAAATTCAAAAATCTGAGGTGCAAAGGGACCAGGGAGTGCTCATGCAGGATTCCCTAAGAGTAAATTTGCAGGCTGAGTCAGTTGTGAAGGAGGTAAACTCAGTGTTGGTGAAACCCCCATTTACTGGGCATCTCTGGAAATCTGACTTGTTAGCCCCTGAACGGCCACTGGACTCTGTGCTGAACTTTCTCAGGTTCCACATGTCCAGGGTGTATACAACGTTGGTCCTGCCAAACCCATGAGTTTGGGATGTCTCGCCCAGCCAAACCCCGGTTTGTGTGAATGCTCTGTGACTTATTGCCCCCTGCAAGAAATAACAGATCCTACACTGCTTACAATTATAAAGAAAGTACATTTATGAATGTTGACTTAATCAAAGACTTATTAAAGTAAAAAACACAAAAGGGCTCATCACAATTAAACGGTCAAATGTGCGCATAAGTTGGAGCTGGTCTTGCAGTTGTCTTTAACTCATGCACTGGACCATCGGTCTGTGTGGAAGCACACGCCACCTTCCGAATGCTGCTTGAAATCCATCTCGGACGAACGGGCTCTCCTACAGGAGCGTTAGTCCTTCCTCCTGGAATCCATTCATCTGCACCAAGCACCTTGTGCAGCAGGAGACAGCATCCTCAGGCGTCTTCCCTCCTGTCTCCTCTCGGCTCCCGCCAAAAAGACCACGACCCACACCAGAGTCCCTCACAAAACCTTTCCGCCCAGTGTTCTCCAGAACCTTCTCCTAATTCCGTGGTCCTGATTGTCTGACACCACATTCCTAAGATGAACAACAAAGCCCCTCATCTCAGCTCAAACCCAAACAGGCTTGAAGCAGAACAGATTGCTCTTACAGAACTGCTGACATGAAACAGCCAGAGTAGAGCAGTAAAAATCTTTACCAGGGTGTCATATGAGCGGTCATTTAGAGAGAAGGAGGATATAAAAGCAAAGATGTAATGTTGAGGCTTTATGAGGCCTCATTTGGAGTATTGTGAGTAGACTTTGGCTCCTTATCTAAGGAAGGATGTGCTGACGTTAGAGACAGTTCAAAGGAGGTTCACGAATACGATTCTGGGATTGAATGGCTTCTCATGAGAGGAGTGTTTGATGGTTTTGGGCCTGTACTCACTGAAATTCATAAGGCTGAGGAGGGTCTCACTGAAACCTATTGAATGTTGAAAGGCCTTGATAGGGTGGATGTGGAGAGGATGTTTCCTATGGTGGGGGGAGTCTAAGACCTGAGAACACAGCCTCAGAATAGAGAAACATCCCTTTAGAATTGAGGTGAGGAGGTATTTCTTCAGCCAGGTGGTGGTGAATCTGTGGAATTCGTTACCACAGGCAGCTGTGGAGGCCAAGTCACTGGGTATATTTAAGGCAGAGGTTGATAGATTCTTGATTAGTCAGGGCATGAAGGGATATGGGGAGAAGGCAGGAGATTGGGGCTCAGAGGAAAATTGGAGCAGATTTGATGGGTCAAATTGCCAAATTCTGCTCCTATATCTTATAGTCTTACGGTTTCATATCCTCAAAATAGAGCAGATGATTGACAGAAATTTAATACAGAAAGATGAAAAGGATTACATTTCAGCAGCATGAATGAGTAATGGCCAAGCCCATCAATACCTGCAGTCATATTAGATACCAAACACTGGCATGTCCTGCCCTACTGTGACTTCTCTAGATACTTTGAAAGATAGTTTGAGGAACTGGAATTAATTTATTACTGTCACATGTACCAAGATACAATGAAAAACCTGTCTTGTGCACTGTTTAAATGGATCAATTCGTTACAGAGTGAATTGAGGTAGTACAAGGTGAAACGATGACAGATTGCAGAATAAAGCGTTCTAGTTACAGAGAGAGTACAGTGTAGGTAAACAACAAAGTGCAAGATCATAACATAGAAAATAGAGAACATAAACAGTACAGTGCAGTACAGGCCATTCAGCCCACAATACTGTGCCAACATTTTAATGTATTCTAAAATGAACTTTACCCTTCCCTACTACATAGCCCTATAATTTCCTTCTATCAATGTTCCTACTTAAACATCTCTTCAATGCTGTTAATGTAGCTGCCTCTACCAGCACCCCTGGCAGGGCATTACATGCACCCACTATTCTCTGTGTAAAAGAAAATTACCTCAGACCTCTCCCCCTTTACTTTCCACCAATCACTATAAAATTATGCTTCCTCATACTAGTCATTTCTGTCCCGGGAATTAGGTCCACTCTGCCTATGCCTCTTACCGTCTTGTACAACTCTGTCAAGTCACTTCGCATCCTCGTTCACTCCAAAGACAAACACACTAGCTTGCTCAACCTACAATCATGAATCGTGGCCTTAAGTCCAGGCTGCATGCTTGTTCTGCTCGACCGTTTGCTTGATGGAAGAAGGGTTGGATTGCGTTCACCTACGGCAGCACTCGTGCGTGGTGGGGACTGCTGAACGACCGGTCTACGGACCACGAGGAACTTGCTTCTGCAGCTATGTTTTCCTGCTGTCATAACTGTTTGCTCTATACGTGTCGTGTGTGACTGTTGGTACTGTGTTTTGTAACTTGGCCCTGGAGGAATGCTGCGTCTTGTGTATGGTAGAATGAAAATTGAACTAGAACTTCCTCAGAGACTCAGTCACTTTATTTGTGACCTCCCTGAATAACTCTGTTACTTTTTCCACAGATGCTGTTCTACCTGCTTGGTGTTTCCAGTATTTTTGAAACTTTTTCTCATATACTCAGTGGGCACTTTATTAGGTACACCTGGGGGTTAATGCAAATAGCTAATCAGCCAATCATGTAGCAGCAACTCAATGCATAAAAGCATGCAGACATGGTCAAGCGGTTTGGTTGTTGTACAAACCAAACATCAGAATGGAGAAGAAATGTGATCTAAGTGAATGACCATGGAATGATTGTTGGTGCCAGATGGGGAGGTTTGAGTATTTGCTCATCTCGGAAACTGTTGATTTTTTTTGGGATTTACATGCACAACAATCTCTGGAGTTTTGCAGAGAATGGTATGAAAAATAAACAAAAAAAATCTAGTGAATGGCAACTCTGTGGGTGAGAATGTCTTGTTAATAAGAGAGGTCACAGGAGAATGGCCAGACTGCTTCAAGCTGACAGGAAGGCGATGGTAACTCAAGTAACCACGTGTTACAACAGTGGTGTGCAGAAGACCATCTCTGAACGCACAACACGTTGAACCCTGAAGCGGATAGGCTGTAGCACCAGAAGACCATGAACATACACCCAGAGGCAGCTTTATTAGCTTAATAAAGTGACCACAGAGAGTACCGCAGTGAAGCAAGTACCATCCTGTGGCTAAGTGTAATCTATCCTTTTCAGAAGAATAGATAAGGGTGTCTTTATTTTCTGATTAATTCTGACTTATAAAAATCCCCACGTCACTGGCCAGCTTAATTGTCTTTCTAATTTTCCATTTCTTATCTAAAGTGCTCAGAAGCGCTTGCACGACTTGCGGTGAATATGTTACAACAGCAACAATGCCTAATATCTCACTGTCAGGACGTGAGATTCATCCTGCATGCCTCCTCACAGGTGCCAAGCCTACAGTAACAGAAAAGAGAAGATAAAACCACAAAATGCAGTCTGATTTTCCAGCCTTTTGTCACTGAGTCAAAGTAGAGCATAAACGATTACTTTCGCCAAGCGTTAAAGCTCCTCCACCCACGGACCCACCCCTCCACACCCCCAACCACCACTACTTAATCATTTCCTTTCAGAGTCACACTCCTGTGCCTAGCACCCCTTTATGGCCATACAATCTATATAAACTTTCTTACATATTTATATTTATTATGGTTTTTATTAGCATTGGGTGCCACGGTAACGTAGCAGTTAGCGCAAGAAAATTGCAGCTCGGGGCATCAGAGTTTGGAGTTCAATTCCAGTGCTATCTGTAAGGAGTTTGTACGTTCTCCCCGTGACTGTGTGGGTTTCCTTCGGAGTCTCCAGTTTCCTTCCCAGTCCAAAGACGTATCAGTCAGTAGGGTAATTGGTCATTGTAAATGGTTCTGTGATTAGACTAGGGTTAAACCGGAGGATTGCTAGGCAGCAGAGCTCGAAAAGGTGGAAGAGCCTGTCCTGCACTGTATCTTTAAATACATAAATAAAATAAATGTAATTTATTGAGTTCTCTATCTTCTTCTTAGTATTTGTTCTGTGTCGGGGCCAGAGTAACAATTATTTTGTTCTCCTTTACACTCGTGTGCTGGAAATGACATTAAGCAATCTTGAATCATGAACACGAGACCCAGTTTTCATTTCCAGGGAGTGCATTTGCTTTTAAGTTTCTAAATGAAAGATGAAGATCAGAGTGAACCCTCGGGCTGTGTCCCTGCTTTGTGTAATTACTTGTTAATGAAAGAGTTGAACTTTGGCAGTTAGTTTGACATCCTTACTTCTCATTGTTTCTCAATGATGTTAGTGAATTGAGTTATGAAGAGAAAAGTTTAAAAAATATGTTAGTGTTTGTCGTCTGCCAAATTTTGCAGCTGATGCCATATTATTGGACAATCTACTGCCTCTGGTGCTCCTGGTGTGGCCTCTTGTATATCGGTGAGACCTGGTGAAGACTGGGACACTGCTTCACTGAGCTCTTACGCTCTATCCCCCAGAAAAAGCAGATCACCCAGTTGCCACCCATTTTAATTCCACTTCCCATTCCTATTCCAACATGTCAGTTCATGGCATCTTCTACCGTCACGATGAGGTCACACTCAGGTTGGAGGAACAATACCTTATATTCTGTCTGAATAGCCTCCAACCTGATGTCATGAACATTGATTTCTCGAACTTCCAGTAATGCCCCCTTTCCTTCACCGTTCCCCATTCCCATTTCCCTCTCTCACTTTTTCCCCTCACCTGCCTATCACCTCCCTTTGGTACTCCAACTCCCTTTCTTTCTTCCATGGCTTTCTGTCCTCTCCTATCAGACTCACCCTTCTCCAGCCTTGTCTCTCTTTCACCAATCAACTTCCCAGCTCTTTACATCACCCCTCCCAGTTTCACCCTCTCACCTTGTGGTTCTTCCTCCCCTCCCCCACTTTTTTACTCTGACTCCTCATATTTTTTTTCCGGTCCTGATGAAGGGTCTTGACCCGATAGGCAACTGTACTCTTTTCCATCGATGCTGCCTAGCCTGCTGAGGTTTCGTGTGTGCTGCTTGGATTTCCAGCATTCGCAGATTTTCTCGTTAGTCATCGCGCAGTGTGCTTTCTTTTTGTGTGTGTTTCTATAACTCAAGCACAAATTGACAAGTCTTGAATCATTGAACCATGTAGTCTGCAGTCTTATTAGTGTTCTTGGCATTGTGTGTTTGCGAGATTCTTATCCTCTCTCATAGAATAAAAATTCCTTTGTCAATGTAATGGGAATGACTGTACACCTGAGTACCTGGTCTGAGGGCTGTTTGACCCCAGTTTGGGCCAATAAATTAAAGAGCCTCATTGAATTCCAGATTTGCTTTGTCAGTCAAATGTAGTTTCAGGTAAGTAGCAATTAATAAATAATTTAAAAAATCCCTCAAATTCCTTAAAAAAACCCCTAGCTAAATGTGTTATAGATTCAAGATTCTAGCCAATTTATTGTCATCCTTCAGTACAGGAGAACAAAATGATCGTTACACTGGATCCAATGCAGCATAAAAAAAATGTGTAAAAAGCACAATAATTATAAATAGAAAATCAATCCTAGAAGCACAATGTGTAAGTTTCTGTTACATACACAGCAACGCACACAAAATGCTGGGGAGAGCTCAGCAGGTCAGGCAGCATCTAGGGAAATGAATAAACAATTGTCGTTTCAGACTGAGACCCTTTGTCAGCACATATTCAGAATCAGAAGCAGAATCAGAATCATGGGTGGAGGTGTCGATGTGTAGCCTCTTTTTATTTATTTGTTTTATTTAGAGATAATGCACAGAGCAGGTCTTTCTAGCCCAACGAGCTGCGCTGCCCAACAACACACCAATTTAACACTCGCCTAATCACAGTTTACAATGACCAATTAACCTTGCAGCCAGGTAGGAGGAAACCTGAGCACCTGGAGGAAACACACGTGCTCAAGGGAAGCATGTGCAGTCCTTTTACAGACGGAGCCGGAAATGAACTCCAAACTCCAACCCTTTGAGCTGTAATAACGTCATGCCGACCGCTACACTACTGCGGCGCCTCGATGATTGTTTGACAGTGATTAAATAAAAAGTGATTAGTGGTTGTGAGTTTAAGTAAATGAAAGGATGAGCCAACAGCCCAGTGACAGATTGATGGAATTTTACCGAAGAGCTGGACCCCAAACTAATTGCACATTCCACACAAAATGTCTTCCCCATCCACCACATAACAATGACACAAAATCCAAAGAAATGCCACATTCCTCTGCCCTTCATCACTATCATCAGCTCTCAGCAGAGATAATACAGACTAGAGCAGCCATGCCATGACTATGAGAGCTACAAACACAAAAAGCACCTGGAAAATATCTCCATATGCAAACTGACTGTAACCCCACCTTGCTCGGTCCCAAGCCAAGTTGCAGAAGGAGGAGGGCTGAGCAATGAGCTGGAGTCCCATCCCCTAAAAATCCAGAGTAACAGAAATGCCAACAGAACCTCCAAAGACATCACCCCTGAGAGAGGAAGGAACTGTTGGCAACTTATGCCCCAGTAGGGATGATGAGCTTAAGATTAAGAAGAAGAAGCTCTTAGGGAGTGAATGTGAAAGTGGGAGAAAATGCTCAACAATATTGATTTTGCTTCTATCCAGAATCTTTCTGAACAGCTACATGCTTCCTTTGGACATCCTATAATTAGATCAAGATCCCTCAGCACAGTTTTTTTTTGTCCACTTTTTTGAGGCTTCCGTTGGCTGGGGTTGACCATGGACATTGTGTCCTAGCTGTCGAGAATCGCAAGCCAGGTCTGTACAATGTGGAGAGCGAGCAGTTGCCCATGTCGCAGTCTTCCCCTCTCCATGCAGCTGATGAATCCAAAAGAACGGCAGAGACCGATACAATTTGGCTCCTCGGCAACGCAGGAGTTGCCAGTCAACCTTGAACTCAATGTAGGGCTGCCTCAGGGACTCCAGCTCTGGAATTTTCCTTGGGTTTTACTCCCCAAAGCCTTCCCCATGAATAGGTACAGTCACAAGGTATCAGAGGTTTGAGATCAGTTTTCCTTCTCCTAGATGAGTTGCCAACCACAGATGATGAGTCCCTCCTTCCCGAAGTGACTAGTTCTAAGGTGTGAGTAACCTGCCTTTGCCCCTTCTCCTGTCAGGAGAAATGATTCTTGCAGGCTTAGTAGTTAAGCCTATACATGAAGGTTGAAGTACCTGAAAGTTATACTTGGTTGAGAAAGGCTATTTGAGATGCATGCCATTGGGAACATTTAATAGGTAGTGGGCTCTTATCCTCGTTTCCCCCAACTATGACAACCTTAAGGAACCTTGGATTCATCAGTTTGGATTATGAAATGAAACTTTTCCATTTAAATTCTAAACTCTAAGATCATAGTGGACCAATCCAGCTTTGTTAATGACTCTTTATTCCACTGAACAATCAAAAGGAAGAGAAACAGAGCACTTACCCTGTGCATTGCAATGGGTCTGGTTTGACGTGATTTAAGTTCTGCACCTGCTGATGGACTGGAAATAATCCCCCGATGATGATGTCCCCAGGGCTTTTTGCTCCTATAAGATCATCAGCGACGTTGCATGCTTTAACTGAGCAGCAGATAAAGACAAGACACCAGGTGCAGGCAACCTTCAGAACGAACATGGTCCTTAGGCAGGGCTATATACAATTAAATAAACATTTAAATACAATAAGCATTAAACTTGGTTGGAAATCATACTTCTAACTCCTGTAACCTTTGGCGATGTGCTCTTACCAATATCTGTAAGAGACAGTTTCAACAATTGCCTTCTTCGATCTTGGGCATAATCAGGCCACACCCTTTATTGGCAGTGCAATGTTATACTGAAGGGTTTTTTGTGATTTTAAATGTTATGCAATTTTAATTTAACAGGTAGGTTCAAGGAAGGGAAGTCTCAGCAAGACTAATTAACATATGGGGAGATTTTTTTCTACATGCTTCCTGTAATCTCTCACAGATCTTTTAACTGTTTTTGGTTTGGTTTATCTGCCATTTTTTTTCTAGTGTGTGAAATGTGAGCAATAGCCTAGAAGCAATATTGTAAAGACTGCGACCTGTGGCATTTAATTGGCAGTAACAACATCCAAGTGGGAACAGATTTCCTTCTGTACACCTGTTTGGGTATACAATATTGAAAGGTCTAGACAGTGTGGATGTGGAGAAGATGTTTCCTATAGTGGTGGAGTCTAACACCAGAGGGCAGAATCTCAGAATAGAGGGAATTTCTTTAGCCAGGGGGTGGTGAATCTGTGAAATTTATTGACACAAATGGCTGTGAAGGCCAAGTCATTTAGGATACTTAAAGTGGAGGTTGACAGGTTCTTGATTAATGAGGGGGTCAAAAGCTATAGGAAGAAGGTAGGAGAACAGGGTTGAGAGGGTTCTTACATCAGCCATGATGGAATGGTAGAGCAGACTCAATGGGCTGAATGGCCTAATTCTTTTCCTATGTCTTGTGGCCGTAAAGTTCTGTTCTCCCTATCAAAAACAAGATTTTATTGCCAGTGAGGGAGCATGGGGAGGAAAATTCACTAAGCTTCTTCCTGAGGCAGCCAGCTTGCCAAAATGAGGAGAGTTTGAATAGACTAGGACTGTATTTTGGGCGGCACAGCAACATAGCGGTTAGCGTAAAGTTTTACAATGCCATCAATCGCTGACCCTGGTTCAATTGCTGACACTGTCTTTAAGGAGACTTCTCCCCGTGACTGTGTGTGTGTTTCCTCTGGGTGCTCCGGTTTCCTCCCACATCCCAAACACACACAGGTTAGGGCTGGTCAGTTGTGGGGACGCCTTGTTGGCAGCAGAAGCAAGGCGGCATTTGCTGGCTGCCCCCAGTGCACCCTCAGACTTTGTTAGTCACTCTACTTTATGTTTCAATGTTTCAAAGTACATGTGATAAACAAAGCTAATCTTAATCACACAGAACATTAATAGTTTAGATAAATGTGAGGAACTTGGCTTGAAATTTAGAAGATTCTTAGCTTGACAAACAAGATATTGGGTTATTGCCTCTTGACTGAGGAGTCCAGAGGCGTATTGATTATCTATTTATTTATCCTCTCTGGGTTAGTATGAGCCAGCTGGTGTGTGTGTTGAATTTGCATCGAGCAAGAGAAATTTCTACTCCCTTTAGTTCATTCCACAGCGAGCCCGAAGTGGATTTCCAATACCTTTGCTCTCTATTCACGATAAGCCACCTGACAAGTTCCTTACTGAAAATCATGACTGTTTTCCTTTCTGTCACCGATGCTGGTAACCTGTTCCAAATACATAACATTCCTTCTGTATTTCATGTTTCATTCTGTTTTGATCACCTGGACTTCAGTTACCTGCTTTTATGATTTTCAAAAAACTATTCAATGATTAATGCCATTACATCTCCGGCAACACGGGTTCAAATCCCGACGCTGCCTATAAGGAGTTTGTACATTCTCCCTGTGACCCCATGGGTTTTGTCCTGGTGTTCCAGTTTCCTCTTGCAGTCCAAAGAAGTTAATTGGTCACATCGGTGTAACTGAGTGCTGTAGGCTTATTGGGCCAGAAGGGTTTGTTACTGTGCTGTATCCCTAAGTAAGATTACAGCAGTAAATGAGGCCATTCAACCCATCATGTGTCTGCTGGCCCTCTTTCAGCTCAACTCTCTTTTTCCATTCCACAGCCCATGCAAATTCTGTTTCATTATACATTTACGTAATACCATCTTAAAGAAGTGGGATTAGCCTTATTTGTCGCTTGTACACTGAAACATACAGTGAAATGTGCTGTTTGCATCAAATCAGACCAGTGAGGGTTGTGCTGAACAGCACATCTGCTGCCAAATACCTGGCACCAACACAGCACGCCCCAGCATTCAAACCTGTACGTCTTTAAAAGGTCACGGGGAGAACATACAAATTCCTTGCAACGGTGGGAATTGAACCCCCAATTAGCAAAAGCTGTTGCTGTAATAGTGTTACTCTAATGACTACACTGTCATCTGCCCCCTTTTGAAGGGTTACAATGGAACCACCTTTCATCTCTCTGCAGCCAATGTACTTCAATTACATGCTGCAAAAGAAAGGCCTTTTCCTATAGTCCTCTTGATTCAAAGTAAATGTATTACCAAAGTACGTACATGTCACTGTACACTACCCTGAAATTCATTTTCCTGTAGGCAACAAGAGAAGAACAGAAGTATACAATTTCCTTTCCATTTATGGTGTACCTCTGACCATTTCAAAGCATTTTTATGGACTATTTACAAAATCAGACATTGTTATAATCAGCTTTTTAACACAGTTGTGTTATGGGAGTGGACAGTGGTACTGTATATCAGAACTCTTTTTTTCATCTTGGCCAACTGTTAGTTGGACCACCATCCAACTGAGCTGCTAGTATAAAAATCACATGACTGAACTACATCTATTACCCCTGCACTATACACCACTTTCCATAATGCTGTTTAGCATAAGATATAATAGCAGAATTAGGCCATTCGGCCCACCGAGTCTGCTCTACCATTCAATCATGGCTGATATACTGCCCTCCCATTCCCCTGCCTTCTTTTTGTAACTTTCAATGCCCTGACTAAGCAACAACCTGTCAACCTCTGCTTTAAATATACCCAATGACTTGGCCTCCACAACCATCTGCGGCAATAAATTATACAGATTTACCACCTTCTGGCTAAAGGAATTCCTCCTCATCTCTGTTCTAAATGGGCATCCATCTATTCTGAGGCTGTGCCCTCTGGTCCTAGGCTCTCCCACTCTAAGAAACATCCTCTCCACATCAGCTCTCTTTAGGCCTTTCCATTTTCAATACATTGTAAGTACACACTGGAATTTGTGTGTTTATGCATATTTTATTCCACATCCTACTTTAACCTCTAACTTCAGAATCAGAATGAGAGTCAAGTTTAATATTGTGGGCATGTCTTGAAATATGTGAACTTAGCAGCAGCAGTACAAAGCAATACGTGATAACATAGAGAAAAAAACAAATATATAAATCAATTATAGAAAGTATATTAAATAGTTAAATTAAAATAGTTGTAAAAAACAGAAATAATAAAAAAGTGAGGTAGTGTTCATGGGTTCAATGTCTATTTAGGAATTGGATGGCAGAGGGGAAGAAGCTGTTCCTGAATCACTGACTGTGTGCCTTCAGGCTTCTGTACCTCCTTCCTGATGGTAACAGTAAGAAGTGGGTAAGCCCTGGGTAATGGTGATCCTTGATAATGGACACCGCCTTTTTGAGGCACCGATCCTTGATAATACTCTTGGATACTAGAGGCTAGTCTCCATGATGGAGCTGACTAACTTTACAACTTCCTGTAGCTTCTTTCGATCTTGTGTTGTAGTACCACAACACCCTCCCCCCATACCAGACAGTGACGTAGCCTCCACAGTACATCTGTAGAAGTTTTCGAGTATTTTAGGTGACAAACCAAACTGCTGCAAACTCCTAATGAAATATAGCTGCTGTCTTGCCTTCTTTACAGCTGTGTCAATATGCTGGGTCCAAGTTAGATCCTCAGAGATCTTGACTCCCAGCAACTTGAAACTGCTCGCTCTCTCCACTTCTGATCCCTCTATGAGGATTGGTTCGTGTTCTTTCGTCGTACCCTTCCTAGTCCACAATCAACTCCTTGGTCTTACTGACATGGCTGGTTGACTCTACAGATTTATGACAGACAGTTGCGCAACAAGATTAATCTTCATGCAAATGCAAAATAAATTTGTTTGTTACACCTCTCTGTAAGCAACACTATCTCTGCATGACTACATACATCTCAGTGGAATCCACAGATTAGATCACTGAACACAGGAAAAGACCCTATGGCCCACAATGTGCCAAACCAATTAAATTCGTCACCAAATGGCCAACTGAACTCAACTCTTCGGCCTACGTAATGTCCATAACCTTCCATTTTCCTTATATTCATGTGCCTATCTAAACATCTCTTAAAAGTCTCTACTATTTCTGCTTCTACCATCACCCCAGCAGCACATTACAGGAATCCACCACTGTCTGTAAAAAACTTACCATTCACAACTCCTTCGAAATTGTCCTCTCTTACTTTAAATACAAGCACTCTGAAAAATGATACTGATGCACCATCAATAACTCTCGGAGACGTGAGGCGAGATATAGGCTTTTATTCGCTGGAAGAGAGCAGTCAGCAGCAAGAGATCCTCATACGACATCCTGGAGACTGAGGGAGGAGCAGTGCCTCCAATCGCCTTTATACAGGGGTCTGTGGGAGGAGCCACAGGGGCAGTCAGCAGAGGGGCGTGTCCAGACAGGTATATGTAGTTCACCACAGATACTTCCTGTCTACTCTATCTATGCCTCTCATATCTTGTCCAATCTTTCATTATAGCACATACTCTCCAGCATTCCAGTAAAACAAATACTTGAAGTTGAAAAAGAAATTTCAGGGTACCTTTGTTTTCCAAGCCTACTTTGTTATCATAATGCTTGTCAAGTGAATCTTTTCTGCATGTTCTTCACGCTGATACAATCAAGATTTCTTTCAACTTGTTATAATCTCAAATGAGTCTCATTCTTTTTTTTAATTGTCTTTGCTGGCATCTGAGTGACCTTGATCCTGTGCACTCCAACCTTCCAGACAGACAGAATCACTCACCCCACAGAAAATGTGCTGATTTCTTTCACAGACCATCTTAGCTTCTTATCCTCAAATTAACCATCTGTGCACCGTAGAAAAAATTTTTTAAATATGGTGCTTTAACAGGAGGTTTTGGGCATTCCTGCATGCAAATCCCTGTCTCAGCAACCAAGGATTACTGTATATAGGTTAGAATTCTAAATCTGAATCTGAAAATGCTAAATTGCTCTGTGATTAGGCTAGGGTTATCTCGGTGGGTTGCTAGGTTGTGTGGCCCATTGGGCTAGAAGTGCCTGTTCCATGATGTCTGTCTAAATAAATAAAATAAATTAATTGTGTACATCCCCTGTCCAGTGCCATGATAGCACAGGCACCTTTTGGTTATAATAAGCTATATTTTGCTATTGTGATGATTTAATTACATCCGCACATCTCCGTGCCCAGTACTGCCTACTTTCTGAGAAGGCGGCAGAGAATCTGGACTGTGCACATTGGTACTCATGTCCTGCAGATGCGCAGTAGAGAGCACCCTGGCACGCTGCGTTACTGCACGGCATGGAGGCTGCATTGTGCTGGACGGGAGAAGGAGCCGGCAGGGTGGGGCGCAAGCCATTGATCAACTCCATTTTGCTGCTTTAAGCTTCCATTGTTTGCCAATTAAAACAAGGAGGGAGTTTGAAGCATAGAGGTGAGTGCATAGGGTCAGTGCCAGCTGCCTGTTTTTTGATGACTCTGCTACGGAGAGGAAAAGGTTTGTCGCTGGGCCTGGAGAGCGTTCCTGGGGTTTTCTGTGTTCTGGATGTGGACTTGGACTATAGACTATTTTCAGTCGTACAATTTCTTATATTCAGGGAGGAGGCTACATAACATTCATGCCAGGAGAACCAGACTCAAAATCAAGTACCGGTACTTACATCAAACAGTAAGGCTGATCAACACCTCCATCCACTAAACACTGTCATATAGCATTTCCTGTCAGTCACCTTATGTACAGACTCCTGTGCCTAGAGTCACTTTATGGAGAAACAATCAATGTAAACATAGAAACTTAGAAAGCCTACAGCACAATGCAGGCCCATCAGCCCACAAAGCTGTGCCGAACATGTCCTAACCTTAGAAATTACTTAGGGTTGCCCATAGCCCTCTATTTTTCTAAGATTAATGTACCTGTTCAGGAGTCTCTTAAAAGACCCTATTGTATCTACCTCTACCACCATTGCTGGCAGCCCATTCCATGAACTCACCACTCTCTTTGCATAAAAAACTTACCCCTGACATCTCCTCTGAACCTACTTCCAAACACCTTAAAACTGTGCCCTCTCATTCTAGCCACCAGCCCTGGGAAAAAGCCTCTGACTATCCATACAATCAATGTCTCTCATCATCCTGTACACCTCTATCAGGTCACCTCTCATCCTCCGTCGCTCCAAGGAAAAAAGGCCAAGTTCACTCAACCTATTCTCATAAGGCATGCTCCCCAATCCAGGCTACATCCCTGTTGATCTCCTCTGCACCCTTTCCACATCCTTCCTGTAGTGAAGCGACAAGAACTCCAAGTGGGGTCTGACCAGGGTCCGATATAGCTGCAAAATTACCTCTCGACTCCTAAACTCAATCCCGTGGCTGATGAAGGCCGATACACCATATGCTTTCTTAACCACACAGTCAATCTGCTAAGTGTCCTATGGACTCGGAACCCAAGATCCCTCTGATCCTCTGCATTGCCAAGAGTCTTACCATTAATACTATATTCTGCCATCATATTTGACCTACAAAAATGAAGCACTTCACACTTATCTGGGTTGAACTCCATCTGCCACTTCTCAGCCCAGTTTTGCATCCTATCAATGTCTCGTTGTAACCTCTGACAGCCCTCCACAGTATCCACAACACCCCGCAACCTTGGTGTCATCAGCAAACTAACTATCCCTTGACTTCCTCATCCAGGTCATTTATAAAAATTATGAAGAGTAGGGGTCCCAGAAAAGAACCCTGAGGCACTCCACTGGTCACCAACCTTCATGCAGAATATGATCTGTCTACAACCACTCTTTGCCTTCTGTGGACAAGCCAGTTCTGGATCCACAAAGAAAGGATCCCCCCTTACTTTCTCAATAAGCCATGCTTGGGGTACCTTGTCAAATACCTTGCTGAAATCCATATACACTACATCTATGGCCCTACCTTCATCAATGTGTTTAATCAGGCTCAATCAGGCTTGTAAGGCACAACCTGCCTCTGACAAAGCTATGCTGACTATTCCTAATCATTTTATGCCTCTTCAAATGTTCATAAATCTTGCCTGTCAGGATCTTCTCCATCAACTTAACAAATACTGGACTTTTATAGACTGGACAATTATAGACTCACTGGTCTATAATTTCCTGGACTATCTCTACTCCCTTTCTTGAATAATGGAACAACATCTGCAACTTTCCAATCCTCCAGAACCTCTTCTGTCTCCATTGATCATCGCCAGAAGCTCAGCAATCTTCTCCCTCACTTCCCACAGTAGCCTGGGGTACATCTCCTCTGGTCCCGGTGACTTATCCAACTTGGTGCTTTCCAAAAACTCCAGCACAACTTCTTTCTTAATACCTACATGCTCAAGCTTTTCAGTCCGCTGTAAGTTATCCCTACAATCGCCAAGATCCTTTTCCGTAGTGAATACTGAAGCAAGGTATACATTAAGTACCATTGCTACTTCCTGCGGTTCCATACACACTTTTCCACTGTCACACTTGATTGGTCCTATTCTCTCACATCTTATCCTCTTGCTCTTCATATATTTGTTGAATGCCTTGGGTTTTCCTTAATTCTGTCCACCATGCCTTTTCATGGCCTCTCCTGGCTCTCCTAATTTCTTTCTTAAGCTCCTTCCTGCTACCCTTATCATTTTCTAGATCTCTATCGTTGCCTAGTTTTTGAACCTTTCGTAAGCTCTTCTTTCTTCTTGACTAGTTTTTAAATAGCCTTTGTACACCACAGTTCTTGAACCCTACCATCCTTTCCCTGTCTCATTGGAACATACCTTTGTAGAATCCAATGCAAATATCCCCTGAACATTTGCCAGATTTCTTCTGTACGTTTCCCTGAAAACATTTTTTCCCAATCTATGCTTCCAAGTTCCTGCCTGAAAGCCTCATATTTCCCCATACTCCAATTAAATGATTTCCTAACTTCCGATCCCTCTTCAATGCTATGGTCAAGGAGATAGAATTGTGATCACTATCTCAAAAAAGCTCTCCAACTGAGAGATCTGACACCTGACCAGGTTCATTTCCCAATACGAGATCAAGTACAGCCTCTCCTCTTGTAGACTTATCACCATACTGTGTCAGGAAACCTTCTTCAACACACCTAACAAACTCCATCTCATCTAAACCCCCCACTCTAGGGACATACCAATCGATATTTGGGAATTAAAATCTTCCACCACGACAACCCTGTTATTATTACACCTTTCCAGAATCTGTCTCCCTCTCTGCTCCTTGATGTCCCTGTTACTATTGGGTGGTGTATAAAAAACACCCAGTAGAGTTATTGCCCCCTTCCTATACCGAACCTCCACCCACAGAGTATCCATAGACAACCTCTCCATGACTTCCTCCTTCTCTGCAGCTGTGACACTATCTCTGATCAACAGTGCCACACCCCCACCTCTTTTGCCTCCCTCCTTGTCCTTTCTGAAACATCTAAAGCCTGGCACTTGAAGTAACCATTCCTGCCCCTGAGCCATCTTAGTCTCTGTAATGGCCACAGCATCATATCTCCAAGTACTGATCCACGCTCTAAGCTCATCCGCTTTGTTCATCATACTCTTTGCACTAAAATAGACACATTTCAAACCATCACTCTATCACTTGCCTATCCTTCCTACAAGCACTGTCTACAAGCTTTTTCTATTTGTGAGCCAACCATCTCTTCCTCCGTCTCTTCAGTTTGGATCCCACCCCCCAGCAATACTAGTTTGAACTTTCCCCAGCAGCCTTAGCAAACTTCCCCGCCAGGATATTGGTTCCCCCAGATCCAAGTGCAACCCGTCCTTTTTGTACAGGTCACTCCTGCCCCAAAATACTGCGGAGCGCGTCATTGGAGCCTCCCTGCCCTCTATTGTGGACCTGTACTCTTCCAGGTTGAAGAAGAGGGCGGGGAACATCATAAAGGACTCCTCCCATCCTGCGCATGGACTGTTTGAACTGCTTCCGTCTGGTAGGCGCTTCAGATCCCTCCAGACTAAGACTAATAGGCACTGGAGAAGTTTTTTCCCTACTGCGATCACTTTGCTGAACAGTTAACTGCCGGTTAACTGTCGGCTAACTATTACTTGGATTGCACTACTTGTATGTATAATCTATATTTTCATTTATATTTATCATTATTATTGTTATGAGCAGAGAGACAACATCTGCCGGAAGTAAATTCCTTGTATGTGCACAGGTACTTGGTGATTAAAGTCTGATTCTGATTCTGATTCTAAAAAAAAAGAGCTCCCAATTATGCCCCTGCTCCAATCCCTAAGCCATACATGTATCATCCACTTCACTCTATTCCTATACTCACTGTCATGTGGCACAGGCAGTAATCCCGAGATTACTACCTTTGTGGTCCTGCTTCTCAACTTCCTTCCTAACTCCCTGTATCTGTTTTCAGGACCTCCTCCCTTTTCCTACCTATGTCATTTGTACCAATATGTACCACGACCTCTGGCTGTTCTCCTTTCCACTTTAGGATATTATGGATGCAATCAGAAACATCCCGGTCCCTGGCACCTGGGAGGCAAACTACCATCACGTTTCTTTCCTGCATCCACAGAATTGCCTATCTGATCCCCTAACTATAGAGTCCCCTATTACTGATGCCATCCTCTTCCTTTCCCTACCCTTCTGAGCCACAGGGCTGTGTTACAGGCGTGGCCACTGTTGCTTCCCCCAGTTAGGCCGTTCCCCCTCCAACAGGAGTACTTATTATTAAAGGATACAGCCACAGGGATGATCTCTAGCCTCTGATTCTTGCCCTATCCTGACTGTTACCCACTTATCTGTCTCCCCAGGCCCTGGTGTGACTCCCTGCCTATAGCTTCTCTCTATCACCTCCACGCTCTCTCTGACCAGACAAAGGTCATCGAGCTGCAGCTCCAGTTCCCTAACATGGTCCCTAAGGAGCTGCAGCTCAACACACCTGGCACAGAGGTGGCCGTCCGGGTGGCTGAGAGTCTTCCTGACTTCCCACATCTGACTCTGAGCACAGAACACTGGTCTCACACGCATTCTTCCTGTCTGTATTCTGGAGGAGCAATGTACCTCGCCTCAACCCGTTATTGCCGGAGCCCCGTTGAGCCAAAACCTTCCAACTCTATCTCCCTCTACTCCTTAACCTGCTCTTCTGACGCCCGCTCTATAAAGCTGTTTCCTTCTAAACTCTTCTTGCTGCTCTCACTGGTTACGTCCATGTGCTTGTGCAGTCGTGCCCCAATCAAGCCACCGAAGAAATAATCGTCTCTTTTTAAACTCTTCTCACTGTTCTCACTGGCTGACATCCATGGGCCTGCGCAGGTGTGCCCCGTTAAAACCACAGGAAGTATGTATATAAGCTATCTGCTGTATTTATATTTATTGTGAGTCCTTATTATTATTATGTCTTTCTGTGCAACATCTGATCTCAAGTAACAATTATTTTGTTTTCCTGTCCCCAAAATGACATTAAACGATCTCGAATCTTGAGCAATAAATAGAGACTTCTTGGCATATTTTACACGAAAGACAATGCACTTTCTTGCTTGCTAGGTATTTTATTTTGGGATTTCAGTGGAATAACCACTGAACAAATAGATTAATTGTCTTGGTTGCTCACCTCTACCAAACTAATTAATCAGCGAACGTTCGGGTTAGCAAAACTGGGGGACCGACATTCCACTTATTAAGGATCATAGTTCCAGTCACATTATCTGCAAGTAAATAACCCGCTCCCTTGCTTCAGGCAGTCAAAGTAGATTGAGATCTTCAATAATGTTGTGATTGAGGGTAAGAATTAAATGTGGTTCATTCCAGATCATTTAAACATGACAAGAGAAATGTGATGGCAAAGCGTAATGGATTAAAGCTTCATTCAGTATCCACTTTATTTGCTACACTTGCTCATTAACGCAAAGATTGAATCAGCTAATTGTGTGGCAGCACCTCAATGCATATGGTCAAGAGGTTTAGTTGTTGTGTATTTCAAACATCAATATGAGTAAGAAATGTGATTTTAGTGACTTTGATCATGGAATGATTGTTGGTGCCAGATAGGAAGGTTTGAGTATCACAGGAACTGCTGATCACCTGGTATTTTCACGCACAACAGCCTCTAAAGTTCCAAAGGATGCTGCAAAATACAAAATTAAAAAAAAACATCAAGTGAGCAGCATTTTGGTGGGTAAAACTGCCTTGTTAATGAGGGAGGTCAGCGGAGAATGGTCATACCAGTTCAAGCTGACAGGAAGGTGACAATAACTCAACTAGCCATGTGTGGTGTGCAGAAGAGCATCTCTGAACACATAACACATTGAACCTTGAAGTGGATGGACTACAGCAGCAGAAGACCATGAACATGCGCTTAGTGGCCACTTTGTTAGGTTCAGGAGATACCTGGTAAAGTAGCTTCTGAGTGTGTGTTCAACTCCAACAGCACTTTCTGTACATGAAAGGGAAACTCTTTTGTTGTTTAGATAACTGACGTGCACAGGACGTCATCAACATATTTTACAGATCGCATGAAGAGGAAACTCAAAAAAGGGGAATTCTAATTTGGCCGAATGCACACAAAATGCTGGAGGAACTCAAAAGGTGTGATAGCATCAGTGAGGGGGAATAACAGTTGTGCAGTTTGCTTGGGATTTCCAGCATCTGCAGAAACTTCTACGTTTATAATTTGGCCAGCAGAAACTAAGTTCCATCTCCCCATTAGGCCAAGGACAGAGAAGAAAGTCAGATTTTCAGAAAAGAGGAGGGCAATTATTTTGGGAGTTGATGTTATTAGAAGGATTGACTTGTTGTTTGTCTCTAATTTCCCTATAAAACAATGGTGTGCAGCTTTCTTCAATAGGCACCACAGTAGCATAGCAGTTAGTGTAACACTGTTAAAGCTCAGTGCGTGCCTGAGTTCGGAGTTCAATACTGTAAGAAGTTTGTACGTTTTCCCTGAGAACTGCATGGGATTCCTCCAGGAGCTCCTGATTTCCCCCACCATCCAAAGACAGTTAGCAGGTTGATTGGTCATCGTAAATTGTCCTGTGATTAGGTAGGATTAAAAAGGTGGGTTGCTGGGCTGTGCAGGTCATTGAGCCAGAAGGGCCTATTCCACGCTGTAACCCTAACTAAAACAAAGTTTCAAAAAAGCTGCTGTTCTTCCTCAAAGTTCAAAGTCCTCATTATCAAAGTGAATATAGGCTACCATTTACTACCTTGAGATTTATTTTCTTGCAGGCATCTACAGGAAAAATAAAGAAATGCAATAGAATTTACGAAAGTGATAAACGACCAATGTGCTAAAGAAGACAAACTTGTGCAACGGGTGATGATGATCATCACAAGCCTGGGTGGAAGGTACGGAGATCCTGAGATGCCCAGTTGTCAAGATCCCACTCTCGACCTCACCCGTGTAATCCAAAGGAAAGCTTATGAAGCAATACGTTTGGCATCAACTTGGCTTCAGGAGTTGCCAGAAGGCTGTTCAATGGCATCCATCTGACTGAGGGGCTCCACTCTGGATCTGCTGTCTGGGTTTACTCCTGTAGCCCTCACCTCTCCAGAGCAGTGGGTCTACTTACCCATAGCTGGGCACCTGGCTCATGCATGCCAGGGCGTGTCCACACACCGGTTGTCCCGTGTGCTACATGTGCAGGGGCCAGACCTCCTCAGCGCACCCAGTAGTCCAGCCAGAGTGGGAAAGGAGTTCGCCAGTGAGGAGGCACTAAACGAGGCTTGTGATGCTGTTGGAGAGGCTATGTACTGGCAGGGAGAGACTGACACAAGAATGCTAGCCAGTAGTGGAAGAGGAACACGACTTTGTATGGAAATACCAATGCCCAGGAATGGAAAAGCCTATAGAAAATGGTGGATACATGGCAGCCGATCACAAGCAGAGCCCTCTCCACTGCTGAGCACGTCGCAGGAAAGCAGCTCTGTCATCAAGAACCCTTACCATCCAGGCATGCTGTCTTCTCACTACTACCATCGAGCAGGAGGTAGAGAAACCTGGCTGAGTTTACAGATGAGCATCAAAACTTAAATCAGCTGCGGCATTACATTTGTGACAAGTTGCAAAACCAGTGCATTTGCCATTTGGCAATGAATCTCTCCACCAGATGCTTCATGCTAGTCGGAATTAGAACCAAAATTAAGCTTATTATCACTGGCATTCTTGTTGTTTTGCAGCAGCAGTGATGTGCAAGGTGTGAAAAAAAAACTTTGTTACAATAATAAGACATAAATAAGTAGTCCCAAAAGAGATCAGAAAGTGAAGTAGGGATCATGGGTTCAGAGGGAAGGAACTGTTCCTAAAACACTAAGTGTGGGTGTTCAGGATCCTGTACTTCCTCCCTGGTGGTAGAAGAGAAGAGAAGAGACCCTTCCTAAAACTTTGAATGAGTGAGTGCCTTCTGGATTCTGTTCCTCCTTCCCTGGTGGTAGGATGGTCAAGCTCTCCATGATGGGTGCTGCCTTCCTGAGGGATGGCAGGGGTCACCTGTTGAAGATGCCCTCGATGGTAGGGAGGCTTGGACCCATGATGGAGCTGGTAGAGTGTACAGCCCTCTGCGGCTTTTACTAATCCTGTGTAGTGGCTCTCCATACAAATTGGTGATGCGTCAGTCAGAGTGCTCCTCATGGTACATCTGTAAAAATTTGCAAAAGTCTTTGGTGACATTCCATATGTACTCATACTTTCAGCTGCCACTCAACCTCTTATTTTTCCACTAAAGGGTCCTGTCTTGTTTGATTAGAACATCTATCATAGACATGGCCAACAGGCAGAAACAGTAATTTTCTGTTTGTCTTAATGTATTTCAAGAAACGCCAATATTCTCTGATTAGGTTTCAGATTTTCTGCATGAGCAGGATTTTCACTTGAGACCAGATTGGTGACTGACAAGCGAGGGTTGTCAAAATTGCTCAATGCATCACCAGCACCAGCCCACCTGACATCAAGGGTATACAGTATATACTTACCACTATCTTTCAACCATCGCCACCACATCCAATCTTTCTTTTATTGGCAGCGTCACACTCACCAGCCGACCTGCCATCAAGAATGTAACTACATTCAGAAAGGTGCTGGAAAAAGGCCAGTAACATCATGAGGGATCAGGAACAGTGTGTCCCCCCTCCCGTCAGGGAGGAGGCTATGTAGCATCCATGCCAGGACTTCCAGACACAAAAACAATTACTTTTCCCAAGCAGGAAGGCCGATCAGCATCATCACCCAACCCCCAACCCCCACAACTTTGTTATTTCATGTCAGTCTCCTTATGTCTGACCACTCTTGAGCCTAACATCATTTTACAGACATACAATCGATCTATGAATAAAAACTATCTTATGTATTATATCATACCATTTTATTATCATTATTATTGTGTTCTTTTATCTTATTGTGATTTTTGAGGATCCAAAGTAACAATTATTTTGTTCTTCTTTACACTTGTACTGAAAATGACATTAAGCAATCTTGAACCTTGAATCAGAAGTTTAAAACCATTGTGTGGAGGAGCAGGAGGATTGTAGAAAAGCCCTGCTTATTCTTGTTGTTCCTGATTACGGTGCTTAAATTATTGAGCAAATAACATGTTTGTGAAACTCACTTGTCATAGAGCATTGTCTCAAAGAACTTCATGGGAGCTCCTTCAAGCAATATTTTATGTTGCAACTTTGAAATAGATTTTAAAAGAATAGATTTTAAGATGACTACATTGGGGTCCATGTCCATAGATCCTATAAAGATCCCTTAACAAAAGCATATGGTGTGTTGGGCTTTATTAGTAAGGGGACTGAGTTCAAGGGCCATGGGGTAATGTTGCAGCTCAATAAAACTCTGGTTAGACCACATTTTGAGCTTTTGTGTTCAGTTCTGGGTTGCCTCATTATAGGAAGGATGTGGAAGCTTCAGGGGAGATTTACCAGGATACTGCCTGGATTAGAGAACATGGTTTATGAGGATAAGTTGAGTGAGATAGGGCTTTCTTTTCTCATTGGAGCAAAGGAGGATGAGAGGCAACTTGGTAGAAGTGTATAAGATGATAAGATGATAGAGTGGATAGACACAGCTTATTCCCAGGGCAGAAATGGCCAATATGAGGGAGAATAATCTTAAGGCGATTGGAGGAATTATTGGGGAAATGTCAGAGGTACTTCACTCAGCAAGTGGTGGGTGTGTGGAACGTTGGTAAAAGCAGATACATTAGAGACACCTAAGAGACTCTTAGATAGGCACATGGATGGTAGAAAATGGAGGATTATGGGGGAGGGAAGGGCTAGATTGATCTTGGAGCAGGTTAAAAGGCCAGCAGAACATTGTGGGCCAAAGGGCCTGTGCTGTACAGTATTGTTTCATGTGCTGTGTACAATATCTCAACATTCACCATGGTCTCTGCAGAAATTGCACTTCAAGGTCAGGAACCACACTGTGGCAATTGTTCACATTGCCTACTTTTCCCTGTTCTTACCTCCTGTACGCAAATGAACTGCTACATTTATTTAACATCATTGGGAAAGGTGTGGACGTCCTATATTGGTGATGGTAGCATGGCGATATTTGTGAACGGCCCCCAGCACATCCTTGGGTGATGCAAGAGCAGCATTCCACCGTATTCTTTGATCTTTTGATGCACATGTAACAAATCGAGCCAATCTTTTAATCTTTTATCTTGAGAATACATTTTATTTGCCAATGGGTTTCCGTAAATCAGACTCGTGTTGTGCAATTATTTTTTCTGGCAAGGAATGCTTTTTGAAAACAATCCCTTTGTCAATGAAACATGGGGGTCTTCCCCAGGCTAAGACATCTCTCATACTTTAACACTACATTCATTCTGAATCACGTACAAAGTATGTCAGGTATCCAGTGCTTCAAAACCAGAAAGAAAGACCGAAGAAGTCAACACCCCTGCATATTTCACATATCTCCTTCTCGGAAAATAATTGTTTAAGGTAATTCTGAGGGATGACAGGCAGTCAAGTTTTTGACAGCAAAGGTAAAGTTCCCTCTTCCAGCAATCATAATACACAAATAGCAAAGATGTTCAAATGCAGACCATAGATTTTAGAGCAACACACACTGGAGGAATTCAGCAGGTCAGTCAGCATCTACGGAGGGGGATAGACAGTTGATGCTAATGCACTTGTAGAAATGATAGAATGATAGATCAGTACTGCGGTGAAAATAAGGCAAATGTTAGAGAGTGAAATTTTGGGGCGGAGATGAAGGTAGCACCAGAGGGTGACTTCTCCCAGCTCATCAGCAAAACAGTTGAATTCTTCCTATTTTAATGTGTCTCTGTTTTCCTTTCTGGGTTGCTGGGATAATGGTCTTATTGGGATCTTTGATCTACAGCAGCACTCAAAGACGATGACGGTTCTGCCACGATGACGATTTGCTGTTCTTGGAGTTTGCCGATTGGCTGCATTTCAGCCTTTCCAGGTTCGGCCTGAAGCTGGGCCCTGTGGACACAAATTCTCACTGCTGGCTTTCATTCTTGGGGTTTTTTCCCTTTTGTTTCGAGAATGTCTGCAGAGTATGAATTTCAGGTTGTATATTGTATCTATTCTCTGATGATAAATGGAACTATTGAATGGAACGATTGAACTATTGATGAAGATGTGTTATAGAATTAATTTATTATTTTATTTAGCGATACACTGCCAAACAGGCCCTTCCAGCACAATGAGCTGCACCACCCAACAACCCTCCTCTTTAACCCTGGCCTAATCAAGGACAATTTATAATGTCCAATTAACCTTCTGAAACCCCGCTGGCTTCCTCGACTGTGTAAGTCTAGGGAAGGCACACTCCGGTCCCGCCAAACCCGTGAGATAGAGACGGCTCTCCCACCCCAGACCCTGGTCTGTGTGGATGCCACCCTGTTACAACTCAGTGCCTCGAAATAACAGCACGCTGCGTACGAGTAAAGGAATTATATTTATGAATCTTCACTAAAGGGTTAGTAAAGAAAAGAAAAAAAAAACAAAAGGGGCCCTGTTAAAATTAAACAGTCAAACGTGCACAAGTTGGAGCTCAACGCTTCCCAAAATCCATATTCACCGATCCACAGTCGATCTCTGCACCTGGCTCCGTCGAATCACAGTCCCCCACTGGGTCAAATCTTACAACCGGCTCTCTACAGCATCTTCTCTCTTCCTCTCCTGCCGAACAAAGGACCCAGCTCACATTCCAAAGCTCCCATGATCTCTGACCATGACCCAAACACTGCTTCTACAGAAAGACCGTTACGTTAGCAGTGAAACCTTTCCCAGGGTGTTACATTTCTAACTGGTCTTGGGGCTGTGGGAGGAAAACCGCAGTGCCTGGAGGAAGCCCACGCTGCTCACAGGGAGAACACATAAACTCCTTACCGACAGTATCGGAGTTGAACTCCAAACTCCGACGCTCCGGGCTGTTATACCATCAGGCCATTACTAATTTCCATTGCACTAGACTGCAAATTCAACAAGAAAGGACCTGTTTTCAGACAGCTAGTTTGAAAAGTCTGTTCAGCCTCAGTTCCTGAAAAGCTGAGTGCATGTCCTCAGGCTCCTGTATTTCCTCCTTGATGATGGCAATGAGAAGAGGGCATGTCCTGGGAGACAGGGTCCTTAATGTTGGATGCCACCTTTTTGAGACAACTTCCTACATGAAACGACGTAAAGCTTTTGAAGTTGGCACTTATAAAGTTGATATTCTAAACAACATGAACAAGTAATTATGGGAGAGAGGATTATTTGGAAAAAAATATAAAAGTGAAAGGCTGAGGAGCTTATGAAGTTATTAAAATGTGCATGGAAGCATGACATGGAATACAAGTTGCATTTTGGATATGTTGAGAATGTGGGACCAACTTCATGCCTTTACATATAGAGTTCTTAGAGACATAGAGCATTACAGCACAGAAAGTCCCATTGGCCCATCTGGTCTGTCCGAAATATTGCTCTCCCTAGTTTTTAAAATTTATTAATTTACAGGATGTAGGTGTCACCAGCTAAGCCAGCATTTATTGCCCATCCCTGGCTTCCCTTGAGAAGGTGGTGATGAGCTGCCTTCTTGACCCGCTGCAGTCCCTGAGGTGTAGGCACAGAGGACAGGTACTAGACTGACAATATTTGATTTGATGCAAAACGGCTCGTCCTTTGGATTTGTCAGCTGAGTGGAGAGGCCCAAGTTGGAGGTGCCCTTATACACCAAGAAAATTTAGGCCATAAGTAGATATAGCAGCAGTATCAGGCCATCATACAATCTCTTCTCCCTCCTGCCGTCTGGGAAAAGGCTCCAAAGCATTCGGGCTCTCACGACCAGACTGTGTAACAGTTTCTTCCCCCAAGCCATCAGACTCCTCAATACCCAGAGCCTGGACTGACACCTTGCCCTATTGTCCTGTTTAGTATTTATTGTAATGCCTGCACTGTTTTTGTGCACTTTATGCAGTCCAGTGTAGGTCTGTAGTCTAGTGTAGCTTTCTCTGTGTTGTTCTTTTGCATAGTTCAGTCTAGTTTTCGTACTGTGTCATGTAACATCATGGTCCTGAAAAACGTGGTCTCATTTTTACTATGTACTGTACCAGCAGTTATGGTCGAAATGACAATAAAAGTGACTTGACTTGACTTGATTTGGCCCATTGAGTCTACTTCGCCATTCCATGATGGAATTCTCAGTTTTCTAACTCCCCACCATTCTAACATCTCCTGCACACACATAAGTCAGAAATTACACCCATTGTTAAGGGTGCACAGTGAAATATTTAAAGAGAATATGAGGGGATCTTCTTCACTTTTTGGGTGATGGAACGGGCCACCAGCGGAAGTGGTGGATGCGGGTTCAATTTCAACATTTAAGAGAAATTTGGAATTTGTGCCTCATCTGTTTCTTTGTGTGAATTATATTTTATTAACTTATTTGTGGTAATATTTGTATTATGTGCTGTATGTGATACGTATATGTCATGTGGGTGAGCTGTGGTCTGGGGGAAAGTTGTTTCGTTTGGTTGTGTATATGTACAGTCAGATGACATTAAACTTGAACTGAACATTCATGTTTTCATTCAGTGCCTTATACTTTCCTCAGCAGAAAACAGTTCTTGCTTTATTTGAAGAAAGACACTCAAAATGCTGCAGGAACAGACTCAGTCAGACAGGATCTGCGGAGAGGAATAAGGAGTCAATAGTCCCTGTGAGATCCTTCACCAGGTGTCCTGATGCTATCTGGCCTACTGAGTTCCTCCAGAATTTTGAGTGTGTTATTCTGGATTTTCAGCATCTGCAGAACCTCTTGTGTTTTTGCTTGATCTGAATGAGCTTTGAGACTTTACTTGCATTTTGTGTTTCTATTTTTCCTCTAGGGAATGTGAAAAACAGAAGGCAGCATAAAGGATGCATAGTTTCTCCTGTTCCGATTGATTCAAAGATGGCACTGAGCAGCAGTCACAGCCTAGATAGCGCTGTTTATTTAAGTTTGTAGGAATGGTTTTGGGCATTGAGACGGGATTTAGGGGTTTAGTTAGGTTTAGGGACAGGGCTGTCAGACAGGCCTTTGCTCTGTGTTCGAAAGCCAGCAACGTAGATGCGGTTGGATGTGGGCTATATGCTTGAGATCCATTTGTCAGTGAGTCCAGAGATTGAGGCCTGGAGTTGGGATTCTCCTTACCTCCCTCCGCAAGTGGATCCTTGACTGCCACACTGGGAGACCACCATCTGTGTGGATCGAAAATAGCAGCTCCTCCGAGCTGACAATCAACACTGGCGCACCTCAAGGATGTGTGCATAGCTAACTGCTCTACTCTCTCTACACCCACAATCGTGCGGCTAGGGACAGCTCAAATGATGGCTATAAATTCCTGATGACACAACCATTTTTGGCAGAGTTTCAGATGCTGACGAGAGGGCATACAGGAGTGAGAAAGATCAGCTAGTTGAGTGGTGTTGAATCAACAACCTTGCCCTCAGTGTCAGTACAATCAAAGAATTGATTGTGGACTTCAGGAAGGGGAAGATCAAAGATTCAATGGTTCCATTTATTCTCAGGGATGTGTACAGTACACGACTGGAAATTCTGACTCTCCGCAGGCATCCAGGAAACAGAATAAAAACCCCAAGGAGTGAATGACAGGGAAATGTTAGAACGCTGGAGTCCCACCTTCCCTGCCCATGCACAAACAGCAGAAAGAGATCAACCCTCCCTCCACTCCCTCCATCCAGCTGCCTCTGAAAAGCATCAAACATCCCTCCACTCCCTCCCTCCAGCTGCCTCTGCAAAGGCATCAACCGTCCCTCCACTCCCTCGCTCCAGCTGCCTCTGAAAAGCATCAACCGTGCCCCCACTCCCTCCCTCCAGCTGCCTCTGAAAAGCATCAACCGTCCCCCCACTCCCTCCCTCCAGCTGCCTCTGAAAAGCATCAACCGTCCCCCCACTCCCTCCCTCCAGCTGCCTCTACAAAGGCATCAACCATCCCCCCACTCCCTCCCTCCAGCTGCCTCTACAAAGACATCAACGGTCCCCCCACTCCCTCCCTCCAGCTGCATCTGAAAAGCATCAACCGTCCCTCCACTCCCTCCCTCCAGCTGCCTCTGAAAAACATCAACCGTCCCCCCACTCCCTCCCTCCAGCTGCCTCTGAAAAACATCAACCGTCCCCCCACTCCCTCCCTCCAGCTGCATCTGAAAAGCATCAACCGTCCCTCCACTCCCTCCCTCCAGCTGCCTCTGAAAAGGCATCAACCATCCCCCCACTCCCTCCCTCCAGCTGCCTCTACAAAGGCATCAACCGTCCCTCCACTCCCTCCCTCCAGCTGCCTCTACAAATGCATCAGCCCTCAACACCCAGTTTGCAACCAACAGCAAAGCCCCCAAAGAGACCATAATCTGGAGTCCATCAAAAACCGCTGTTGATCCCAGAATTCCAACATTCCAGAGGCGCTTTCAATCATTAACTAGGGAGCGAGGTGTCTGTCCTGCCACACTGAGTTGGTAGGCCCAGCAGCTCACTCTTTCGGTGTTTTACTGTACGCAGCATCACTTAATTTTGCATTTCCCTGACATGAGAATCAGCAGCAAACTCTCTTTCACCATTGAGAGAGAAAGAGGGAGAGAGAGTGATGGCTCGAATGCAGAGGCCACCGATAGCTCTCTCAGTGTCCCGATCTCACGTCACGCGTTAGCCAGGCCGCTCCTGGGCCACACTCCGAATGCTTGCGTCTTCCAGGCCGCTCCTGGAGATACCCAAAGCACTAGGCCGCTTGGTGAACTCCTACAGCAGATACCCACGGCTATGAAGGACCCCAGTTTGAGTGCCGCTGTTGATCACCGACACTGACAGGATCCCTGCCACCTTGAGAAGGAAAGAAGAGGCATTAGAGAGAATTTCAAGCGTTTTGCTCTCTGGCACCATTCTTAGCCCCTTTGTTGAGGGAACACACACAATAGGGTTAAGTGATTGTGGAAACATACATATTTCACAACACTGACATTGAGTTGGGGTTCACTTTGAGATGCTAGTCTGACGTGATGATGTAACTATGTCCAGTACCTTTACCATGCATTGTGTTCAGTGTCTGGATGACAATAAATGAGTTGTTATGGTTTTTCTTTAACATGAAATGCCTCACGCCATTTTATTTGTGTAAACCTACATCTCTACATGCTCTAGGACAATTCCAGGTTTGTGAAAAACATGTTGGCCAATGCAGTTGCTTTGTGTCGGCAGGAGTATCGGGAGCAATATGCCTTTCTTTCTTTTCAAATCTTTTTATTATAATTATTATTATTCAAAAAATACACAGGTAAATTGAAGTAACAACACTTACAATCCCTCAAAAAAAATTATCTTAAAGATTGAAAAGTTTTGTGAATAAAAAAACCCTACTAAGCAAGAAAAGTGAGGGGAAAAAAGAAACCCATTCAGGGTACAACCCGGGAGCCACGCGTCATACAGAAAGCTTCTAAAAATAAACATCAAACCGCCAACAAGAAGAAAAAATATATCAAATCAAAATTTACACTTAGAGCGTCGAGGAAACCTATCAGTTAGCTGAAATGATAATAACGAGCAAATGAGCCCCATCTCTTCCCAAAATCAAATAAAGGTTCAAAGGTTTGACTTCTAATTTTCTCCAAACTGAGACACGGCATCACTTGAGAGAAACATTGTGACAAAGTAGGAGCTGATATATCCTTCCATTTCAACAAAATGGCCCTCCTAGCTATCAATGTAACAAACGCAATAACATATTGGTCAGACAGAGAAATACCATAAATATTTTGAGGAATTATTCCAAAAAGCACAGTCAATTTATTAGGTTGTAAATTGATTCTAAGTGCTTTAGAAATTGTCGAAAAGACTGACTTCCAGAACGGTTTTAATATAGAATATGACCAGAACATGTGTCAGTGTAGCTATCTCAGTTTTACATCTATCACAATACTTGTCAACATTGGGAAATATTTTAGAAAGTCTCTCTTTTGTGCAATGGTAACGGTGTACAATTAAAAATTGAATCAGTGAATGACTAGCACAGACTGAGGAAGAGTTAACCAACTTCAGAATCCACGTCCAATCCTCCCATATAAAAGTCAAATTGAGTTCTTTCTCCCAATCATTTTTAATCTGAAGTAAAGGACAGGGAGCAAAATGCCATTGCTTGGTTTGTACTGGCCAAGTTGTTGTGAGAAATCACCACAGAACACACCCAATTCTGCTAAGTGGTAGCATTACTCAGCAATTCCATGTCATCCAGAGCAGTGAGTCTGCTTGAACACCTGCCTGAACACGATAAGTACCGATCATTGAAAACTCACCTTTTACAGACTTCCGGACTATCGGATTCTGAGCACGCCAAACAGTCGCTCTCCTTGCCCAGACTTGGCGATGCTAAGCCTCTGGAGCTAATGGGCCACATGCTGTCTCTCCTGGGTAATCACCATCCTTGTTTTATTGTTAAAGAACTCTTCATGCTGCAAATGCCTGATCAAGTTCACATAGCCCTCGCTAATGCACCCGTGAAAGACTGCAGGGAGCTTGCTAAAATGGCTGATAGTCTACACTCAGCCAGGCAGCAATGCATCATTCCCCCTCCTTTCCCTATCTCAATAAGCGCGGTCAGCAACGCACCAAACATCAGGACACTGTAAAATGGGACTAGGCTAGGTCTGTGTTTTTATCATGCTTATTTTGGTGCAAATGCTAAGAAGACCCAATCACTTTGCAGTGTGGACATGTCCTAGTACTTTAGAACCAGATCTCCAGCTACAGGTAAACAACCCCACTGCCTAGTGGGCAGCCTCGGGAGGGATGAGTAATTACAGACAGCAGTTCTAGAGTGGAGCCCCTAAGCCGGCTGGACATCATTGAACATCCTTCTGCAGCCAAGCTGGTCCCAATGGTATTGCTTCATAAGCTTTCCACTGGACTACACAGGTGCGGCTTGTTATTTCTTGTTGTAATTTATAGTTTTTTAAATTATATATTGCAATGTACTGTCTGCTGCCACAAAACATACCCCAGTGATAATAAACTTGGTTCTGATTCTAGAGTGTATTACATATTTTTCTAGGTTCATAGAGTTATACAGCATGGAAACAGGCCTTTCAGCCCAACTCATTCATTCAGTCCAAAATGCCCATCTACACTAGTTTCATTTGCCCTCATTTGGCTCATAGCACTCCAGGCCTAATTTCAAGGATTTATGGAATATACAGGGCAAAATGATAGAAGACTATGTTCAACGCAAATCAGCCAATCGTGTGGCAGCAACTCAGTGCATTAAAGCATGCAGACATGGACAAGTGGTTCAGTTGTTGTCCAGACCAAACATCAGAATGGGGAAGCAATGTGATCTAAGTGACTTGACCCCGGAACGATTGTTGGTGCCAGAGGGGGTGGACTTCCACGCACAACAATGTCTAGAGTTTATGGTGAAGAGAGTGAGAAACAAAAATAAAACCCAGTGAGTGGCCGTTCTGTGGGTGAGATTGCCTTGTCACTGAGCGAGATCGGGGGAGAATGGCCAGACTGGTTGGAGCTGATAGGAAGGTGACAGTAGCTCAGATAACCGCGTGTTACAACAGCGATGTGCAGAAGAGCATCTCTGACTGGAGCAGCAGAAGGCCACATCAAGTTCCACTGTTGTGGCCACTTTATTAGCTACACTCCTGTACCTGATAAAGTGGCTGCTGACTGCAACCAAAGAAGACCCCAGTTGTGCACTTGTCCATACTACTGGACCTGGACCTCCGAGGTCGAGAGAGTGGAACTGCCCCGTACAATGGGTTTACCACTTAAAGTCTCAGCTGCACAAGTTCCAGTCACTGTCGGACAGGCCAGACAGCCACCAAAAAGCCAGGTAGTGCAGGCAGGAAGGCAGACTGCCCAATATAGTGCTACAGTGATATTCTGCCTAAATCAGACACAATATGGGCATCCTTCCGAAATTCCCCTGCCCACAAAAACTTGTCTTTTATACCCATGCTTCATGATGATGAAAGATCATGTCATGAACTTTCTAATAGGTCCACAATAGATCTATCCTTGATGCTGATTGTTGGGTAAGCTGGCTGCCCACCAGGAAACAAAAAATACTTACCAGTATGTTGTTCCTGGAGAGCAAGAGAGTCAGTAGCGTGGTCCACCCTATGAAGACCCCTGCTCTTCTGGGAAGATCTAGAACTGTAGGGGTGTGGGGGGCAGCGGGGAACTTAGTAAGACAAGGGAGTCTCCCCATTTAAGACTGAAGTGAGGCTTTCCTTGTCTCTCATATGGGTCCTTGGAGCAGTACTTTCACCCCTCTTTGTAAGCTGTATGTGATGGACGTGCACGTTGGCACTGGAAACGTGGTGACAGTTGCAGGCTGACCCCAGCACATCCTGGGACTTTGTAAGGTGTTAACAAAATTAAGCGTTTCATTGTACGTTTTGATGCTCCAACAGGCGTATGGCAAATAACACTAATCTATCTAATCTTTAAGTTTATGGACGGCGTGGTTGAGGTTAGTGCCACCGCTTTACAGCGCCAGCGATCCCTGGCTCCTCCCGCTGCCTGTAAGGAGTCAGTGCGTCCTCCCCTTGATGGCGATGGGTTCCTTTTGGCTGCACTGCTTTCCAAAGACGTACAGGCTAGGGTCAGTAAGTCTGGGAGTGCTATGTTGGCACTGGAAACACAGCGAGACTTGCAGGCTGCCCCCAGCACATTCTCCGACTGCAGTGGTTGTGACTCAAATAATGCAGTTTACTGTATGTTTCGGTACACGCGTGCCAAATGAAGCTAACGTTTGTCTCACAGATCTCTTGGGAGGCATCTCTCGAGGGCAATGGCAGACTGGTTGAACTTTGTGGGGAGGACTATTTGGAATGCTAAGGCCTCAGATTCAGGACAAAAGCTGCACTCCCTACCCTCCAGTAAGCTTCTGGGTTGCAGCCAACCTACTGTGAGGAAACTAGAAATGTGCCAAAGCAGCTGACTCTGTAACTTCCAGCTGGTTTCCGGGGAAAACCCCAAGCTCCGAGGCTTCATGATCTCAGTCCGCAGCCTCTGAAATCTTGTATACACAAAGGATTCTGCAGTATGCTGGAAATCCAGAGTCACACACACACACACACACACACACACAGTGCTGGAGCAACTCAAACATTCTCAAAGGTGTGCAAAAGGTTCATTTTTATATCAATGTATGTACGGAGAACACAACTCTGAGATTCATCTTCTCCAGAGAGCCAGGAAACACAGAAAAACCTTGGAAGCTGTTGAAAGAAAGGACATCAGCAGCGCCTCCCACCCCCACTCCCACATGATCATGGCCCCGTGTCCCATCACTGATCTTCTGCTTGAGGTAGCTCGTGCTTGTGGTCCTCTCCTGGAGATTTCTCTGGGACAGCAGAGCACCAGATCTATCTTCAAGCTGTAAGTCACAGGCTCAACAGTCTCCAAAACACAATTAAGATAAAAAGATTAAGTGGAAGATGTAGAAAAAGTGAAATAATTGACATAATTGACTACCTGGAAGATGTCGCCCGAGAAATCGTTGTACGCTGGCGCCATCTTAGGCAGCATTTAGCAGGTTGGTCAGCATCTGTGGAGAGAAATGAGCAGGACACTAGTGAAGCCACGCTTGGAGTACTGTGAACAGCTCTGGTTACCCTGTTAAAGGAAGGATGCGGCTAAACTGAAAAGAGTGCAGAAGAGATTTAAAAGAGTTAAAGAGCAGCTGTATTTGTCAAAAACAGATAGAGTGGTTGAGCTTGATAAAGGGCAGCACATATGGTGAGCATAACACTATTACAGTGCAGGTGAACCCACCACTCATTGCAAGGAGTTTGCATGGTCTCCCCATGACTGTATTTCAAAGATGTGGATTTCTTTGCCACAGAAAGCTGTGGAGGTCTTTATGTCTATTTAAGGCAGAGGTTGACAGATTATTGATTGGTCAGGGATACATGGAGAAGGCAGGAGATTGGGGGAGCGAGGAAGATTGGACCAGCCATGATGAAATGGCTGAGCCGATTTGATGGGCCAAATAACCTCATTCTACTCCTATGTGTTATGGTCTTATGTGCGGGTTAAGGTTGTGGGCGTGCAAATTTGGCACTGTAAGTATGGAGACATTGTATGTTTTGATATACAACACATATGACAAATAAAATTAACCTTTTAAAAAAGTACACTTGCAAATCATCTTACTTCCTTTTATTCTAAAGCTTACACAAGGTTAAACCTCAGGGGAAGTTAAATTGCAGAGAAATAGTTACTGGATGCTTGCTACCATCATTTCCAATTTGATTTTCCATTGACGGCCTACCTCAGCACATGAACCCATTGAGAACATACTTCACAACTCCTGTCAGAGGAAGTTTTTCTCCAGATTCAATCTCGCCTTGATTGTTGGCTGTCAAAATTCTCTCCTTTGTCACCCAGCTAAACAGAGGGTGGTGCAGTAGCGTATCAGTTACCATAACGCTTCACTACGCCAGCTATCGGGGTTCAATTCCCACCACTGTCTAAAAGGGGTTTGTACGTTCTCCCTGTCACCAGTTGGCTTTCTCCCGGGTGCTCCAGTTTCCTCCCATATTCCAAAGACGTACAGGGAAGGGTTAGTAAGCCGTGTGCATGCTCCGTTGGTGCTGGAAGCATGGCGACTTTCATGGGCTGTTTGCACCACTTACTCAGACTGTGTTAGTTATTGAAGAAAACAATCCATTAGAATGCGTTTTTTGATGTTTTGACATACCTGTGACAAGTAAATCTAATCTTTAGTAGTGACCGTGAGTGAAATAGCCTTCTTTTGGCTCTTCACCCTTTCTTCTGTCATATCCAGGTAACACGTTTCAGGTCTCTGATGTTGTGGAATGTGCAGTAGCAGAATGTTTCCCTTTCAGTTGTCTCTCGTCAAACCACCACTAAACTGTTTCATCATTTCTCCATAAAAATAATTCAAACCGGAATAATATTGGCAATGCAAAAAATTAAATTGTTATCAAGATCTCATCAACTCAATGATACGTTTCCATTCGTCTACTGTTAATCAGGCTTTGATCTGTCGCTTTCTGGAAACCTTAGCTGGTTTCGGGCAGATTTTCTCCCCAGCTTCTCAGATCCGATTTAAGAGGCATTGAACAGAAGTTGTCATTTGTCGCCTGGCCTCCCAGCAAAGTCTTTTCCACAGACTGACACCAGCAGTGAAGATTAAGACTTCGCGATTTCATATATTTTAAATCTGAGAGCTGAAGTCTCCGCTGAAAAATACTGTGTACTTCAGACAGGGCTGAGATCATTTTTTGATGTTTTAAGCCTAACAGTTGTGATACCATGTTCTACATCATGAAAATAGATAGATAGATAGGTAGATAATGCAAAAAGAGGTATTTTGAGGAAGTGCTCATGGATTCATGGACTATTCAGAAATCTGATGGCAAAGGGGATAAAGCTGTTCCTGAAATGTTGAGTGTGTGTCTTCAGGTTCCTGTATCATCTCTATATGGTTGTAACAAGAAGAGGGCATGTCCTGGGTGATGGGTGTCCTGAATGATGGATGCCTCTTTGAAGCATTGTGCTTTGAAAGTGTCCTCGATGCTGAGAAGGCTTGTGCCCATGATGGAGATGGGTGAGTTTACAACTTCCTGCAGCTTTTTCCAATCCTATGCATTTGTACCTCCATACTAGGCAGTGATGCAACCAGTTCGAATGCCCTCCATGGTGCACCTGTAGCGATTTGCCAGAGTCCTGGACTATTCACGCTTCCTGCTCACCTTCAACTCCTTTCAGCACATGAAAGAGAGGGTGGAAATAACAGAGAAAAGGAGCAGACCTGTGTGTGATGTGTAAAGTTCGGTCAGTCCTCTGACGCATGTTCTCAGTCTGCTTGCAATGATTATGTTATAAATGTTGCCCCTTGGTGTGAGGTGTGTGTGTGTGTGTGTGTGTGTGTGTGTGTGTGAGGTGGTTCATTTTGGTAGGTCAAATATGATGGCAGAATATAGCATTTATAGTAAGACTCTTGGCAGTGTAGAGGATCAGAGGGATCTTGGGGTCCGAGTCCACAGGACACTCAAAGCTGTTGCGCAGGTTGGCTCTGTGGTTAAGAAGGTGTACGGTGTATTGGCATTCATCAATCATGGGATTGACTTTAAGAGTCAAGAGGTAATGTTACAGCTGTATAGGACCCTGGTCAGACCCCACTTGGAGTACTGTGGTCTGGTCATCTCACTACAGGAAAGATGTGGAAACTATAGAAAGGGTGCAGAGGAGACTTACAAGGATGTTGCCTGGATTGGGGAGCATGCTTTATAAGAATAGGTTGAGTGAACTTGGCCTTTTCTCCTTGGAGCGACGGAGGATGAGAGGTGACCTGATAGAGGTGTGTAAGATGATGAGGGGCATTGATTGTGTGGATAGTCAGAGGCTTTTTCCCAGGGCTGAAATGGCTAACATGAGAGGGCAGAGTTTTAAGGTGCTTGGAAGTAGGTACAGAGAAGATATCAGGGGTAAGTTTTTTATGCAGAGAGTGGTGAGTATGTGGAATGGGCTGCCGGCGATGGTGGTGGGGGCGGATACAATAGGGTCTTTTAAGAGACTCCCGGAGAGATACACGGAGCTTAGAAAACTAGAGGGCTATAGGTAATCCTGGGTAATTTGTAAAGTAAATATGTGTTCAGCACAGCATTGTGGGCCGAAGGGCCTGTATTGTGCTGTAGGTTTTCTATGTTTCTATGTTAATAAAGGAATTTATATTAACAAGTTGGTTCATTAACTGCAGTTTAAAATCCATTACATGTGCGATGAATTCAGTTGACAACTTCCATCTGCATATTGGATGCTGCTGCTAACTTGGTAATTTGGTTCATTATTGTCGCATGTGCAGAGAAAGGGTCATGCCGGCTGCTTTAGTGAGGCAGCGAGAGGTGTAGACAGAGTCCATAGAGAGGAGGCTGGTTTCCGTTCTGCGCTGAGCCGCGTCCACAACTCTCTGAGCTGCTTGCGGTGGCCGTGTCAAACCACGATGTAGCCAGCTGAGGTGTTTCCTCAGTGAGGGTCAAAGGGGGCAGGCTGACTTTTTAACCTCCTGAGGAAGTAGAGGTGCCAGTGGGCTTGCTTGGCCATGGCATCAATGTGGATCGATCACGACAGTTTGTTGTCGACGCCCGCCCCAGGAACTTGAAACCCTCAACTCCCTCAACCTCGACACCGCTGATGCAAGCATGTGAATCGACTCCTCAGCCCCTTCCTAAAGTCAATGAAGACTTCTTTTGTTTTGCTGATGCTGAGGGAAAGGCTGTTGCCATGACACCATGTCACTTGTCTCTCTATCTCCTTCCTGTCCTCTGATTCATCGCTATTTGAGATACAGCCCGCTGCGGTGATCCTATCTGAAAAGCTGCAGATGAAGTTTAAGCAGGATCTGTCTACTCAGTCATGGGCGTACAGGGAGTAGAGTAGAGGGCTGAGGACACACCAGTGCTAAGGATATTCGTGGTGGCGATGCTGGTGCCTTCCCTTACTGGTTGCAGTTTGCACGGCTGATTGGTTGCACTGGGGACGAGATTTGTGTAGATCTCCCTTGTGATGACAGTTGCCATAATGAGTGACATCTGGCACTCTTCCTAAACAAGCAGAGTGTCAGTGAACGTACGTGACATTGCGTGCACACCAGTCCGACAATCAATGGGCTGTTTGTTGTCGTGTTATGTAATTGCTTTGGCAAAGCGTTTTTTTTTGTTTCCCGGTCTTGGATCTATGTGTAAGCAGCTGCAGAGCACAGACTTCTGCAGTCAGAATTCCTGATAGTGTAGGTTTCTCTCGACCCTGAAGGCTTCCACACTACTGTTTGGTATCGACCGATGTTTGACATGGTTGCAATTTCAGCTTCAGGTTATGAAGGGTTATAGGGGTAGAGTACCGAATGTAGAACTTAGAACACAGCACATAGGACAAAGAGCATGGGACAGGACTTTCAGCCTTTGAGGTTGTGCTGATCTTTTAACCTACTCTAAGATTAATTTAACCCTTTCCTTCTCTCAGAGGACTCCATTTTTCTAACTCCCATGTGCCTACCTAAGAGTTTCTTAAATGCTCCTAATATATCTGCCTCTCCCACCACCCTGGTAGGATGTTCCACGCACCCACCACTCTCTGTGTAAAAAACAACACCTCTTATATCTGCTACCAGTCACTATAAAATTATGCCTCCTCATATTAACCATTTCCACCCTGGGGGGAAGTCGCTGTTGTCCATTCAATCTGTGCCTCTTATCTTTCATCCTGCTTTGCTCCAAAAAGGAAAGACCATGTTCACTCAGGCAAACACGAGGAAATCTGCAGATGCTGGAAATTCAAACAACAACACACACAAAATGCTGGTGGAACGCAGCAGGCCAGGCAGCGTCTATAGGGAGAAGCGCTGTCGATGTTTTGGGCCGAGACCCTTCTTCAGGACTAACCGAAAGGAAAGATACTAAGAGATTTGAAAGTAGGAGGGGGAGAGGGAAATGCGAAATGATAGGAAAAGACTGGAGGGGGTGGGGTGAAGCTGAGAGCTGGAAAGGTGATTGGCAAAAGGGATACAGAGCTGGAGAAGGGAAAGGATCATGGGACGGGAGGCCTAGGGAGAAAGAAAGGGGGAGGGGAGCACCAGAGGGAGATGGAGATCAGGCAGAGTGATGGGCAGAGAGAGAAAGAAAAAAAACTAAATATATAGGGATGGGGTAAGAAGGGGAGGGGTATTAACGGAAGTTAGAGAAGTCAATGTTCATGCCATCAGGTTGGAGGCTACCCAGCCGGTATATAAGGTGTTGTTCCTCCAACCTGAGTGTGGATTCATCTTGACAGTAGAGGAGGCCGTGGATAGACATATCAGAATGGGAATGGGACGTGGAATTAAAATGTGTGGCCACTGGGAGATCCTGCTTTCTCTGGCGGACAGAGCGTAGGTGTTCTGGGAGACTGTTTCGCTGAACACCTACGTTCCGTCCGCCAGAGAAAGCAGGATCTCCCAATGGCCACACATTTTAATTCCACGTCCCATTCCCATTCTGATAAGTCAATCCATGGCTCCTCTGCTGTCAAGATGAATCCACACTCAGGTTGGAGGAGATAACACCTTATATACCAGCTGGGTAGCCTCCAACCTGATGTCATGAACGTTGACTTCTCTAACTTCCGTTAATGCCCCTCTCCTTCTTACCCCCCTCCCTGATACAGTTAGTTTTTTTTTCTCTCTCTGCCCATCACTCTGCCTGTTCTCCATCTCCCTCTGGTGCTCCCCTCCCCCTTTCTTTCTCCCTAGACCTCCCGTCCCATGATCCTTTCCCTTCTCCAGCTCTGTATCCCTTTTGCCAGTCACCTGTTTGGCTCTCAGCTTCACCCCCCCCCCCCCCCCCCAGGTCTTCTCCTATCATTTCTCGTTTTCAACTCAACTTAAGCACAAGCAAAGCTTGAGACTAATAGTTGTTTAAATATCTTGCCTGACCCAACACAACCTGTAGATATTGGAAGTAAAGTGGAAAAAGCCAGGACTTGCCATGCTACACAGGCAGCACATTGCTGTTGACCACAAACAGATGTGGTCATTCGAAACCAATTGTCTAGATAAATCTCTGGGCTGTTCTGGCCCAAAGTGACCCTGAATTCTTTATTAGCTTGCACACCCAACCCAACCTATCCTGTGAGCAGCAAGCCACTGTGTATAACCACTGAGTCCAAAATTCCACATTGCACATTCATCACCCGTTAACTGCACTCTGAAAACTCGCACTCGTTCCTCAATCTCATTCTATTCTTTTATGTTCTTTTAAGAGACAGAGCACAGAACAGGCCCTTCCAACCCAACGAGCCACTCCACCCAGCAACCCACTGATTTAACACTAGCCTAATCACGGGGCAACTTACAATGACCAGTAAGTCTACTGTCCTAACCGGTCTGTCTTTGCACTGAGGGAGGGAACTGGATCAATGGGGAAAATCTACGCAGTCACAGGGAGAACATACAACTCCTTACAGACAGGTGCCAGAACTGTAATAGCTCAGCTGCAAAAGCGTCATGCTAACTGCTACATTACTGTAATGCCCAACATAGTAATCTCAGTATGGTTTATTTATTTATCTATCCATCCATCCATCTATCCATCTATCTATCTATCATAAATATAAATAAATATTAATATTATTACAGTAATATTTTAGTATTATTTTATAATTTATTGCTGTTAATGTTATTTGTTCTTTTTGTATTTCCACAGTTTATCTTCTTTAGCATGTGGCTGTGGTTACCCTTCCTCTGTGTATATTTTTTCATTGATTCGACTGTATTTCTTTGCACCTACTCTGAATGTCTGTAAGAAAATGAACCTCACACAATCACCCTTTACTTACTTTATTTTTAAAGAATTGCCTGGCCTCTGTCACTAAGCTCTTCTGAAGTTTGAACAAAGAAATCCCATTTTTGTACAGAAATTTACTAATTGGATTGAGATGTTGACCATTTGATAACCCTGTGGATGCTCAAATTCCTCTCTTGCATGATCAGTCACCAATCATACTATGATAATACAGGTATTAATAGCCAATAGGATTTCCATGCTAATTAGTAGAGTAACTGCCCAATAGTACCCTGGCTTCATTAGCACAACAGTTAGCACATTGACCTTCAGAGCCAGCTGGAAGGTCAGGTGTACATTTCCACTGCTATCTGTCAGAGGTTTGTCCATTCTCCTTGTGACTGTGTGGGTTTCCTCTGTGTATTCCAGTTTTCTCCCACATTTCAGAGACGGGCAGGTCAGGGTTAGTAAATTGTGGGTATGCTAAGTTGAAGACACTTGCAGGCCACCCTAGCTTGTCCTCACTGATTTGGTTTGATGCCAATGACGCATTTCAACTACCGTCCAATGTACACATGATAAGTAGAACTAATCTGCTTGCCCACTGATCTGCTATTTCATTGGGCATGAAATTTGGTCTTTTGGATTTCCAAGAAGCAAAAGTCAGGACAGTTAAGGTTTGTTCTAACAGTCCTGATCTTTAGATTACTAACTGAGTACTTGGACCAGGTTTCCGCTTTCTAAATTGATTAGCGTGTCCTGGGTGCGGAAACCCCTTAAAGATTCATTTGCTGCTGGAATGTGTGGCCAGTGCACAGGATCGGAAAAAGCTGCAGGAAGTCGGTAACTCAGCCAGCTCCATCATGGGCACTCGGCTCCCCAGCGCCCAGGACTCCTTCAAAGGTGAGACCTCGAAAAGGCACTATCCAGCGTTACAGGCGCCTATCGCATAGAACGTAGAAGCGTAGTCATAGAAAAATTCTGCTCAGAGACAGACCCATCAGCCCAGCCAGTCCTTGCAAAACATTTAAACTGCCAACTCCCAATGACCTGCACCCAGACACAGCCCTCCATTGCCCCATACCCTCTTCTGATTGCCCGAAGACACACACCCAATGTTTCAAGAACAGATTTCTCTGTCCACCACCAGATTTCTATTATATATATATATATATATATCTTTCTTATTGTAATTTATAGTTTTTATTATTTTGTATTGGAATGCACTGCTGTGGCAAAACAACAGATTTCATGACATACGCCTGTGATATTAAACCTGATCCTGATTCTGATTCCGTCACTTCCAGGCGGTCCCCAGTATCTCCTCAGACTGAGGTGGTTGTCAATGCAAGCAACACATTTCACCGTATGTTTCTACTTCTGCAGTATGTGATTAATAAATAAATCTAATTTAGTTTAACCTAAGCTTCGAGAACATCTTCAAAAGGTGCTGATCCAATCTGATCAAATTTAATCTAACATTGCCCATCATTGAGGATATTTTCAAGAGGTGCTGCCAGAAGAAGGTGACATATATCATTAGGAACCATCCTGGACTTGCACTATTCTTTGGACTCCCTTGTCCATTCATCTTCCCCACCCCTTCCCACCGATCTCCCTCCTGGCACTTATCCTTGTAAACGGAACAAGTGCTACACCTGCCTTTACACTTCCTCCCTCACCACCATTCAGGGCCCCAGACAGGTGAGGCGAAACTTCACCTGTGAGTCGGCTGGTGTGGTATACTGCGTCCGGTGCTCCCAGAGTGGCCTTTTATATATTGGTGAGACCCGACGCAGACTGGGAGACCAATTCGCTGAACACCTACGCTCTGTCCGCCAGAGAAAGCAGGATCTCCCAGTGGCCACACATTTTAATTCCACGTCCCATTCCCATTCTGATATGTCTATCCATGGCCTCCTCTACTGTCAAAATGAATCCACACTCAGGTTGGAGGAACAACACCTTATATACCGGCTGGGTAGCCTCCAACCTGATGGCATGAACATTGATTTCTCTAACTTCCGTTAATACCCTTCCTCCCCTTCTTACCCCATCCTTTATTTATCTATCTACCTACCTACCTATTTATTTATTTGTTTGTTTGTTTATTTATTATTCCACCCCCTTTTTTCCCTCCTTTTTTGCCTCTCTCTGCCCCTCTCACAATCACTCCTTGCCTGCTCTCCATCTCCCTCTGGTGCTCCCCTCCCCCTTTCTTTCTCCCCAGGCCTCCCATCCCATGATCCTCTCCCCCTCTAGCTCTGTATTCCTTTTGACAATCAACTTTCCAGCTCTTAGCTTTATCCCTTCCCCTCCTGTCTTCTCCTATCACTTTGGATTTCCCCCTCCCACTTTCAAATCCCTTACTATCTTTTCTTTCAGTTAGTCCTGACAATGGGTCTTGGCCCAAAACGTTGACGGTACTTCTTCCTATAGATGCTGCCTGACCTGCTGTGTTCCACCAGCATTTTGTGTGTGTTGCTTGAATTTCCAGCATCTGCAGATTTCCTCGTGTTTGCCCTATTCTTGCTACTGCCATCAAGGAGAAGGTACAGAAACCTGAAGACCCACACTCAATGACTCAGGGACTTCTTCCTCTCTGCTTCTAAATTTCTGAATAATCCACGAACCCATGAACCTCATTATTCCTTTCTTATGTACTATTTATTTATTTTGTAATTTCATGCTCGGTTTATTGTTATTTAACAGTGCACATGTATACTGCCAAATGAAACAACGTTCCTCTGAACTAAGGTGCACAAGCACAGTGCATTTAACTCACAAACACAGCACATGAAGTAATATTACCAAAGATAAATTAACAGATGATAAGATGCATTTACAACAGACATAAGTCAAAATGTAGACAGTATAACGCTACTGATGTTTTGTGCTTGATCAGAACTCGGTGGTGGCAAAAAGTTCAGTACTCTTTGGCCTGGGAAAGGAACAGTTCCCATTCTAACAGCTCTGCTGAAGGCACCTCTTGCCTGATGATAGGGGTCAAAGAGATTGAGGGATAGATGGGAAAGTTCACTGTCAATACCCAGCGCTCCTGATAAATATCTCAGAATATCTGAAATTGATTGTAATTTTCATGCCTTTTCACTGCACTTCATCTGCAAAAAAAAACAAATTTTACATAATTTTAAAAAATGTTTTTCTTTTGTTTCTTTGTTCATTTAAGACAGCAACAATAAACCTAATTCTGATTCATTCCAGATGCTTGCTGCTGCTCAGCTGGGACCACATGAGGGCGCTGGAGTTCATCTCATGTGGTTTACTGGTGCTGTGATCAACTTGGAGAGTCCACAACTCCCATCAGCTAACCCCAGTCCCAACTTAACCAGTGGCAGGTAACCATATAATCACTGACGTGGCGTTACTGCGGGTATGCAAGTATATGATCTGTGTAACATTACATTCTCCAGTTGAGGGGAAATTTAATAGCTAAACAAATTGTGAGGAGTACAGACAGGGTAAATGCAAGCAGGCCTTTCCCATTGAGGTTGTCTGAGGTCATAGGTTAAGGGTGAAAGGTAAAATATTTAATGGCAACTTGAGGGGAAACTTCTTCACTCAGAGGGTGGTGAGAGTATGGAATTAGGGCCTGTCTCTGTACCATAGACTTTAACGACTCTATGACTCGAAGATATTTTGTAATTCTTCAACACAATGATAACAATAAATGATGAACTACAGTTTCACTTGCTGGTCCTATCATCCTTTCCAGATCCCTGGCACTTCTCCCTGTACCTGCAGGAGGTAAAACACCTGCCCATACATATCCTTCCTCACCACCATCCAGTGACTCAACAGCCCTTCTAGCCTTGACTAATCAAGGATCTATCAGCCTCTGCCTTGAATTTACCCAATGACATGGCCTCCACAGCTGCCTGTGGTAATGAATTCCATAGATTCACCACTCTCTGGCTAAATAAATTCCTCTTCCTCTCCTTTCTAAATGAACTTCCCTCTGTTCTGAGGCTGTGTCCCCTCGTCTTAGACTCCCCCATCAGAGAAAACATCCTCTCAGCATCCACTCTGTTGAGGCCTTTCAACACTCGATAGGTTTCAATGAGATCCCCCTTCATTCTTCTGAAATGCAGTGAGTACAGGCCCAGGGCCATCAAGCGCTCCTCATATGACAAGTCTTTTAATCCTGAAATCATTTTTGTAAACTTCCTTTGAACCCTCACCAATGTCAGCACATCCTTTTATAAGAACATAAGAAATTGGAGCAGAGTAGGCTATCTGACCCATCGACCCTGATCTGCCATTCAATAAGATCATGGCTGACCTGACCATGGACTCATTTCCACCTGCCTGCCTTTCCCCCATAACCCTTAATTCCCCTACTATGCAAAAATCTATCCAACCTTGTCCTTGGTCAGAGAATTCCACAGATTCACCACTCTTTAGGAAAAGCAGTTCCTCCTCATCTCAGTCCTAAATTTACTCCCCTGAATCTTGAGGCTATGTACCCTAGTTCTAGTCTCTCCTACCAGTGGAAACAAATTTCCTGCCTCTATCTTAACTATCTCTTTCATAATTGTGTATGTTTCTATAATATCTCCTCTCATCCTTCTGAATTCCAGCGAGTACAGTCCCAGGCGGCTCAAACTCTCCTCAAAGTCTAACCCCCTCATCTCTGGAATCAACCTGGTGAACCTCCTCTGCACCATCTCAAAAGCCAGTATATCCTTCCTTAAGTAAAGAGACCAGAACTGCACGCAGTACTCCAGGTGTGACCTCACCAGTGCTCTGTACAGTTGCAGTATAACCTCCCTGCTCTCAAATTCAATCCCTCTAGCAATAAGGGCCAACATTCCAAGTACTCTGTCTACCAAACCCTTGCCCACTCACTTAACCTCTGCAGACTCTTCACATCCTCTACACTATTTGCTTTTCCACTCAACTTAGTGTGATCAGCAAACTTAGATACACTACACTCGGTCCCCTCTTCCAGATCGTTAATGTATATCGTGAACAGTTGTGGGCCCAGCTCTGATCCCTGTGGCACACCGCTCACCGGAGATTGCCAACTAGAGAAATACCCATGTATCTCAATTCTGCTTTCTATTAGTTAACCAATCCTCTATCCATGCTAATACGCCACCCCAACTCTAAGCATCCTTATCGATGGATAATTCTTTTATTTGGCACCTTATCAAATGCCTTCTGGAAATCCAAGTAAATAATGTCCATCTGTTCCTCTCTATCCACTGCACTCATTATATCCTCAAACAACTTCAGTAAATTTGTCAAATAGGACCTCTCTTTGCTAAGTCCTTGCTGCGTCTGCCTGATGGATCGATTTCTTTTCAGGGGTCTTGCCATTTCTTTTTTAATGATAGCTTCAAGCATTTTCCCAACTACGGATTTTAAACTAACTGGCCTATAGGGACCTTTTGCCTGCATAATTTTTTTGAACAGTGGTGCGACGTTTGCCTTCTTCTAATCTGCCAGGACCTGTCTAGAGTCCAGAGGATTTTGGTAAATTTTCACCAAAGCCTCAACTATAATCTCTGCCATTTCTTTCAGTACCCTGGGATGCATTCCATCAGGACCAGGGGACTTGTCTTTCTTTAGGCTCACAAGTTTGCTCTGCACCGCCTCTTTAGTGATAGCTATTGTATCGAGGTCCACACCTCCCATTGCATCTATATCATCTATCTTTGGCATGTTAGACATGTCCTCCACTGTGAAAATCCTTCTTAGATAAGGGACCCAAAACTGTTCACAATACTCTGAGGCCTCACCAGCACCTTATAAAGCTTGAACTGAATGCTAACATTGGATTAACCTTCCTTGCCACCAACTCAACCTGCAAATTAATCTTTTAGAGAATCCTGCACGAGGTCTCCCAAATCCCTTTGCACCTCAGATTTTTGACATTCTCTCCATTTAAAAAATAGTCTACACTTTCATTTCTTCTACCAAAGTGCATGACCATACACTTCCCGACACTGTATTCCATCTGCCTCTTCTTTGCCCATTCTCTTAAACTGTCTAAGTCCTTCAGTAGCCCCTCTGCTTACTCAAAACTACCTGCTTCTCTACTGATCTTTGTATCATCCACAAACCTGGCCACAAAACCATCAATTCCTTCATCCAAATCATTGACACAGAACATAAAAAGAAGCGGCCCCAACACAGACCCCTGTGGAACTATGCTAATCTCCAGCAGCCAACCAGAAAAGGCTCCCTTTATTCCTTTCTGCCTCCTGCCAAATCAGCCAATGCTCGATCCATGCTAGTATCTTTCCTGTAGTATCACAGGCTCTTACCTTGTTAAGCAGCCTCATGTGTGGCACCTTGTCAAAAGCCTTCAGGAAATTCAACTGCACAACATTCACCAATTCTTCTTTGTCTATCCTGCTTGTTATTTCTTCAAAGAATTCCAACCAATTTGTCAGGCAAGATTTTTCCTTAAGGAAACCATGCTGACTGTTACATATTTTATCATGCGCCTCCAAGTACTTTGAAACCACATCCTTAAGAATCGACTCCAACATCTTCCCAATCACTGTGGTCAAACTGATTGGCCTATAATTTTCTTTTTTATGCATCTCTCTCTTCTTAAAGAAGGGAGTGACACCATTTGGAACCATTCCAGAATCCATTGAATCTTGAAGCGTTATTACTAATGTCTCCACAATCTCTCTAGCGATCTCGATCTGAACACTGGGGTACTTACCACCTGGTCTAGATGACTTACCTAGCTTCAGTCCCTTCAGTTTCTCAAACTCCTTTTCCCCAGTAATGGCAACTTCACTCACTTCTGCCTTCTGACATTCTTGAAAATCTGACCTACTGTTAGAGTCTTCCACAGTGAAGGCTGATGCAAAATACTTATTCAGTTCATCTGCCATTTCCTTGCCCCCTATGACTACCTCTCCAGCACCATTTTACAGTGGTCTGATATCTAATCTCACCTCTCTTTTATGCTTTATATATCTGAAGAAACTTTTGGTATCCTCTTTAATATTACTGGCTAGATCTCCTTCACATTCCATCTTTTTCTTCTGCATGACTTCTTTTAACTGTGCTCTGTTGTTTTTTAAAAGTTTCCCAATCCTCAGTATGACTTTTATGTTGGCTTTGACTTCTCTTCTTTTGCCTGCCTTTAGAATATTTCTTCTGCTTTGGGATGTATCTATCCTGTGCCTTCCAAATTGCTCCCAGAAACTCCAGCCTTTGCTGCTGTTCTGTCATCCTTGATAGTGTTCCCTTCCGATCAATTTGGCTAGCTCCTCTCTCTTGCCTCTGTACTTCCCTTTACTCCACTGTAATACTGATACACCTGACTTTAGCTTCTCTTTCTCAAATCGCAGGGCAAATTCTGTAATATTATGATCACTCGCCCCTAAGAGATCCTTTACCTTAAGCTCTCTAATCACTTTTGGTTTGTTGCACAACACCCAATCCAGAATACTATAGCTGATCCTCCAGTGGACTTAACTGCAAGCTGTTCTAGAAAGCCATCTCTTAGGCATTCTACACATTCCCTGCCTTGCGATCCAACATCAACCTGATTTTCCCAATCTATCTGCATATTGAAATCCCCCAAGACTATCATAACATTTTCTATCTCCTGTTGTAATCTGTAGACCACATCTTTGCTGCTATTTGCAGCTCTGTATACTAATCTCATCAGGGCCTTTGTATTCTTGAAGTTTCTTAGCTCGACCCATAATGATTCTACACCTCATAATTTCACTTTTTACCAACTGAACCAGCAACATCCTCTGCACTCTTTCAACCTTGTTTACATCTTTCCTTTAGGTAGGTGACTGCATATAATACTCCAAATCAGACCCCACCAACCATTAACATAAGATCCCATCTACCATACTCAATATTTTGATTTATAAAGGCCAATATGCCAAAAACTTTCTTTATCACCCTATCTAGCTGTGATGCCACTTTCAATGAATTATGGTCCCGTACTCCCAGTCCCCTTTGTTCTACTGCACTCCTCAGTGCCCAACTGTTCATTGTGTAAGATATTGAAAAGACATATAAAAAATTTGCTTAAATAAGTAGTGCAAAAAGAGAGGGAAAAACAGTGAGGTAGTTTTCATGGGTCGATTGCCCATTCAGAAATATGATGGTGGAGGGGTAGAAGCTGTTCCTGAAACACCGAGTGTGTGTCCTCAGGTTGCTGTACCTCCTCCTCAATAGTAGAAATGTTAGGGTGCTGTCCTGGGTGAGGGGGGTCCCTAATGATTGAAGCCACCCTTTTACAGTATCACCTTTTGCAGATGTCCTTGATTGTGGGGAGGCTCATGCCCATGATGGAACTGGCTGAGTTCACAGCTAATAAGTATAGCTGCTGTCGTGACTTCTTTGTAATTGCATTAATATGTTGGGTCCAGGATAAATCCTCAGAGAGGTTGACACCCAGTAACTTGAAACTGCTCACCCTTCCCATTTCTGATCCCTCGAGGAGGACTGGTGCGTGTTCCCTCGATTTCCCCTTCGAAGGTCTCTCTGATGTTGAGTGTAAGGTTGATATAAGTATAACTTAAAATGATTAATGTTGATTAAATGGGAAATAATTGTATTGGTTGTAAGTATAAGGAAGTTTAACTTTTAATAGCAGTTGAAGGCTCTTTGCATACAGTCAGAAAATCAAACCTTGTGCCTCCCATTATTCTAGTTATTTGATGTTTGATAAAGTTTGCAGTTCATGAGAGAAGTGATTTTAGTACAACAGCATTCTGTCTCTGGAATGATTCTTAACAATAACCATTGCTGGCAGGCTACTGACATAATCATGGCAGGCATTTCCCATGATGCTTGAACAACTGCTGGCATTTGTCAACAATCCTGTCACGGGGAATGGGGAGAAAAAACACAGCCAGTCACTTGATAAGCCTGACACTTGGCACGGTAATCTCCTGAGCAATGGGCCAGGTGTTCATTGGGAAACTGGGAAGCCCACATACCTATGGTGCTGGCTGCCAGGAACACAGGGGGAAAATGAGCTGTCATTCTTATTCCCAAGATGCAATGCTGCTTAGCATATCTCCACAGTGCGGCCGGGGCTCTCTTGCTCTTTAGTCTGACAGATAATTAAGAAGCTGCAGACTGCCAGACTGCTCTGTCTATCATTTGCATTTTTTTGCCAGAGGCAACCAGTTAAGAAAAACATGACTGAAATGCGGCAAGAAGCCAATTAGCCAGATGGATGGAAGGTTGATTGACAGCTCTCCAATGATATGACATTACTAAGCAAGTCAGTGTGTATAAACAATAGATTTCACTTAATTATATATTACTCATAAGTGTATCAATAAGCAAAATTTGTACAACATCTGCATAGCAGCTACTGCACTTCACTGCTGTGTTACACTGACAAATATAAATACTTTGTGGCTTATAAATATAATTAAGTTAACAACCTGTAGTTGTATTTTAGGATACACCACGTAATGGGATTCTGGCGGCAAAGATTAAATTCAAAGAGTTTTTTATTTAACCTCTGGAGAACTGCAGGTTCATTTCAGTAATTTTTTTAAGTAAGTGTCAGAACATATACACAGGGACAGTCCCTTCAGCCCTCAATATTGTGCTAAACCAAATAAAGTAATAATCAAATGGCCAAGTAAACTGATCTCTTCTGTCTGCACAATATCCATATCCTTAAATTTTCCTCACATTCATGTGCGAATTTAAATGTCTCCAGTGTATCAGCCTCTACCTCCACCCCCGAAGCACGTTCCATGCACCCACAACTTTCTGTGTAAAAAAAAACTTGCCCTTCATATCTCCTTTGAATTAACCCCTTCTCGCCTTAAATGCTTGTGCTCTGGTATTAGACATTGAACCCCTGGGGAAAGAGAAGATACTGTCTGTCTACTCTGAGTAAACTCGGCCTTTCCTCCTTGGTGCGACGGAGGATGAGAGGTGACCTGATAGAGGTGGATAAGATGATGAGGGGCATTGATTGTGTGGATAGCCAGAGGCTTTTTTCCCAGGGCTGAAATAGCTAAGACGAGGGGCATAGCTTTAAGGTGCTTGGAAATCAGTACTGAGGAGATGTCAGGGGTAAGTTTTTCACACAAAGAGGGGTGGGTGTGTGGTATGCACTGCTGCTGGTGGTGGTGGTGGTGGAAGTGAATAAGGCCTTTTACAAGCCTCTTAGATAGGTACATGGAGCTTAGAAAAGTAGAGGGCTATGCACTACGGAAATTGTAGGGAGTCTCTAGAGTAGGTTACATGGCCGGCACAACATTGTGGGCCGAATGGCCTGTAATGGGCTGTAGATTTCTATGTTCTATCCTATCAATGCTTCTCACAATCTTAAAAAACTTCTATCAGATCTCCCTTCAGCCTTTGTCACTCCAGAGAAAGCAATCCAAGTTTGTCCAATGCCTCGTGAAAGCACATGCCCTCTAATCCGGACAGCATCCTGGTAAACCTCTTGTGCACCCGCTCCAAAGCCCCGATATCCTTCCTATAATGGGGTGACCAGAACTGCATGCAACACTCCAGATGTGGCCTAACTAGAATCTTATGAAGCTACAACTCAATATCTTGAAAGGCAAGCATGCCATATGCTTTCTTAACCATAGTTATCATAGCACAGTTATTCTGATTTTACTTAACTGGTGTGAATGAATAAATTTTCTAGCATTTCAAAGTTTCTGCTAATTCTGCTTTGTCATACCCTCAGTGACCGCTTTATTAGGTACACCTGTACACCTGCTCGTTAATTATCTCATCAGCCCTTCACGTGGCAGCAACTAAAAGCAAGCAGACATGGTCAAGAGTTAGTTGTTCAGAACTAACCAGAACGGGGAAGAAATGTGATTTAAGTGGCTTTGACTGTGGAATGATTGTTGGTGCTTGGAGTGTCTCAAGAATTGCCGATCTTCTGGGATTTTTATGCACACCAGTCTCCAGAGTTTACCGAGAATGGTGTGAAAAACAAGAAGAAAACAGCGAGCGGCAGCTCTGTGGGTGAAAATGCCTTGTTGATGAGAGAGGTCAGAGGAGAATGGTGCAAGCTGACAAGAAGGAAAATCAACTAACTGCACGTTACAAAGTGGTGTGGAGAGGAGCATCTCCGAATGCCCAACATGTTGAATGGTGAAGTGGACGGAAGATCAGGATAGACTAGTAGCCACTTCATCAGATACAGGAGATAACTAATACAGTGGCCATTGAGTTAGGGGAACATCGAGCAGCTTACCAAAACTGTGGCATGATGGAATGAATTATCAGGGGCAAAGGATATTAAGCTCTGGAAGGAAATGTGGGAGCATGAAAACAACCTGTTAAACTATGACGTCTGTAATGAAGTCTGTAATATTTTGAATCAGGAAAACTATTTGTCTTTCATGTCAGAAGTTCTATAAAACCCCACGGGAAAGCACAACCCCAAAATAGTCAGTAGAAACAGACTTCAGATTCACTCTTTGATTGTATATACATTGAAACTTACAATGAAATGCATTGTTTGCAGGAGTAGGCCAATGGGCATGGGCTCGATGGGCCGAAGAGCCTGTTTCTGTGCTGTAACGTTTTATGACTCTATGACGATGAGAAAAGGCCATCTAACTCCTTGAGCCTCTTTTTTATCTTTCAACGTGCTGTGCCATTGTGTGTTCTAACCCCAACAATTCACCATAATTTCAGCTGCATCTGTTTATGAAATGACTTCATTGAAATCTGTTTGGTTGCTTTTATGTGGTGTTCTGTGAGTAATGCTCAGCCGTCATTTCCAGGAGGCCAACCATTTCAAGTCCACTCCCCATTCCCAGTTCCCACATGTCAGTCCACGGGCTCCTCTTCCGACACAATGGGGCCACTCTCAGGTTGGAGGAGCAACACCTCATATTCTGTTGGGTTGCCTCCAACCTGAAGGCATGAACATCGATTTTTACAATTTCTGGTAATTTATTCCCTCTTTCCCTCCCCCCCTTCCTTCCTTTTCTTTTACTCTGGTTCTCCTCTTCTTTTTTCCTCACCTGCCAATCACCTCCCCCTGAAGCACTTCCTCCATCCCTTTTCCCCATGGTCCTCTCTCCTCTCGTATCAGATTCCTTCTTCTTCAGCCCTTTACCTTTTCCACCTATCACCTCCCAGATTTTCACTTCCCCCCACCCCAACCCAATTGGCTTCACATATCACCTGCCATCTAGTACTCCTCCCCCTCCCTTCACCTTCCTATTCAGGCTTCTGTCCTCTTCCTTCCCAGTCCTGATGAAGGGTTTCAACCCAAAATGTCAACCATTTTTTTCCATGGCATTGGTACCACCTCACTGTGGATGCGATCTTGTTGGCTCATCACTCGGCCTTGGATCACCTGTACGATAGTAAAGGCTATATCAGGCTGCTGTTTATTGACTGCAGCTCAGCATTCAACACGATCCTTCCCTCAGTTCTAATCAACAGGCTCAAAAACGTGGGCCTCTGTACCTCCCTCTGCAACTGGATCCTTGACTTCCTCACCGGGAGACCACAGTCTGTGCGTATCAGAAATAACATCTCCTCCTTGCTGCAAATCAACATTGGGGTGCCTCAAGGATGCATGCTCGGCCCACTGCTCTACCTTCATTTCATTTTCATTTTTAAAATCTTTTTAACTAATCATTATTGAAGATCAACAAAAAAAGATACATTAATGTAATCAAGTCAATATGCCCTTACGTACAAGGAGGAATTAAGTTAGCAAATAACTGATTAACAAAGCTAAGCAATATATCAACAATAAGGAGAAAAAATAAAGTATTAAGAATATATTTTTTGAAAGAAAGGAGAAAAAGAGCCCCTGCTAAGAGAAAAAAACCCCTACTGACTAAAAATTTTTTTAAAAAAACCATTGGGAGCATAACCCCAGAGTTACACATCATTGAAGCTTCCATAGACGAAAAGCATCAATCCGCCAACTCAAATCTACTTAAAGGTAAATTGGAAGGAAACTATATTAATTAACTCTAATCAGATGATAGTAGTATCTACTCTCTGCACTCATGACTGTGTGGCTCTGCACTGCTCAAACGCCAACCATAAATTTGCCGATGATGCCACAATTGCAGGCAGGATGCCAGCTGGTGTCAAGGAGGTGTGCAGCAGTGAGATAGATCGGACGGTTGAGCGGTGCCACTGAAACAGCCCTGCACTCAGCATCAACAAAACCCAGAAATTGTTTGTGGCTTCAGGAAGGGTCAGTCGAGGGAACACACACCAGTTCTCACTGAGGGATCAGAAGCAGAAAGAGTGAATAGTTTCAAGTTCCTGTGTGTCAACATCGCTGAGGATCTATCATAGGCCCAACATATTGATACAATTGCAAAGAAGGCACGACAGTGGCTATATTTCATCGGGAGTTTGAGTAGGTCATCAGACTCTCACAAATTTCCACAGGTGTACCCTGGGGAGCATTCTAACTGGTTGCATCACCGCTTGGTATGGAGGGGCCAATCCCCAGGCTTGGAAAAAGCTGCAGAAAGTTGTAAACTCAGCCAGTCCATCATGTGCACAGCCCTCCCTACCACTGAGGACATCTTCAAAAGATGATTCCTCAAGATGCCGGTGTCCATCGTTAAGGACCTCCATTACCAAGAATGTTCCCCTTTCTCATTGCTGCCATCAAAGAGGAGATACAGTATACACTCAATGATTCCCCTCTGCCATCAGATTTCTGAATGGGCAATGAACCCATGAACACTACCTCAGTATTTTTTGTTTCTATTTGCACTCCTTATTTAGTTATATATATACTCACTGTAGTTTATAATGTTTATTATCACGGACTGCAATGTACTGCTGCCGCAAAACAACAAATTTCACCACATATGCTAGTGATGTAAAACTGAATTTGACTCCGATTCTGCCCAGCATGCTGAGTTCCTTCAGCATCTTGTGTGTGTTGCTCTGGATTTCCAGCATCTGCAGAATCGCTTGTGTCTCTATCATTCAGCGATGCCATTTGGTGAGGCAGCTCCTCAACATATAATAGCGCCATGCTGCTTGTTTCACCAATTATCTCAAGTTAATAATGACCCTCTAATCTCCAGACTTAATGGACGTTTTACCCTTTGAACTACAGTTCTCCTGTCCCTGTGTCAAATGGGCCACATTATCTCTGATCATAATTCTTTCAGCCACCGGATTATACGTATTACCAGCTTTATCGAAAATTGAACACGTTTTCTTTACTGTAAATACTCAGTCCTGTTAACCTTCCGTTCTAATTGCACTCTAAGTAAAGATAAAGATCAGCTCTATTTGTCACATATACATCAAAACGTACAGTGAAGTGTGTCCTTAGCATCTCCAACCACTGCAGTTTGAGGTTGCACTGGGGGCAACCCACGAGTGTTGCCAGGGTTCCTTGTGCCAACGGTGTATGCCCAGAATTCACTAACCCTAACCCAGAAGTGGGAATGTGGGAGGAAAGCAGGGAACCCAGGGGAAACACACACTGTCGCAGGAAGATTGTAAAAACGCCCTACAGGCAGCAGCGGGATTTGAACCCAGATTGATGATTTCTGGTACTGGAAAGCATGACACTATCATGTCGCCTGGCATGTGGTCCCATTCTACTCAAACTCTCTTTGACAGACTGGCCATCCTGGAAACGGTCTGGTGAATTTCCTCCCTGAAACCCAAACTTCCAAACGCTGGAGCTAATTGCCACACTACCTCAAAGGTTCAAAGATTCAAAGGTTCATTTTTTTAATCAAAGTATGTATACGGTACACAACTCTGAGATGCTTCTTCTCCAGATAGCCATGAAGCCAAGAGAAAACAGAATGGCATCACGGCCATCAGTCCCCCCCAAGCTCCCATCACCCGTACGAAACGCATCAAGATATCAGCCTCAATACCCCTCTCCCCGCACAAAGACACTAACAAAAAAAGTGACAAGAACATTGATCCCCAGAACCCCCCTCGCTTTGCACAAAAATGCCACAAGAACATCGATCCCCAAATCCCCCTCCCCTGCACAAAAAACAAGAAAGAACGGGTGAAAACACAGAATATAGAAAACTATAAGAATGAAAATAATCCATAGTCCATAGACAAAAACCATATCCATATCGAAAACACAGAAAACTTCGGTAACGTTCTCCTGGCACGGTACCAGGCCACACAGGTAGGTAGGCAGCTGATGCTTTACCTTCAACGGATGCCTCGGCTTCACTCTCCCTCGGCACTTCAACCGACAAACAATGGAAGCTTTAATCGATGAAATGGAGCCAGACATCAGCTCGCACGCCTCGCAGCCTCTTTGCCTCGACAGTCGCACTCGCTGCCTCTGCCTCCCGGAATCCTCTCAGAGGCGGCAAAGGGCTGGACCTCCAAACTGCAAATCACAGGTTTCTACAGTTCCAGAAACATACTCAAGATGAAGAACAGATGTAAAAGACATAAAATAACTGAGCTAAATAGTCCTGTGGTCTATCCAGAAGATGAATGACAAATAAAGAAGATGGCGAATCTAGAAGATGTTGACCATGGGGAGCCTTGTACACAGGCACCATCTTAACCAACCCTTCTAACTTTTGTCCTCTTTGGTAACCATTTTTCAAGAATCTTGCCTTGGAGTATTGTGAGCAGTTTAGAGCCCCTTACCTAAGGTTTGAATTTCAACTGACTTTATTTCTTACATCCTTCATATGCATGAGGAGTAAAAATCTTTGTTATGTCTCCGTCTAAATGTGCAATGTGCAATTTATAGCAATTTATAATAAATATTATTTGCAACAGGACAGTCAATATAACATAGAAGTACAATTGTATCAGCATGCATTAATCAGTCTGATGGCCTGGTTGAAGAAGCTGTCCCGGAGCCTGCTGGTCCTGGCTTTTGTACTCCAGTACTGTTTCCCGGATGGTAGCAGCTGGAACAGTTTGTGGTTGGGGTGACTCGGGTCCACAATGATCCTTTTTTACATACCTGTCTCTGTAAATGTCCTGGATAGTGGGAAGTTCACATCTTCAGATGCGCTGGGCTGTCCACACCACTCTCTGCAGAGTCCTGTGATTGAGGGAAGTACAGTTCCCATACCAGGCAGTGACACAGCCAGTGAGGATGCTCTCAATTGTGCCCCTGTAGAAAGTTCTTAGGACTTGAGGGCCCATACCAAACTTCCTTAACCGTCTGAGGTGAAAGAGGCGTTGTTATGCTTTTCTCACCACACAGCCAGTGTGTACAGACCACATGAGATCCTCAGTTATGCGGATGCCGAGGAATTTAACGTTGTTTACCTCTTAACCCAGATCCATTGATGTCAACAGAGGCTAGCTTGTCTCCATTCCTCCTGTAGTCCACAACCAGCTCCTTTGTTTTTGCAACATTGAGGGAGAGGTTGTCTTCTTGACACTTGTGTGTGTGGGTGATGACTTCTTCTCAGTAGGCTGCCTCGTTATTATTTGAGATTAGGCCAATCAATGTAGTGTCATCAGAAATGATGAGTTGGTATTGGAGAGGGTCCAAAAGAGGTTCATGAGAGTGAACCAGGAAATGGTTAACATATGAGGAGAATGTGATGGTGGTGGGCCTGAATTCACTAGAATTTAAAAGAATGAGGGGGGATCTCATTGAAATCTATCGAATATTGAAAGGTGTGGATGTGGAGAGGATGTTTTCTATAGTGGGGGAGTATGGTATGAGAGGGCACAGTCTCAAAATACAAGGCATCCTTTTTGAAAAGGAATTTTGTTAGCTAGAGGGTGGTGAAGCTATGGATTTTATTGCTACAGATTGCCATGGAGGCCAAGACGTTAGGTGTACTTAAAGCTGAGGATGAAATGTTCTTGAACAGTAAAGGGCATCAAAGATTATGGGGAGAAGACGGGAAAATAGGGTTGAAAGTGATAATAAATCATCAAAGAATGGAATGGCAGAGCAGGCTCGATGGGCCAAATGGCCTAAATATCACCTACGTGTTATGATCTTATAGTCTTCAGAGTGTGACCAACACAGAGAGGCTGGAAGCTTCCATTGGGTACCCCTGCAGCATAACCCTGCAATGAGTGCAAGTATTGGCTGATTGATTTTCTATTCTGTCAGATCAGAGGGAAAGGGGAGTGGTTCTGGGTTTATGATTTGCCAGCTGATGTTCTCTGTAAGCACCGCTCTTTTGTCCGGAATACCAATCAGAGAATTATTAATACTGTTTTAAAAACGTTCCTTACAGCAAATTAAAACCAAATGCCTGCTGAGTCACCAACAACTGTGCGGAATTGTAGAGAAGTTCCACCTCCTACATCAGCAGAACAATAATCAGGCCCTGCTAGATGTTGTAACGCCACTCAGGAATACAACTATGCAGCAAACATTTTCCTGGAACTGGGTTAAAAATTCTTTACACAGCTGCATGGAGGTCAGGATGAAGCAGAAGAAACAGACCCAGTGGCCACCTCCTGTACCTCATAAAGCAGCCACTGGGTGTGTGTTCTATTTGACACAGAGAGTGGTTAGGGCATGGGGTGGTGCTCGAGGAAGATTCATTAGGGATGTTTAAAAAACTGTTAGAGAGGCAAATGGATGATAGCAAAATAAAGGGCTATGTAGAAGGGAAGTGTTAGATTGACCTTGGAGAAGGTTAAAAAGTTGGCATAGCGTCGTAACTGTAATGTCCTGTACTCTACGTTCTATGTTCTACTGTCATGGCTGACACACACTGTGACTCTAGAATTACCAACATGAAGATACACCCTCGGGAGGAGCTCAGCAGGTCAGGCTGAGGAGGGGAATAAATGCTTGATGTTTTGGGTCGGGTCCTGATGAAGAGTCTCAGCCCAAACATTGACTATTTATCCCACTCTGTAGGTGCTGCCGGAACTGCTGAGTTCGTCCAGCGTTTTGTGTGTGCTGCTCAAGATTTCCAGCACTTGCAGAACCTGTTGTGTCTAAGAAGATATGACTGCTTGAGCACATCTTTATCAACCTACCCAAAGTATGTATCCATGGAAGCACTGTTAGAGGTAATGTCAAAACCCTATCTTTACACTGAAGAAACCTCTAGTCACTGGGGCTGGCTACCGTGTAGTGGGGGGGATAGAGTCCGAACAGATGTGGAAGCTCCACTCTGGATCTACACAAGGCATTACGAACATGAACAGGGGCTGGAAGTTCAATGTTCAAAGTAAATTTATTATCAGAGTATATATATATTTGTCACAATATACTACCCTGAGATTCATCCCCGGAAAATCCATCCCTGAACAGACGGGGTGGGGTAGGACGCTTGCAATGCAGACCTACATCTCTACCCTGGTGTCTCCACAACAGTTCACACATCCATTCATGCAAAGATAAGACTAACGGCCCTCTCATTACCTCTATGACTCTTAATGACCATCATGTGATTGCTGTACCTTTAAACAACTCACTGAGTTTATAAACTGGAAAACTGCCCACCATGGATCAGAACTGACGTTGCCTCTTGGGTGATCAGTGGAATATCTTCTAGACAACACAGCAAGTCCATTTGCCTCCATTTACTACTGCTTGATGGGGATGACTGAGAACCTTTACTGAGATACCCTGCGATTCATTTCCTTGAGGGCATTCACAGTAAATAAGTACTCCTGTTTGAGTACTGTTAGGGGGGACAGCCTACCTGGGGGAAGCAGCAGTGGACATGCCTCTGACACAGAGTCTGGCCCTGTGGCTCAGAAGCGTAGGGAAGGGAAGAGGAAGGAAGTAGTGATAGGGGACTAGAAACATAGAAACATAGAAAATAGGTGCAGGAGTAGGCCATTCGGCCCTTCGAGCCTGCACCGCCATTCAATATGATCATGGCTGATCATCCAACTCAGAACCCTATACCTGCTTTCTCTCCATACCCCCTGATCCCTTTAGCCACAAGGGCCATATCTAACTTCCTCTTAAATATAGCCAATGAACCGGCCTCAACTGTTTCCTGTGGCAGAGAATTCCACAGATTTACCACTCTCTGTGTGAAGAAGTTTTTCCTCATCTTGGTCCTAAAAGGCTTCCCCTTTATCCTTAAACTGTGACCCCTCGTTCTGGACTTCCCCAACATCGGAAACAATCTTCCTACATCTAGCCTGTCCAATCCCTTTAGAATTTTATATGTTTCAATAAGATCCCCCCTCAATCTTCTAAATTCCAGTGAGTATAAGCCTAGTCGATCCAGTCTTTCTTCATATGAAAGTCCTGCCATCCCAGGAATCAATCTGGTGAACCTTCTTTGTACTCTCTCTATGGAAAGAATGTCTTTCCTCAGATTAGGGGACCAAAACTACACACAATACTCTAGGTGCGGTCTCACCAAGGCCTTGTACAACTGCAGTAGAACCTCCCTGCCCCTGTACTCAAATCCTTTTGCTATGAATGCCAACATACCATTCGCCTTTTTCACTGCCTGCTGTACCTGCATGCCCACCTTCAATGACTGGTGTACAATGACACCCAGGTCTCGTTGCACCTCCCCCCTTTTCCTAATTGGCCACCTTTCAGATAATAATCTGTTTTCCTGTTCTTGCAACCAAAGTGGATAACCTCACATTTATCCACATTAAATTGCATCTGCCATGAATTTGCCCACTCACCTAACCTATCCAAGTCATCCTGCATCCTCTTAGCATCCTCCTCACAGTTAACACTGTCACCCAGCTTCGTGTCATCCGCAAACTTGGAGATGCTGCATTTAATTCCCTCGTCTAAATCATTAATATATATTGTGAACAACTGGGGTCCCAGCACTGAGCCTTGCGGTACCCCACTAGTCACTGCCTGCCATTCTGAAAAGGTCCCGTTTACTCCCACTCTTTGCTTCCTGTCTGCCAACCAATTCTCTATCCACATCAATACCATACCCCTTATACCGTGTGCTTTAAGTTTGCATACTAATCTCCTGTGTGGGACCTTGTCAAAAGCCTTTTGAAAATCTAAATATACCACATCCACTGGCTCTCCCCTATCCACTCTACTAGTTACATCTTCAAAAAATTCTATAAGATTCATCAGACATGATTTTCCTTTCACAAATCCATGCTGACTTTGTCCAATGATTTCACCTCTTTGCAAATGTGCTGTTATCACATCATTGATAACCAACTCCAGCATTTTCCCCACCACCGATGTCAGACTAACCGGTCTATAATTCCCCGGTTTCTCTCTCCCTCCTTTTTTAAAAAGTGGTGTTACATTAGCCACCCTCCAATCCTCAGGAACTAATCCAGAATCTAAAGAGTTTTGAAAAATTATCACTAATGCATCCATTATTTCTTGGGCTACTTCCTTAAGCACTCTGTGATGCAGACCATCTGGCCCTGGGGATTTATCTGCCTTTAATCCCTTCAATTTACCTAACACCACTTCCCTACTAACATGTATTTCCCTCAGTTCCTCTATCTCACTAGACCCCTGGTCCCTTACTATTTCCGGAAGATTATTTATGTCCTCCTAACTGAAGACAGAACCAAAGTAGTTATTCAATTGGTCTGCCATGTCTTTGTTCCCTATGATCAATTCACCTGTTTCTGGCTGTAAAGGACCTACATTTGTCTTGACCAATCTTTTTCTTTTCACGTATCTATAAAAGCTTTTACAGTCAGTTTTAATGTTCCCTGCCAGCTTTCTCTCATAATCTTCTTTCCCTTTCCTAATTAAGCCCTTTGTCCTTCTCTGCTGGTCTCTGAATTTCTCCCAGTCCTCAGGTGTGCTGCTTTTGTTTGCTAATTTATATGTTTCTTCTTTGGACTTGATACTATCCCTAATTTCCCTTGTCAGCCACGGGTGCACTACCTTCCCTGGTTTATTCTTTTGCCAAACTGGGACGAACAATTGTTGTAGTTCATCCATGCAATCTTTAAATGCTTGCCATTGCATATCCACCGTCAACCCTTTAAGTATCCTTTGTCAGTCTATCTTAGCTTATTCATGTCTCATACCTTCAAAGTTATCCTTTAAGTTCAGAACCTTTGTTTCTGAATTAACTATGTCACTCTCCATCTTAATGAAGAATTCCACCATATTATGGCCACTCTTACCCAAGGGGCCTCGCACGACAAGATTGCTAACTAACCCTTCCTCATTGCTCAATACCCAATCTAGAATGGCCTGCTCTCTAGTTGGTTCCTCGACATGTTGGTTCAGAAAACCATCCCGCATACATTCCAAGAAATCCTCTTCCTCAGCGCCCTTACCAATTTGGTTCACTCAATCTATATGTAGATTGAAGTCACTCATTATAACAACTGTTCCTTTTTTGCACGCATTTCTAATTTCCTGTTTAATGCCATCCCCAACCTCACTACTACTGTTAGGTGGCCTGTACACAACTCCCACCAGCATTTTCTGCCCCTTAGTGTTATGCAGTTCTACCCATATCGATTCCACATCCTCCAGGCTAATGTCCTTCCTTTCTATTGCATTAATCTCCTCACTAACCAGCAATGCTACCCCATCTATAGTTAGGGGGTCAGACAGGCGATTCTGTGGACACAGGAAAGAAACTCGGATGGTAGTTTGCCTCCCAGGTGCCAGGGTCTGGGATGTTTCGGATCATGTCCGAGATATCCTGTGGTGGGAGGGAGAACAGCCAGAGGTCGTGGTACATATTGGTACCAATGACATAGGTAGGAAAAGGGAGGAGGTCCTGAAAAAAGACTACAGGGAGTTAGGAAGGAAGTTGAGAAACAGGACCGCAAAGGTATTAATCTCAGGGTTACTGCCTGTGCCATGTGACAGTGAGAATAGGAATAGGATGAGGTGGAGGATAAATGTGTGGCAGAAGGATTGGAGCAGGAGGTAAGGATTCAGATTTCTGGATCATTGGAACCTCTTTTGGGGTTGCACTTGAATCCCAGGGGAACCAATATCCTGGCGGGGAGGTTTGCTAAGGCTACTGGGGAGAGTTTAAGCTAGAATTGTCGGGGGTGGGGGGTGGGAACTGAACTGAAGAGACTGGGAAAGAGGAGGTTATCTCACAAATAGAGAAAGCTTGTAGACAGTGCCAGAGGGAGGAGAGGCAGGTGATAGAGCAGGGACGCGCTCAGACCGAAGGCTTGAGATGTGTCTACTTTAATGCAAGGAGCATTGTGAACAAAATAGATGAGCTTAGAGCGTGAATCAGTACTTGGAGATATGATGCGGTGGCCATTACAGAGCCTTGGATGGCTCAGGGACAGGATTAGTTACTTCAAGTGCCGGGTTTTAGATGTTTCAGAAAAGACAGGGAGGGAGGCAAAAGAGGTGGGGGCGTGGTACTGTTGATCAGAGATAGTGTCACAGCTGCAGAAAAGGAGGACGCCATGGAGGGATTGTCTACAGAGTCTCTGTGGGTAGAGATTAGGAACAGGAAGGGGTCAATAACTTTACTGGGTGTTTTTTACAGGCCGCCCAGTAGTAACAGGGATATTGAGGAGCAGATAGGGAAACAGATCCTGGAAAGGTGTAATAATAAGAGTCATGATGGGAGATTTTAATTTCCCAAATATTGATTGGCATCTCCCTAGAGCGAAAGGTTTAGATGGTGTGGAGTTTGTTAGGTGTGTTCAGGAAGGTTTCTTGACACAAAATGTAGATAAGCCTACAAGAGAAGAGGCTGTACTTGATCTGGTATCGGGAAATGAACCTGGTCAGGTGTCAGATCTCTCAGTGGGAGAGCATTTTGGAGATAGTGATCACAACTCTATCTCCTTTACAATAGCATTGGATAGGGATAGGGACAGACAAGTTAGAAAAGTGTTTAATTAGAGTAAGGGGAATTAGGCAGGAAATTGGAGGGTATCAGGCAGGAAATTGGAGGCTTAAATTGGAAACAGATGTTCTCAGAGAAAAAGTACGGAAGAAATGTGGCAAATATTCAGGGGATATTTGTGTAGAGTTCTGTATAGGTACGTTCCAAAGAGACAGGGAAGTTATGGTAAAGTGTAGGAACATGATGTACAAAGGCTGTGATAAATTTAGTCAAGAGGAAAAGAAAAGCTTACAAAAGGTTCAGAGAGCTAGGTAATGTTAGAGATCTAGAAGATTATAAGGCTAACAGGAAGGAGTTTAAGAAGGAAAGTAGGAGAGCCAGAAGGGGCCATGAGAAGGCCTTGGCGGACAGGATTAAGGAAAACCCCAAGGCATTCTTTAAGTATGTGAAGAGCAAGAGGATAAGACGTGAAAGAATAGGACCTATCAAATGTTACAGTGGAAAGTGTGTATGGAACCGGAGGAAATAGCAGAAGTACTTAATAAATACTTTACTTCAGTATTCACTATGGAAAAGGATATTAGTGATAGTAGTGGTGACTTGCAGCAGACTGAAAAGCTTGAGCATGTAGATATTAAGAAAGAGAATACGCTGAAGCTTTTGGAAAGCTTCAAGTTGGATAAGTCACCGGGATCGGACGAAATGTACCCAGGCTACTGTGGGAGGCAAGAGAGGAGATTGCTGAGCCTATGGTGATGATCTCTGCATCATCAATGGGGACGGGAGAGGTTCCGTGGGGTTGGAGGGTTGCAGATGTTGTTCCTTTGTTCAAGAAAGGGAGTAGAGATAGCCCAAGAAATTATAGACCAGTGAGTCTTAACTCAGTTGTTGGTAAGTTGATGGAGAATATCCTGAGAGGCAGGATTTATGAACATTTGGAGAGGTATAATATGATTAGAAATAGTCAGTATGGCTTTGTAAAGGGCAGGTTGTGCCTTACAAGCCTGATTGAATTTTTTGAGGATATGACTAAACACATTGATGAAGGAAGAGCAGTAGAAGTAGTGTATATGGATTTCAGCCAGGCATTTGATAAGGTACCCCATGCATGGCTTACTGAGAAGGTGAGGAGGCATGGGATCCAAGGGGACATTGATTTGTGGATCCAGAACTGGCTTGCCCACAGAAGGCAAAGTGTGGTTGCAGACGGGTCATATTCTGCATAGATGTCAGTCACCAGTGGAGTGCTTCAGGTATCTGTTCTTGGACCCATACTCTTCGTGATTTTTATAAATGACCTGGATGAGGAAGTGGAGGGATGGGTTAGTAAGTTTGCTGATGACACAAAGGTTGGAGGTGTGGTGGATAGTGTGGAGGGCTGTCAGAGGTTACAGAGGGACATTGATAGGATGCAAAACTGGGCTGAGAAGTGGTCGATGGAGTTCAACCCAGATAAGTGTGAAGTGGTTCATTTTGGTAGGTCAAATATGATGACAGAATATAGTCTTAATGGTAAGACTCTTGGCAGTGTGGAGGATCAGAGGGATCTTGGGGTCCGAATCCATAGGACGCTCAAAGTAGCTGTGTAGGTTGACTCTGTGGTTAAGAAGGCGTACGGTGTATTGGCCTTCATCAACTGTGGAATTGAATTTAGTAGCCAAGAGGCAATGTTGCAGCTATATAGGACCCTGGTCAGACCCCACTTGGAGCACTGCGCTCAGTTCTAGTCACCTCACTACAGGAAGGATGTGGAAGCCATAGAAAGGGTGCAGAGGAGATTTACAAGGATGTTGCCTGGATTGGGGAGCATGCCTTATGAGAATAGGTTGAGTGAACTCGGCTTTTTCTCCTTGGAGCGACAGAGGATGAGAGGTGACCTGATAGAGATGAACAAGATAATGAGAGGCATTGATCGTGCGGATAGTCAGAGGCTTTTTCCCAGGGCTGAAAGAGCACACAGTTTTGAAGTGCTGGGGAGTAGGTACAGAGGAGATGTCAGGGGTAAGTCTTTTACTCAGAATGGTGAGTGCGTGGAATGGGCTGCCGGCAACGGTGGTGGAGGTGGATATGATAGGCTATTTTAAGAGGCTTTTATATAGGTACATGGAGCTTAGTAAAACAGAGGGCTATGTGGAAACCTTGGTAATTTCTAAGGTAAGAACACGTTTGGCACAAATTTGTGGGCCGAAGGGCCTGTATTGTGCTGTAGGTTTTCAATGCATCTATGTTTCCAAATACATAGAATCACCAGGGAATTGATAAATACACACAAAGATGGACAGACAACCAATGTGCACAAGATGACAGTGCAAAAACAAAAGAAAATAAATAACAACAGTAGATAAAAAAGTTATCAATAATATTGAGAGCATGAGCTGTAGAGCCCTTGAAAGTGAGTCCATGGGTGCTGGAATTATAGTTTGGGTGAAGGAAATTAACCACACTGGTTCAGGAACCTAATGGTTGTAGGATAATAACTGTTCCTGAACCTGGTGGTGTGGAACCTGACGGTTGAGGGTAATAACTGTTCCTGAACCTGGTGGTGTAGACCTGATGGCTGTAGGGTAATAACTGTTCCTGAACCTGGTGGTTTGGGACCTGACGGTTGTAGGGTAATAACTGTTCCTGAACCTGGTGGTGTTGGACCTGATGGTTTTAGGGTAATAACTGTTCCTGAACCTGGTTGCGGGGGAACTGATGGATGAGGGGGTAATAACTGTTCCTGAACCCGGTGGTGAGGGACATGATGGTTGTAGGGTAATAACTGTTCCTGAACATGGTGGTGTGGGGGCTGGTGGTTGCAGGGTAATAACTGTTCCTGAAACTGATGGTGTGGGACCTGATGATTGTAGGATAATAACTGTTCCTGAACCTGGTGGTGTGGGACCTGATGGTTGAGCGTAATAACTGTTCCTAAACATGGTTGCGGGGGGCCTGATGGTTGTAGGGTAATAACTGTTCCAGAACCTGGTGATGTGGGACCTGATGCTTGAGGGGTAATAACTGTTCCTGAACCTGGTGGCGTGGGACCTGATGGTTCAGGTAATAACTGTTCCTGAACCTGGTGATGTGGGACCTGATGGTTTTAGGGTAATAATTGTTCCTGAACCTGGTGGTATGGGACCTGATGGTTGAGGATAATTACTGTTCCTGAACCTGGTGGTGTGGGACCTGATGGTTGTAGGGTAATAACTGTTCCTGAACCTGATGATGTGGGTCTTGATGATTGTAGGGTAATAACTGTTCTCGAACCTGGTGGTGTGGGACCTGATGGTTGTAGAGTAATAACTGTTCCTGAACCTGGTGGCGTGGCACCTAATGGTTGAGGTAATAACTGTTCCTAAACCTGGTGATGTGGGACCTGATGGATATAGGGTAATAACTGTTACTGAACCCGGTGGTGTGGGACATGATGGTTTTAGGGAAATAACTGTTCCTGAACCTGGTGGTGTGAGACCTGATGGCTGTAGGGTAATAACTGTTCCTGAACCTGGTGGTTTGGGACCTGACGGTTGTAGGGTAATAACTGTTCCTGAACCTGGTGGTGTGGGACCTGATGGTTTTAGGGTAATAACTGTTCCTGAACCTGGTTGCGGGGGAACTGATGGATGAGGGGGTAATAACTGTTCCTGAACCCGGTGGTGAGGGACATGATGGTTGTAGGGTAATAACTGTTCCTGAACATGGTGGTGTGGGGGCTGGTGGTTGCAGGGTAATAACTGTTCCTGAAACTGATGGTGTGGGACCTGATGATTGTAGGATAATAACTGTTCCTGAACCTGGTGGTGTGGGACCTGATGGTTGAGCGTAATAACTGTTCCTAAACATGGTTGCGGGGGGCCTGATGGTTGTAGGGTAATAACTGTTCCAGAACCTGGTGATGTGGGACCTGATGCTTGAGGGGTAATAACTGTTCCTGAACCTAGTGGCGTGGGACCTGATGGTTCAGGTAATAACTGTTCCTGAACCTGGTGATGTGGGACCTGATGGTTTTAGGGTAATAATTGTTCCTGAACCTGGTGGTATGGGACCTGATGGTTGAGGATAATTACTGTTCCTGAACCTGGTGGTGTGGGACCTGATGGTTGTAGGGTAATAACTGTTCCTGAACCTGATGATGTGGGTCTTGATGATTGTAGGGTAATAACTGTTCTTGAACCTGGTGGTGTGGGACCTGATGGTTGTAGAGTAATAACTGTTCCTGAACCTGGTGGCGTGGCACCTAATGGTTGAGGTAATAACTGTTCCTAAACCTGGTGATGTGGGACCTGATGGATATAGGGTAATAACTGTTACTGAACCCGGTGGTGTGGGACATGATGGTTTTAGGGAAATAACTGTTCCTGAACCTGGTGGTGTGGGACCTGACGGTTGAGGATAATAACTGTTCCTGAACCTGGTGGTGTGGGAGCTGAAGGTTGTAGGGTAATAACTGTTCCTGAACCTGATGGGTTGGGCTTGATGGTTAAAGGGCAAAAACTGTTCCTGAACCTGGTGGTGTGGGACCTGATGGTTCAGGGGTAATAACTGTTCCTGAACATGGTAGTGTGGGACCTGATGGTTGTAGGGTAATAACTGTTCCTGAACCTGGTTTTGTGAGACCTGATGGTTGAGGGTAATAACTGTTCCTGAACCTGGTGGTGTGAGTCTTGACGGTTGAGGGGTAATAATTGTTCCTGAACCTGGTAGTGTGGGACCTGATGGTTGTAGGGTAATAACTGTTCCTGAAGCTGGTGGTGTGGACCTGATAGTTTCAGGGCAATAACTGTTCCTGACCTGGTGGTGTGGGACCTGATGGTTTAAGGGTAAAAACTGTTCCTGAACATGGTAGTGTGGGACCTGATGGTTGTAGGGTAATAACTGTTCCTGAAGTTGGTGGTGTGGGACCTGATGGTTGAGGGTAATAACTGTTCCGGAACCTGGTGAAGTGGGACCTGATGGTTTTAGGGTAATAATTGTTCCTGAACCTGGTGGTATGGGACCTGATGGTTGAGGATAATTACTGTTCCTGAACCTGGTGGTGTGGGACCTGATGGTTGTAGGGTAGTAACTGTTCCTGAACCTGATGATGTGGGTCCTGATGGCTGTAGGGTAATAACTGTTCTTGAACCTGCTGGTGTGGGACCTGATGGATGTAGAGAAATAACTGTTCCTGAACCTGGTGGTGTGGGACCTGATGGTTGTAGAGTAATAACTGTTCCTGAACCTGGTGGCGTGGGAGCTAATGGTTGAGGTAATAACTGTTCCTAAACCTGGTGATGTGGGACCTGATGGTTGTAGGGTAATAACTGTTACTGAAACTGGTGGTGTGGGACCTGATGGTTGAGGGTAATAACAGTTCCTGAACCAGGTGGTGTGGGACCTGATGGTTTTAGGGAAATAACTGTACCTGAACCTGTTTGCGGGGGACCTAATGGTTGAGGGGTAAATACTGTTCCTGAACCTGGTGGTTTGGGACCTGATGGTTTCAGGGTAATAACTGTTCCTGAACCTGGTGGTGTGGGACCTGATGGTTTAAGGGTAAAAACTGTTCCTGAACCTGGTGGTGTGGGACCTGATGGTTTAGGGGTAATAACTGTTCCTGAACATGGTAGTGTGGGACCTGACGGTTGTAGGGTAATAACTGTTCCTGAACCTGGTTCTGTGAGAACTGATGGTTGAGGGGTAATAACTGTTCCTGAACCTGGTGGTGTGGGACCTGATGGTTTAAGGGTAAAAACTGTTCCTGAACCTGGTGGTGTGGGACCTGATGGTTTAGGGGTAATAACTGTTCCTGAACATGGTAGTGTGGGACCTGACGGTTGTAGGGTAATAACTGTTCCTGAACCTGGTGGTGTGGGACCTGATGGTTGTAGGGTAGTAACTGTTCCTGAACCTGATGATGTGGGTCCTGATGGCTGTAGAGTAATAACTGTTCCTGAACCTGGTGGCGTGGGAGCTAATGGTTGAGGTAATAACTGTTCCTAAACCTGGTGATGTGGGACCTGATGGTTGTAGGGTAATAACTGTTACTGAAACTGGTGGTGTGGAACCTGATGGTTGAGGGTAATAACAGTTCCTGAACCAGGTGGTGTGGGACCTGATGGTTTTAGGGAAATAACTGTTCCTGAACCTGTTTGCGGGGGACCTAATGGTTGAGGGGTAAATACCGTTCCTGAACCTGGTGGTGTGGGACCTGATGGTTTAAGGGTAAAAACTGTTCCTGAACCTGGTGGTGTGGGACCTGATGGTTTAGGGGTAATAACTGTTCCTGAACATGGTAGTGTGGGACCTGACGGTTGTAGGGTAATAACTGTTCCTGAACATGGTAGTGTGGGACCTGATGGTTGTAGGGTAATAACTGTTCCTGAACCTGGTGGTGTGTGACCTGATGGTTGTAGAGTAATAACTGTTCCTGAACCTGGTGGCGTGGGACCTGATGGTTGAGGTAATAACTGTTCCTAAACCTGGTGGTGTGGGACCTGATGATTGTAGGATAATAACTGTTCCTGAAGCTGGTGGTGTGGGACCTGATGGTTGAGCGTAATAACTGTTCCTAAACATGGTTGCGGGGGACCTGATGGTTGTAGGGTAATAACTGTTCCAGAACCTGGTGATGTGGGACCTGATGCTTGAGGGGTAATAACTGTTCCTGAACCTGGTGGCGTGGGACCTGACGGTTCAGGTAATAACTGTTCCTGAACCTGGTGATGTGGGACCTGATGGTTTTAGGGTAATAATTGTTCCTGAACCTGGTGGTATGGGACCTGATGGTTGAGGATAATTACTGTTCCTGAACCTGGTGGTGTGGGACCTGATGGTTGTAGGGTAATAACTGTTCCTGAACCTGATGATGTGGGTCCTGATGGTTGTAGGGTAATAACTGTTCCTGAACCTGGTGGTGTGGGACCTGATGGTTGTAGAGTAATAACTGTTCCTGAACCTGGTGGCGTGGGAGCTAATGGTTGAGGTAATAACTGTTCCTAAACCTGGTGATGTGGGACCTGATGGTTGTAGGGTAATAACTGTTACTGAAACTGGTGGTGTGGGACCTGATGGTTGAGGGTAATAACAGTTCCTGAACCAGGTGGTGTGGGACCTGATGGTTTTAGGGAAATAACTGTTCCTGAACCTGTTTGCGGGGGACCTAATGGTTGAGGGGTAAATACTGTTCCTGAACCTGGTGGTTTGGGACCTGATGGTTTCAGGGTAATAACTGTTCCTGAACCTGGTGGTGTGGGACCTGATGGTTTAAGGGTAAAAACTGTTCCTGAACCTGGTGGTGTGGGACCTGATGGTTTAGGGGTAATAACTGTTCCTGAACATGGTAGTGTGGGACCTGACGGTTGTAGGGTAATAACTGTTCCTGAACCTGGTTTTGTGAGAACTGATGGTTGAGGGGTAATAACTGTTCCTGAACCTGGTGGTGTGGGACCTGATCGTTCAGGGGTAATAACTGTTCCTGAACATGATAGTGTGGGACCTGATGGTTGTAGGGTAATAACTGTTCCTGAACCTGGTGGTGTGTGACCTGATGGTTGTAGAGTAATAACGGTTCCTGAACCTGGTGGCGTGGCACCTGATGGTTGAGGTAATAACTGTTCCTAAACCTGGTGGTGTGGGACCTGATGATTGTAGGATAATAACTGTTCCTGAACCTGGTGGCGTGGGACCTGATGGTTCAGGTAATAACTGTTCCTGAACCTGGTGATGTGGGACCTGATGGTTTTAGGGTAATAATTGTTCCTGAACCAGGTGGTATGGGACCTGATGGTTGAGGATAATTACTGTTCCTGAACCTGGTGGTGTGGGTCCTGATGGTTGTAGGGTAATAACTGTTCTTGAACCTGGTGGTGTGGGACCTGATGGTTGTAGGGTAATAACTGTTCCTGAACATGGTGGTGTGGGACCTGATGGTTGTAGAGTAATAAGTGTTCCTGAACCTGGTGGCGTGGCACCTAATGGTTGAGGTAATAACTATTCCTAAACCTGGTGATGTGGGACCTGATGGTTGAGGGGTAAAAACTGTTCCTGAACCTGGTGGTGTGGGACCTGACGGTTGAGGATAATAACTGTTCCTGAACCTGGTGGTGTGAGAACTGATGGTTGTAGGGTAAATACTGTTCCTGAACCTGGTGGTGTGGGACCTGATGGTTGAGGGGTAAAAACTGTTCCTGAACCTGGTGGTGTGGGACTTGACGGTTGAGGATAATAACTGTTCCTGAACCTGGTGGTGTGGGAGCTGAAGGTTGTAGGGTAATAACTGTTCCTGAACCTGATGGTTTGGGCTTGATGGTTTAAGGGGAAAATCTGTTCCTGAAACTGGTGGTGTGGGACCTGATGGTTCAGGGGTAATAACTGTTCCTGAACATGGTAGTCTGGGAACTGATGGTTGTAGGGTAATAACTGTTCCTGAACCTGGTTTTGTGAGACCTGATGGTTGAGGGTAATAACTGTTCCTGAACCTGGTGATGTGGGACCTGATGGTTTTAGGGTAATAATTATTCCTGAACCTGGTGGTATGGGACCTGATGGTTGAGGATAATTGCTGTTCCTTAACCTGGTGGTGTGGGACCTGATGGTTGTAGGGTAATAACTATTCCTGAAACTGATGATGTGGGTTCTGATGGTTGTACGGTAATAACTGTTCTTGAATCTGGTGGTGTGGGACCTGATGGTTGTAGGGTAATAACTGTTCCTGAACCTGGTGGTGTGGGACCTGATGGTTGTAGAGTAATAACTATTCCTGAACCTGGTGGCGTGGGAACTGATGGTTGAGGTAATAACTGTTCCTAAACCTGGTGGTGTGGGACCTGATGGTTGAGCGTAATAACTGTTCCTAAACATGGTTGCGGGGGACCTGATGGTTGTAGGGTAATAACTGTTCCAGAACCTGGTGATGTGGGACCTGATGCTTGAGTGGTAATAACTGTTCCTGAACCTAGTGGCGTGGGACCTGATGGTTCAGGTAATAACTGTTCCTGAACCTGGTGATGTGGGACCTGATGGTTTTAGGGTAATAACTGTTCCTAAACCTGGTTGCGGGGGACCTGATGGTTGTAGGGAAATAACTGTTCCTGAACCTGTTTGCGGGGGACGTGATGGTTGAGGGGTAAATACTGTTCCTGAACATGGTGGTGTGGGACCTGATGGTTGAGCGTAATAACTGTTCCTAAACATGGTTGCGGGGGACCTGATGGTTGTAGGGTAATAACTGTTCCAGAACCTGGTGATGTGGGACCTGATGCTTGAGGGGTAATAACTGTTCCTGAACCTGGTGGCGTGGGACCTGACGGTTCAGGTAATAACTGTTCCTGAACCTGGTGATGTGGGACCTGATGGTTTTAGGGTAATAATTGTTCCTGAACCTGGTGGTATGGGACCTGATGGTTGAGGATAATTACTGTTCCTGAACCTGGTGGTGTGGGACCTGATGGTTGTAGGGTAATAACTGTTCCTGAACCTGATGATGTGGGTCCTGATGGTTGTAGGGTAATAACTGTTCCTGAACCTGGTGGTGTGGGACCTGATGGTTGTAGAGTAATAACTGTTCCTGAACCTGGTGGCGTGGGAGCTAATGGTTGAGGTAATAACTGTTCCTAAACCTGGTGATGTGGGACCTGATGGTTGTAGGGTAATAACTGTTACTGAAACTGGTGGTGTGGGACCTGATGGTTGAGGGTAATAACAGTTCCTGAACCAGGTGGTGTGGGACCTGATGGTTTTAGGGAAATAACTGTTCCTGAACCTGTTTGCGGGGGACCTAATGGTTGAGGGGTAAATACTGTTCCTGAACCTGGTGGTTTGGGACCTGATGGTTTCAGGGTAATAACTGTTCCTGAACCTGGTGGTGTGGGACCTGATGGTTTAAGGGTAAAAACTGTTCCTGAACCTGGTGGTGTGGGACCTGATGGTTTAGGGGTAATAACTGTTCCTGAACATGGTAGTGTGGGACCTGACGGTTGTAGGGTAATAACTGTTCCTGAACCTGGTTTTGTGAGAACTGATGGTTGAGGGGTAATAACTGTTCCTGAACCTGGTGGTGTGGGACCTGATCGTTCAGGGGTAATAACTGTTCCTGAACATGATAGTGTGGGACCTGATGGTTGTAGGGTAATAACTGTTCCTGAACCTGGTGGTGTGTGACCTGATGGTTGTAGAGTAATAACGGTTCCTGAACCTGGTGGCGTGGCACCTGATGGTTGAGGTAATAACTGTTCCTAAACCTGGTGGTGTGGGACCTGATGATTGTAGGATAATAACTGTTCCTGAACCTGGTGGCGTGGGACCTGATGGTTCAGGTAATAACTGTTCCTGAACCTGGTGATGTGGGACCTGATGGTTTTAGGGTAATAATTGTTCCTGAACCTGGTGGTATGGGACCTGATGGTTGAGGATAATTACTGTTCCTGAACCTTGTGGTGTGGGTCCTGATGGTTGTAGGGTAATAACTGTTCTTGAACCTGGTGGTGTGGGACCTGATGGTTGTAGGGTAATAACTGTTCCTGAACATGGTGGTGTGGGACCTGATGGTTGTAGAGTAATAAGTGTTCCTGAACCTGGTGGCGTGGCACCTAATGGTTGAGGTAATAACTATTCCTAAACCTGGTGATGTGGGACCTGATGGTTGAGGGGTAAAAACTGTTCCTGAACCTGGTGGTGTGGGACCTGACGGTTGAGGATAATAACTGTTCCTGAACCTGGTGGTGTGAGAACTGATGGTTGTAGGGTAAATACTGTTCCTGAACCTGGTGGTGTGGGACCTGATGGTTGAGGGGTAAAAATTGTTCCTGAACCTGGTGGTGTGGGACTTGACGGTTGAGGATAATAACTGTTCCTGAACCTGGTGGTGTGGGAGCTGAAGGTTGTAGGGTAATAACTGTTCCTGAACCTGATGGTTTGGGCTTGATGGTTTAAGGGGAAAATCTGTTCCTGAAACTGGTGGTGTGGGACCTGATGGTTCAGGGGTAATAACTGTTCCTGAACATGGTAGTCTGGGAACTGATGGTTGTAGGGTAATAACTGTTCCTGAACCTGGTTTTGTGAGACCTGATGGTTGAGGGTAATAACTGTTCCTGAACCTGGTGATGTGGGACCTGATGGTTTTAGGGTAATAATTATTCCTGAACCTGGTGGTATGGGACCTGATGGTTGAGGATAATTGCTGTTCCTTAACCTGGTGGTGTGGGACCTGATGGTTGTAGGGTAATAAGTATTCCTGAAACTGATGATGTGGGTTCTGATGGTTGTACGGTAATAACTGTTCTTGAATCTGGTGGTGTGGGACCTGATGGTTGTAGGGTAATAACTGTTCCTGAACCTGGTGGTGTGGGACCTGATGGTTGTAGAGTAATAACTATTCCTGAACCTGGTGGCGTGGGAACTGATGGTTGAGGTAATAACTGTTCCTAAACCTGGTGGTGTGGGACCTGATGGTTGAGCGTAATAACTGTTCCTAAACATGGTTGCGGGGGACCTGATGGTTGTAGGGTAATAACTGTTCCAGAACCTGGTGATGTGGGACCTGATGCTTGAGTGGTAATAACTGTTCCTGAACCTAGTGGCGTGGGACCTGATGGTTCAGGTAATAACTGTTCCTGAACCTGGTGATGTGGGACCTGATGGTTTTAGGGTAATAACTGTTCCTAAACCTGGTTGCGGGGGACCTGATGGTTGTAGGGAAATAACTGTTCCTGAACCTGTTTGCGGGGGACGTGATGGTTGAGGGGTAAATACTGTTCCTGAACATGGTGATGTGGGACCTGATGCTTGAGTGGTAATAACAGTTCCTGAACCTGGTGGCGTGGGACCTGATGGTTCAGGTAATAACTGTTCCTGAACCTGGTGATGTGGGACCTGATGGTTTTAGGGTAATAATTGTTCCAGAACGTGGTGATGTGCGACCTGATGGTTTTAGGGAAATAACTGTTCCTGAACCTGGTGGTGTGGGACCTGATGGTTGTAGAGTAATAACTGTTCCTGAACCTGGTGGCGTGGCACCTAATGGTTGAGGTAATAACTGTTCCTAAACCTGGTGATGTGGGACCTGATGGATGTAGGGTAATAAATGTTCTTGAACCTGGTGGTGTGAGACCTGATGGTTGTAGGGTAATAACTGTTCCTGAACCTGGTGGTGTGGGACTTGATGGTTGTGGGTAATAACAGTCCCTGAACCCGGTGGTGTAGGACCTGATGGTTTTAGGGAAATAACTGTTCCTGAACCTGTTTGCGGGGGACCTGATGGTTGAGGGGTAAATACTGTTCCTGAACCTGGTGGTGTGGGACCTGATGGTTGAGGGTAATAACTGTTCCTGAACCTGTTGGTGTGGGAGCTGAAGGTTGTAGGGTAATAAATGTTCCTGAACCTGATGGTTTGGGCTTGATGGTTTAAGGGTAAAAACTGTTCCTGAACCTGGTGGTGTGGGATCTGATGGTTCAGGGGTAATAACTGTTCCAGAACATGGTAGTGTGGGACCTGATGGTTGTAGGGTAATAACTGTTCCTGAACCTGGTTTTGTGAGACCTGATGGTTGAGGGGTAATAACTTTTCCTGAACCAGGTGGTGTGAGTCTTGACGGTTGAGGGGTAATAATTGTTCCTGAACCTGGTAGTGTGGGACCTGATGGTTGTAGGGTAATAACTGTTCCTGAAGCTGGTGGTGTGGACCTGATGGTTTCAGAGTAAAAACTGTTCCTGACCTGGTGGTGTGGGACCTGATGGTTGTAGGGTAATAGCTGTTCCTGAAGTTGGTCGTGTGGGACCTCATGGTTGAGGGTAATAACTGTTCCTGAACCTGGTGATGTGGGACTTGATGGTTTTAGGGTAATAATTGTTCCTGAACCTGGTGGTATGGGACCTGATGGTTGAGGATAATAACTGTTCCTGAACCTGGTGTGGGACCTGATGGTTGTAGGGTAATAACTGTTCTTGAAGCTGGTGGTGTGGGACCTGATGGTTGTAGGATAATAACTGTTCCTGAACCTGGTGGTGTGGGACCTGATGGTTGAGCGTAATAACTGTTCCTAAACATGGTTGCGGGGGACCTGATGGTTCAGGTAATAACTGTTCCTGAACCTGGTGATGTGGGACCTGATGGTTTTAGGGTAATAATTGTTCCTGAACCTGGTGGTATGGGACCTGATGGTTGTAGGGTAGTAACTGTTCCTGAACCTGATGATGTGGGTTCTGATGGTTGTACGGTAATAACTGTTCTTGAATCTGGTGGTGTGGGACCTGATGGTTGTAGGGTAATAACTGTTCCTGAACCTGGTGGTGTGGGACCTGATGGTTGTGGAGTAATAACTATTCCTGAACCTGGTGGCGTGGGAACTGATGGTTGAGGTAATAACTGTTCCTAAACCTGGTGGTGTGGGACCTGATGGTTGAGCGTAATAACTGTTCCTAAACATGGTTGCGGGGGACCTGATGGTTGTAGGGTAATAACTGTTCCAGAACCTGGTGATGTGGGACCTGATGCTTGAGTGGTAATAACTGTTCCTGAACCTAGTGGCGTGGGACCTGATGGTTCAGGTAATAACTGTTCCTGAACCTGGTGATGTGGGACCTGATGGTTTTAGGGTAATAATTGTACCTGAACCTGGTGGTATGGGACCTGATGGTTGAGGATAATTACTGTTCCTGAACATGGTTGTGTGGGACCTGATGGCTGTAGGGTAATAACTGTTCCTGAACCTGATGATGTGGGTCCTGATGGTTGTAGGGTAATAACTGTTCTTGAACCTGGTGGTGTGGGACCTGATGGTTGAAGGGTAATAACTGTTCCTGAACCTGATGGTGTGGGACCTGATGGTTGTAGAGTAATAACTGTTCCTGAACCTGGTGGCGTGGGACCTAATGGATCAGGTAATAACTGTTCCTAAACCTGGTTGCGGGGGACCTGATGGTTGTAGGGAAATAACTGTTCCTGAACCTGTTTGCGGGGGACGTGATGGTTGAGGGGTAAATACTGTTCCTGAACATGGTGATGTGGGACCTGATGCTTGAGTGGTAATAACAGTTCCTGAACCTGGTGGCGTGGGACCTGATGGTTCAGGTAATAACTGTTCCTGAACCTGGTGATGTGGGACCTGATGGTTTTAGGGTAATAATTGTTCCAGAACGTGGTGATGTGGGACCTGATGGTTTTAGGGAAATAACTGTTCCTGAACCTGGTGGTGTGGGACCTGATGGTTGTAGAGTAATAACTGTTCCTGAACCTGGTGGCGTGGCACCTAATGGTTGAGGTAATAACTGTTCCTAAACCTGGTGATGTGGGACCTGATGGATGTAGGGTAATAAATGTTCTTGAACCTGGTGGTGTGAGACCTGATGGTTGTAGGGTAATAACTGTTCCTGAACCTGGTGGTGTGGGACTTGATGGTTGTGGGTAATAACAGTCCCTGAACCCGGTGGTGTAGGACCTGATGGTTTTAGGGAAATAACTGTTCCTGAACCTGTTTGCGGGGGACCTGATGGTTGAGGGGTAAATACTGTTCCTGAACCTGGTGGTGTGGGACCTGATGGTTGAGGGTAATAACTGTTCCTGAACCTGTTGGTGTGGGAGCTGAAGGTTGTAGGGTAATAACTGTTCCTGAACCTGATGGTTTGGGCTTGATGGTTTAAGGGTAAAAACTGTTCCTGAACCTGGTGGTGTGGGATCTGATGGTTCAGGGGTAATAACTGTTCCAGAACATGGTAGTGTGGGACCTGATGGTTGTAGGGTAATAACTGTTCCTGAACCTGGTTTTGTGAGACCTGATGGTTGAGGGGTAATAACTGTTCCTGAACCAGGTGGTGTGGGACTTGACGGTTGAGGGGTAATAATTGTTCCTGAACCTGGTAGTGTGGGACCTGATGGTTGTAGGGTAATAACTGTTCCTGAAGCTGGTGGTGTGGACCTGATGGTTTCAGAGTAAAAACTGTTCCTGACCTGGTGGTGTGGGACCTGATGGTTGTAGGGTAATAGCTGTTCCTGAAGTTGGTCGTGTGGGACCTGATGGTTGAGGGTAATAACTGTTCCTGAACCTGGTGATGTGGGACTTGATGGTTTTAGGGTAATAATTGTTCCTGAACCTGGTGGTATGGGACCTGATGGTTGAGGATAATAACTGTTCCTGAACCTGGTGTGGGACCTGATGGTTGTAGGGTAATAACTGTTCTTGAAGCTGGTGGTGTGGGACCTGATGGTTGTAGGATAATAACTGTTCCTGAACCTGGTGGTGTGGGACCTGATGGTTGAGCGTAATAACTGTTCCTAAACATGGTTGCGGGGGACCTGATGGTTCAGGTAATAACTGTTCCTGAACCTGGTGATGTGGGACCTGATGGTTTTAGGGTAATAATTGTTCCTGAACCTGGTGGTATGGGACCTGATGGTTGTAGGGTAGTAACTGTTCCTGAACCTGATGATGTGGGTCCTGATGGCTGTAGGGTAATAACTGTTCTTGAACCTGGTGGTGTGGGACCTGATGGATGTAGAGAAATAACTGTTCCTGAACCTGGTTTTGTGAGAACTGATGGTTGAGGGGTAATAACTGTTCCTGAACCTGGTGCTGTGGGACCTGATCGTTCAGGGGTAATAACTGTTCCTGAACATGGTAGTGTGGGACCTGATGGTTGTAGGGTAATAACTGTTACTGAAACTGGTGGTGTGGGACCTGATGGTTGAGGGTAATAACAGTTCCTGAACCAGGTGGTGTGGGACCTGATGGTTTTAGGGAAATAACTGTTCCTGAACCTGTTTGCGGGGGACCTAATGGTTGAGGGGTAAATACTGTTCCTGAACCTGGTGGTTTGGGACCTGATGGTTTCAGGGTAATAACTGTTCCTGAACCTGGTGGTGTGGGACCTGATGGTTTAAGGGTAAAAACTGTTCCTGAACCTGGTGGTGTGGGACCTGATGGTTTAGGGGTAATAACTGTTCCTGAACATGGTAGTGTGGGACCTGACGGTTGTAGGGTAATAACTGTTCCTGAACCTGGTTTTGTGAGAACTGATGGTTGAGGGGTAATAACTGTTCCTGAACCTGGTGGTGTGGGACCTGATCGTTCAGGGGTAATAACTGTTCCTGAACATGGTAGTGTGGGACCTGATGGTTGTAGGGTAATAACTGTTCCTGAACCTGGTGGTGTGTGACCTGATGGTTGTAGAGTAATAACTGTTCCTGAACCTGGTGGCGTGGGACCTGATGGTTGAGGTAATAACTGTTCCTAAACCTGGTGGTGTGGGACCTGATGATTGTAGGATAATAACTGTTCCTGAAGCTGGTGGTGTGGGACCTGATGGTTGAGCGTAATAACTGTTCCTAAACATGGTTGCGGGGGACCTGATGGTTGTAGGGTAATAACGGTTCCAGAACCTGGTGATGTGGGACCTGATGCTTGAGGGGTAATAACTGTTCCTGAACCTGGTGGCGTGGCACCTAATGGTTGAGGTAATAACTGTTCCTAAACCTGGTGATGTGGGACCTGATGGATGTAGGGTAATAACTGTTACTGAACCTGGTGGTGTGGGACCTGATGGCCGTAGGGTAATAACTGTTACTGAACCTGGTGGTGTGGGACCTGATGGTTTAGGGTAATAACAGTTCCTGATCCCGGTGGTGTGGGACCTGATGGTTTTAGGGAAATAACTGTACCTGAACCTGTTTGCGGGGGACCTAATGGTTGAGGGGTAAATACTGTTCCTGAACCTGGTGGTTTGGAACCTGATGGTTTCAGGGTAATAACTGTTCCTGAACCTGGTGGTGTGGGACCTGATGGTTTAAGGGTAAAAACTGTTCCTGAACCTGGTGGTGTGGGACCTGATGGTTTAGGGGTAATAACTGTTCCTGAACATGGTAGTGTGGGACCTGACGGTTGTAGGGTAATAACTGTTCCTGAACCTGGTTCTGTGAGAACTGATGGTTGAGGGGTAATAACTGTTCCTGAACCTGGTGGTGTGGGACCTGATGGTTTAAGGGTAAAAACTGTTCCTGAACCTGGTGGTGTGGGACCTGATGGTTTAGGGGTAATAACTGTTCCTGAACATGGTAGTGTGGGACCTGACGGTTGTAGGGTAATAACTGTTCCTGAACCTGGTGGTGTGGGACCTGATGGTTGTAGGGTAGTAACTGTTCCTGAACCTGATGATGTGGGTCCTGATGGCTGTAGAGTAATAACTGTTCCTGAACCTGGTGGCGTGGGAGCTAATGGTTGAGGTAATAACTGTTCCTAAACCTGGTGATGTGGGACCTGATGGTTGTAGGGTAATAACTGTTACTGAAACTGGTGGTGTGGAACCTGATGGTTGAGGGTAATAACAGTTCCTGAACCAGGTGGTGTGGGACCTGATGGTTTTAGGGAAATAACTGTTCCTGAACCTGTTTGCGGGGGACCTAATGGTTGAGGGGTAAATACCGTTCCTGAACCTGGTGGTGTGGGACCTGATGGTTTAAGGGTAAAAACTGTTCCTGAACCTGGTGGTGTGGGACCTGATGGTTTAGGGGTAATAACTGTTCCTGAACATGGTAGTGTGGGACCTGACGGTTGTAGGGTAATAACTGTTCCTGAACATGGTAGTGTGGGACCTGATGGTTGTAGGGTAATAACTGTTCCTGAACCTGGTGGTGTGTGACCTGATGGTTGTAGAGTAATAACTGTTCCTGAACCTGGTGGCGTGGGACCTGATGGTTGAGGTAATAACTGTTCCTAAACCTGGTGGTGTGGGACCTGATGATTGTAGGATAATAACTGTTCCTGAAGCTGGTGGTGTGGGACCTGATGGTTGAGCGTAATAACTGTTCCTAAACATGGTTGCGGGGGACCTGATGGTTGTAGGGTAATAACTGTTCCAGAACCTGGTGATGTGGGACCTGATGCTTGAGGGGTAATAACTGTTCCTGAACCTGGTGGCGTGGGACCTGACGGTTCAGGTAATAACTGTTCCTGAACCTGGTGATGTGGGACCTGATGGTTTTAGGGTAATAATTGTTCCTGAACCTGGTGGTATGGGACCTGATGGTTGAGGATAATTACTGTTCCTGAACCTGGTGGTGTGGGACCTGATGGTTGTAGGGTAATAACTGTTCCTGAACCTGATGATGTGGGTCCTGATGGTTGTAGGGTAATAACTGTTCCTGAACCTGGTGGTGTGGGACCTGATGGTTGTAGAGTAATAACTGTTCCTGAACCTGGTGGCGTGGGAGCTAATGGTTGAGGTAATAACTGTTCCTAAACCTGGTGATGTGGGACCTGATGGTTGTAGGGTAATAACTGTTACTGAAACTGGTGGTGTGGGACCTGATGGTTGAGGGTAATAACAGTTCCTGAACCAGGTGGTGTGGGACCTGATGGTTTTAGGGAAATAACTGTTCCTGAACCTGTTTGCGGGGGACCTAATGGTTGAGGGGTAAATACTGTTCCTGAACCTGGTGGTTTGGGACCTGATGGTTTCAGGGTAATAACTGTTCCTGAACCTGGTGGTGTGGGACCTGATGGTTTAAGGGTAAAAACTGTTCCTGAACCTGGTGGTGTGGGACCTGATGGTTTAGGGGTAATAACTGTTCCTGAACATGGTAGTGTGGGACCTGACGGTTGTAGGGTAATAACTGTTCCTGAACCTGGTTTTGTGAGAACTGATGGTTGAGGGGTAATAACTGTTCCTGAACCTGGTGGTGTGGGACCTGATCGTTCAGGGGTAATAACTGTTCCTGAACATGATAGTGTGGGACCTGATGGTTGTAGGGTAATAACTGTTCCTGAACCTGGTGGTGTGTGACCTGATGGTTGTAGAGTAATAACGGTTCCTGAACCTGGTGGCGTGGCACCTGATGGTTGAGGTAATAACTGTTCCTAAACCTGGTGGTGTGGGACCTGATGATTGTAGGATAATAACTGTTCCTGAACCTGGTGGCGTGGGACCTGATGGTTCAGGTAATAACTGTTCCTGAACCTGGTGATGTGGGACCTGATGGTTTTAGGGTAATAATTGTTCCTGAACCTGGTGGTATGGGACCTGATGGTTGAGGATAATTACTGTTCCTGAACCTGGTGGTGTGGGTCCTGATGGTTGTAGGGTAATAACTGTTCTTGAACCTGGTGGTGTGGGACCTGATGGTTGTAGGGTAATAACTGTTCCTGAACATGGTGGTGTGGGACCTGATGGTTGTAGAGTAATAAGTGTTCCTGAACCTGGTGGCGTGGCACCTAATGGTTGAGGTAATAACTATTCCTAAACCTGGTGATGTGGGACCTGATGGTTGAGGGGTAAAAACTGTTCCTGAACCTGGTGGTGTGGGACCTGACGGTTGAGGATAATAACTGTTCCTGAACCTGGTGGTGTGAGAACTGATGGTTGTAGGGTAAATACTGTTCCTGAACCTGGTGGTGTGGGACCTGATGGTTGAGGGGTAAAAACTGTTCCTGAACCTGGTGGTGTGGGACTTGACGGTTGAGGATAATAACTGTTCCTGAACCTGGTGGTGTGGGAGCTGAAGGTTGTAGGGTAATAACTGTTCCTGAACCTGATGGTTTGGGCTTGATGGTTTAAGGGGAAAATCTGTTCCTGAAACTGGTGGTGTGGGACCTGATGGTTCAGGGGTAATAACTGTTCCTGAACATGGTAGTCTGGGAACTGATGGTTGTAGGGTAATAACTGTTCCTGAACCTGGTTTTGTGAGACCTGATGGTTGAGGGTAATAACTGTTCCTGAACCTGGTGATGTGGGACCTGATGGTTTTAGGGTAATAATTATTCCTGAACCTGGTGGTATGGGACCTGATGGTTGAGGATAATTGCTGTTCCTTAACCTGGTGGTGTGGGACCTGATGGTTGTAGGGTAATAACTATTCCTGAAACTGATGATGTGGGTTCTGATGGTTGTACGGTAATAACTGTTCTTGAATCTGGTGGTGTGGGACCTGATGGTTGTAGGGTAATAACTGTTCCTGAACCTGGTGGTGTGGGACCTGATGGTTGTAGAGTAATAACTATTCCTGAACCTGGTGGCGTGGGAACTGATGGTTGAGGTAATAACTGTTCCTAAACCTGGTGGTGTGGGACCTGATGGTTGAGCGTAATAACTGTTCCTAAACATGGTTGCGGGGGACCTGATGGTTGTAGGGTAATAACTGTTCCAGAACCTGGTGATGTGGGACCTGATGCTTGAGTGGTAATAACTGTTCCTGAACCTAGTGGCGTGGGACCTGATGGTTCAGGTAATAACTGTTCCTGAACCTGGTGATGTGGGACCTGATGGTTTTAGGGTAATAATTGTACCTGAACCTGGTGGTATGGGACCTGATGGTTGAGGATAATTACTGTTCCTGAACATGGTTGTGTGGGACCTGATGGCTGTAGGGTAATAACTGTTCCTGAACATGATGATGTGGGTCCTGATGGTTGTAGGGTAATAACTGTTCTTGAACCTGGTGGTGTGGGACCTGATGGTTGAAGGGTAATAACTGTTCCTGAACCTGATGGTGTGGGACCTGATGGTTGTAGAGTAATAACTGTTCCTGAACCTGGTGGCGTGGGACCTAATGGATCAGGTAATAACTGTTCCTAAACCTGGTTGCGGGGGACCTGATGGTTGTAGGGAAATAACTGTTCCTGAACCTGTTTGCGGGGGACGTGATGGTTGAGGGGTAAATACTGTTCCTGAACATGGTGATGTGGGACCTGATGCTTGAGTGGTAATAACAGTTCCTGAACCTGGTGGCGTGGGACCTGATGGTTCAGGTAATAACTGTTCCTGAACCTGGTGATGTGGGACCTGATGGTTTTAGGGTAATAATTGTTCCAGAACGTGGTGATGTGGGACCTGATGGTTTTAGGGAAATAACTGTTCCTGAACCTGGTGGTGTGGGACCTGATGGTTGTAGAGTAATAACTGTTCCTGAACCTGGTGGCGTGGCACCTAATGGTTGAGGTAATAACTGTTCCTAAACCTGGTGATGTGGGACCTGATGGATGTAGGGTAATAAATGTTCTTGAACCTGGTGGTGTGAGACCTGATGGTTGTAGGGTAATAACTGTTCCTGAACCTGGTGGTGTGGGACTTGATGGTTGTGGGTAATAACAGTCCCTGAACCCGGTGGTGTAGGACCTGATGGTTTTAGGGAAATAACTGTTCCTGAACCTGTTTGCGGGGGACCTGATGGTTGAGGGGTAAAAACTGTTCCTGAACCTGGTGGTGTGGGATCTGATGGTTCAGGGGTAATAACTGTTCCAGAACATGGTAGTGTGGGACCTGATGGTTGTAGGGTAATAACTGTTCCTGAACCTGGTTTTGTGAGACCTGATGGTTGAGGGGTAATAACTTTTCCTGAACCAGGTGGTGTGAGTCTTGACGGTTGAGGGGTAATAATTGTTCCTGAACCTGGTAGTGTGGGACCTGATGGTTGTAGGGTAATAACTGTTCCTGAAGCTGGTGGTGTGGACCTGATGGTTTCAGAGTAAAAACTGTTCCTGACCTGGTGGTGTGGGACCTGATGGTTGTAGGGTAATAGCTGTTCCTGAAGTTGGTCGTGTGGGACCTGATGGTTGAGGGTAATAACTGTTCCTGAACCTGGTGATGTGGGACTTGATGGTTTTAGGGTAATAATTGTTCCTGAACCTGGTGGTATGGGACCTGATGGTTGAGGATAATAACTGTTCCTGAACCTGGTGTGGGACCTGATGGTTGTAGGGTAATAACTGTTCTTGAAGCTGGTGGTGTGGGACCTGATGGTTGTAGGATAATAACTGTTCCTGAACCTGGTGGTGTGGGACCTGATGGTTGAGCGTAATAACTGTTCCTAAACATGGTTGCGGGGGACCTGATGGTTCAGGTAATAACTGTTCCTGAACCTGGTGATGTGGGACCTGATGGTTTTAGGGTAATAATTGTTCCTGAACCTGGTGGTATGGGACCTGATGGTTGTAGGGTAGTAACTGTTCCTGAACCTGATGATGTGGGTCCTGATGGCTGTAGGGTAATAACTGTTCTTGAACCTGGTGGTGTGGGACCTGATGGATGTAGAGAAATAACTGTTCCTGAACCTGGTTTTGTGAGAACTGATGGTTGAGGGGTAATAACTGTTCCTGAACCTGGTGCTGTGGGACCTGATCGTTCAGGGGTAATAACTGTTCCTGAACATGGTAGTGTGGGACCTGATGGTTGTAGGGTAATAACTGTTACTGAAACTGGTGGTGTGGGACCTGATGGTTGAGCGTAATAACTGTTCCTAAACATGGTTGCGGGGGACCTGATGGTTGTAGGGTAATAACTGTTCCAGAACCTGGTGATGTGGGACCTGATGCTTGAGTGGTAATAACTGTTCCTGAACCTAGTGGCGTGGGACCTGATGGTTCAGGTAATAACTGTTCCTGAACCTGGTGATGTGGGACCTGATGGTTTTAGGGTAATAATTGTACCTGAACCTGGTGGTATGGGACCTGATGGTTGAGGATAATTACTGTTCCTGAACATGGTTGTGTGGGACCTGATGGCTGTAGGGTAATAACTGTTCCTGAACCTGATGATGTGGGTCCTGATGGTTGTAGGGTAATAACTGTTCTTGAACCTGGTGGTGTGGGACCTGATGGTTGAAGGGTAATAACTGTTCCTGAACCTGATGGTGTGGGACCTGATGGTTGTAGAGTAATAACTGTTCCTGAACCTGGTGGCGTGGGACCTAAAGGATCAGGTAATAACTGTTCCTAAACCTGGTTGCGGGGGACCTGATGGTTGTAGGGAAATAACTGTTCCTGAACCTGTTTGCGGGGGACGTGATGGTTGAGGGGTAAATACTGTTCCTGAACATGGTGATGTGGGACCTGATGCTTGAGTGGTAATAACAGTTCCTGAACCTGGTGGCGTGGGACCTGATGGTTCAGGTAATAACTGTTCCTGAACCTGGTGATGTGGGACCTGATGGTTTTAGGGTAATAATTGTTCCAGAACGTGGTGATGTGGGACCTGATGGTTTTAGGGAAATAACTGTTCCTGAACCTGGTGGTGTGGGACCTGATGGTTGTACAGTAATAACTGTTCCTGAACCTGGTGGCGTGGCACCTAATGGTTGAGGTAATAACTGTTCCTAAACCTGGTGATGTGGGACCTGATGGATGTAGGGTAATAAATGTTCTTGAACCTGGTGGTGTGAGACCTGATGGTTGTAGGGTAATAACTGTTCCTGAACCTGGTGGTGTGGGACTTGATGGTTGTGGGTAATAACAGTCCCTGAACCCGGTGGTGTAGGACCTGATGGTTTTAGGGAAATAACTGTTCCTGAACCTGTTTGCGGGGGACCTGATGGTTGAGGGGTAAATACTGTTCCTGAACCTGGTGGTGTGGGACCTGATGGTTGAGGGTAATAACTGTTCCTGAACCTGTTGGTGTGGGAGCTGAAGGTTGTAGGGTAATAACTGTTCCTGAACCTGATGGTTTGGGCTTGATGGTTTAAGGGTAAAAACTGTTCCTGAACCTGGTGGTGTGGGATCTGATGGTTCAGGGGTAATAACTGTTCCAGAACATGGTAGTGTGGGACCTGATGGTTGTAGGGTAATAACTGTTCCTGAACCTGGTTTTGTGAGACCTGATGGTTGAGGGGTAATAACTTTTCCTGAACCAGGTGGTGTGAGTCTTGACGGTTGAGGGGTAATAATTGTTCCTGAACCTGGTAGTGTGGGACCTGATGGTTGTAGGGTAATAACTGTTCCTGAAGCTGGTGGTGTGGACCTGATGGTTTCAGAGTAAAAACTGTTCCTGACCTGGTGGTGTGGGACCTGATGGTTGTAGGGTAATAGCTGTTCCTGAAGTTGGTCGTGTGGGACCTGATGGTTGAGGGTAATAACTGTTCCTGAACCTGGTGATGTGGGACTTGATGGTTTTAGGGTAATAATTGTTCCTGAACCTGGTGGTATGGGACCTGATGGTTGAGGATAATAACTGTTCCTGAACCTGGTGTGGGACCTGATGGTTGTAGGGTAATAACTGTTCTTGAAGCTGGTGGTGTGGGACCTGATGGTTGTAGGATAATAACTGTTCCTGAACCTGGTGGTGTGGGACCTGATGGTTGAGCGTAATAACTGTTCCTAAACATGGTTGCGGGGGACCTGATGGTTCAGGTAATAACTGTTCCTGAACCTGGTGATGTGGGACCTGATGGTTTTAGGGTAATAATTGTTCCTGAACCTGGTGGTATGGGACCTGATGGTTGTAGGGTAGTAACTGTTCCTGAACCTGATGATGTGGGTCCTGATGGCTGTAGGGTAATAACTGTTCTTGAACCTGGTGGTGTGGGACCTGATGGATGTAGAGAAATAACTGTTCCTGAACCTGGTTTTGTGAGAACTGATGGTTGAGGGGTAATAACTGTTCCTGAACCTGGTGCTGTGGGACCTGATCGTTCAGGGGTAATAACTGTTCCTGAACATGGTAGTGTGGGACCTGATGGTTGTAGGGTAATAACTGTTACTGAAACTGGTGGTGTGGGACCTGATGGTTGAGGGTAATAACAGTTCCTGAACCAGGTGGTGTGGGACCTGATGGTTTTAGGGAAATAACTGTTCCTGAACCTGTTTGCGGGGGACCTAATGGTTGAGGGGTAAATACTGTTCCTGAACCTGGTGGTTTGGGACCTGATGGTTTCAGGGTAATAACTGTTCCTGAACCTGGTGGTGTGGGACCTGATGGTTTAAGGGTAAAAACTGTTCCTGAACCTGGTGGTGTGGGACCTGATGGTTTAGGGGTAATAACTGTTCCTGAACATGGTAGTGTGGGACCTGACGGTTGTAGGGTAATAACTGTTCCTGAACCTGGTTTTGTGAGAACTGATGGTTGAGGGGTAATAACTGTTCCTGAACCTGGTGGTGTGGGACCTGATCGTTCAGGGGTAATAACTGTTCCTGAACATGATAGTGTGGGACCTGATGGTTGTAGGGTAATAACTGTTCCTGAACCTGGTGGTGTGTGACCTGATGGTTGTAGAGTAATAACGGTTCCTGAACCTGGTGGCGTGGCACCTGATGGTTGAGGTAATAACTGTTCCTAAACCTGGTGGTGTGGGACCTGATGATTGTAGGATAATAACTGTTCCTGAACCTGGTGGCGTGGGACCTGATGGTTCAGGTAATAACTGTTCCTGAACCTGGTGATGTGGGACCTGATGGTTTTAGGGTAATAATTGTTCCTGAACCTGGTGGTATGGGACCTGATGGTTGAGGATAATTACTGTTCCTGAACCTGGTGGTGTGGGTCCTGATGGTTGTAGGGTAATAACTGTTCTTGAACCTGGTGGTGTGGGACCTGATGGTTGTAGGGTAATAACTGTTCCTGAACATGGTGGTGTGGGACCTGATGGTTGTAGAGTAATAAGTGTTCCTGAACCTGGTGGCGTGGCACCTAATGGTTGAGGTAATAACTATTCCTAAACCTGGTGATGTGGGACCTGATGGTTGAGGGGTAAAAACTGTTCCTGAACCTGGTGGTGTGGGACCTGACGGTTGAGGATAATAACTGTTCCTGAACCTGGTGGTGTGAGAACTGATGGTTGTAGGGTAAATACTGTTCCTGAACCTGGTGGTGTGGGACCTGATGGTTGAGGGGTAAAAACTGTTCCTGAACCTGGTGGTGTGGGACCTGATGGTTGTAGGGTAATAACTGTTCCTGAACATGGTGGTGTGGGACCTGATGGTTGTAGAGTAATAAGTGTTCCTGAACCTGGTGGCGTGGCACCTAATGGTTGAGGTAATAACTATTCCTAAACCTGGTGATGTGGGACCTGATGGTTGAGGGGTAAAAACTGTTCCTGAACCTGGTGGTGTGGGACCTGACGGTTGAGGATAATAACTGTTCCTGAACCTGGTGGTGTGAGAACTGATGGTTGTAGGGTAAATACTGTTCCTGAACCTGGTGGTGTGGGACCTGATGGTTGAGGGGTAAAAACTGTTCCTGAACCTGGTGGTGTGGGACTTGACGGTTGAGGATAATAACTGTTCCTGAACCTGGTGGTGTGGGAGCTGAAGGTTGTAGGGTAATAACTGTTCCTGAACCTGATGGTTTGGGCTTGATGGTTTAAGGGGAAAATCTGTTCCTGAAACTGGTGGTGTGGGACCTGATGGTTCAGGGGTAATAACTGTTCCTGAACATGGTAGTCTGGGAACTGATGGTTGTAGGGTAATAACTGTTCCTGTACCTGGTTTTGTGAGACCTGATGGTTGAGGGTAATAACTGTTCCTGAACCTGGTGATGTGGGACCTGATGGTTTTAGGGTAATAATTATTCCTGAACCTGGTGGTATGGGACCTGATGGTTGAGGATAATTGCTGTTCCTTAACCTGGTGGTGTGGGACCTGATGGTTGTAGGGTAATAACTATTCCTGAAACTGATGATGTGGGTTCTGATGGTTGTACGGTAATAACTGTTCTTGAATCTGGTGGTGTGGGACCTGATGGTTGTAGGGTAATAACTGTTCCTGAACCTGGTGGTGTGGGACCTGATGGTTGTAGAGTAATAACTATTCCTGAACCTGGTGGCGTGGGAACTGATGGTTGAGGTAATAACTGTTCCTAAACCTGGTGGTGTGGGACCTGATGGTTGAGCGTAATAACTGTTCCTAAACATGGTTGCGGGGGACCTGATGGTTGTAGGGTAATAACTGTTCCAGAACCTGGTGATGTGGGACCTGATGCTTGAGTGGTAATAACTGTTCCTGAACCTAGTGGCGTGGGACCTGATGGTTCAGGTAATAACTGTTCCTGAACCTGGTGATGTGGGACCTGATGGTTTTAGGGTAATAATTGTACCTGAACCTGGTGGTATGGGACCTGATGGTTGAGGATAATTACTGTTCCTGAACATGGTTGTGTGGGACCTGATGGCTGTAGGGTAATAACTGTTCCTGAACATGATGATGTGGGTCCTGATGGTTGTAGGGTAATAACTGTTCTTGAACCTGGTGGTGTGGGACCTGATGGTTGAAGGGTAATAACTGTTCCTGAACCTGATGGTGTGGGACCTGATGGTTGTAGAGTAATAACTGTTCCTGAACCTGGTGGCGTGGGACCTAATGGATCAGGTAATAACTGTTCCTAAACCTGGTTGCGGGGGACCTGATGGTTGTAGGGAAATAACTGTTCCTGAACCTGTTTGCGGGGGACGTGATGGTTGAGGGGTAAATACTGTTCCTGAACATGGTGATGTGGGACCTGATGCTTGAGTGGTAATAACAGTTCCTGAACCTGGTGGCGTGGGACCTGATGGTTCAGGTAATAACTGTTCCTGAACCTGGTGATGTGGGACCTGATGGTTTTAGGGTAATAATTGTTCCAGAACGTGGTGATGTGGGACCTGATGGTTTTAGGGAAATAACTGTTCCTGAACCTGGTGGTGTGGGACCTGATGGTTGTAGAGTAATAACTGTTCCTGAACCTGGTGGCGTGGCACCTAATGGTTGAGGTAATAACTGTTCCTAAACCTGGTGATGTGGGACCTGATGGATGTAGGGTAATAAATGTTCTTGAACCTGGTGGTGTGAGACCTGATGGTTGTAGGGTAATAACTGTTCCTGAACCTGGTGGTGTGGGACTTGATGGTTGTGGGTAATAACAGTCCCTGAACCCGGTGGTGTAGGACCTGATGGTTTTAGGGAAATAACTGTTCCTGAACCTGTTTGCGGGGGACCTGATGGTTGAGGGGTAAAAACTGTTCCTGAACCTGGTGGTGTGGGATCTGATGGTTCAGGGGTAATAACTGTTCCAGAACATGGTAGTGTGGGACCTGATGGTTGTAGGGTAATAACTGTTCCTGAACCTGGTTTTGTGAGACCTGATGGTTGAGGGGTAATAACTTTTCCTGAACCAGGTGGTGTGAGTCTTGACGGTTGAGGGGTAATAATTGTTCCTGAACCTGGTAGTGTGGGACCTGATGGTTGTAGGGTAATAACTGTTCCTGAAGCTGGTGGTGTGGACCTGATGGTTTCAGAGTAAAAACTGTTCCTGACCTGGTGGTGTGGGACCTGATGGTTGTAGGGTAATAGCTGTTCCTGAAGTTGGTCGTGTGGGACCTGATGGTTGAGGGTAATAACTGTTCCTGAACCTGGTGATGTGGGACTTGATGGTTTTAGGGTAATAATTGTTCCTGAACCTGGTGGTATGGGACCTGATGGTTGAGGATAATAACTGTTCCTGAACCTGGTGTGGGACCTGATGGTTGTAGGGTAATAACTGTTCTTGAAGCTGGTGGTGTGGGACCTGATGGTTGTAGGATAATAACTGTTCCTGAACCTGGTGGTGTGGGACCTGATGGTTGAGCGTAATAACTGTTCCTAAACATGGTTGCGGGGGACCTGATGGTTCAGGTAATAACTGTTCCTGAACCTGGTGATGTGGGACCTGATGGTTTTAGGGTAATAATTGTTCCTGAACCTGGTGGTATGGGACCTGATGGTTGTAGGGTAGTAACTGTTCCTGAACCTGATGATGTGGGTCCTGATGGCTGTAGGGTAATAACTGTTCTTGAACCTGGTGGTGTGGGACCTGATGGATGTAGAGAAATAACTGTTCCTGAACCTGGTTTTGTGAGAACTGATGGTTGAGGGGTAATAACTGTTCCTGAACCTGGTGCTGTGGGACCTGATCGTTCAGGGGTAATAACTGTTCCTGAACATGGTAGTGTGGGACCTGATGGTTGTAGGGTAATAACTGTTACTGAAACTGGTGGTGTGGGACCTGATGGTTGAGCGTAATAACTGTTCCTAAACATGGTTGCGGGGGACCTGATGGTTGTAGGGTAATAACTGTTCCAGAACCTGGTGATGTGGGACCTGATGCTTGAGTGGTAATAACTGTTCCTGAACCTAGTGGCGTGGGACCTGATGGTTCAGGTAATAACTGTTCCTGAACCTGGTGATGTGGGACCTGATGGTTTTAGGGTAATAATTGTACCTGAACCTGGTGGTATGGGACCTGATGGTTGAGGATAATTACTGTTCCTGAACATGGTTGTGTGGGACCTGATGGCTGTAGGGTAATAACTGTTCCTGAACCTGATGATGTGGGTCCTGATGGTTGTAGGGTAATAACTGTTCTTGAACCTGGTGGTGTGGGACCTGATGGTTGAAGGGTAATAACTGTTCCTGAACCTGATGGTGTGGGACCTGATGGTTGTAGAGTAATAACTGTTCCTGAACCTGGTGGCGTGGGACCTAATGGATCAGGTAATAACTGTTCCTAAACCTGGTTGCGGGGGACCTGATGGTTGTAGGGAAATAACTGTTCCTGAACCTGTTTGCGGGGGACGTGATGGTTGAGGGGTAAATACTGTTCCTGAACATGGTGATGTGGGACCTGATGCTTGAGTGGTAATAACAGTTCCTGAACCTGGTGGCGTGGGACCTGATGGTTCAGGTAATAACTGTTCCTGAACCTGGTGATGTGGGACCTGATGGTTTTAGGGTAATAATTGTTCCAGAACGTGGTGATGTGGGACCTGATGGTTTTAGGGAAATAACTGTTCCTGAACCTGGTGGTGTGGGACCTGATGGTTGTACAGTAATAACTGTTCCTGAACCTGGTGGCGTGGCACCTAATGGTTGAGGTAATAACTGTTCCTAAACCTGGTGATGTGGGACCTGATGGATGTAGGGTAATAAATGTTCTTGAACCTGGTGGTGTGAGACCTGATGGTTGTAGGGTAATAACTGTTCCTGAACCTGGTGGTGTGGGACTTGATGGTTGTGGGTAATAACAGTCCCTGAACCCGGTGGTGTAGGACCTGATGGTTTTAGGGAAATAACTGTTCCTGAACCTGTTTGCGGGGGACCTGATGGTTGAGGGGTAAATACTGTTCCTGAACCTGGTGGTGTGGGACCTGATGGTTGAGGGTAATAACTGTTCCTGAACCTGTTGGTGTGGGAGCTGAAGGTTGTAGGGTAATAACTGTTCCTGAACCTGATGGTTTGGGCTTGATGGTTTAAGGGTAAAAACTGTTCCTGAACCTGGTGGTGTGGGATCTGATGGTTCAGGGGTAATAACTGTTCCAGAACATGGTAGTGTGGGACCTGATGGTTGTAGGGTAATAACTGTTCCTGAACCTGGTTTTGTGAGACCTGATGGTTGAGGGGTAATAACTTTTCCTGAACCAGGTGGTGTGAGTCTTGACGGTTGAGGGGTAATAATTGTTCCTGAACCTGGTAGTGTGGGACCTGATGGTTGTAGGGTAATAACTGTTCCTGAAGCTGGTGGTGTGGACCTGATGGTTTCAGAGTAAAAACTGTTCCTGACCTGGTGGTGTGGGACCTGATGGTTGTAGGGTAATAGCTGTTCCTGAAGTTGGTCGTGTGGGACCTGATGGTTGAGGGTAATAACTGTTCCTGAACCTGGTGATGTGGGACTTGATGGTTTTAGGGTAATAATTGTTCCTGAACCTGGTGGTATGGGACCTGATGGTTGAGGATAATAACTGTTCCTGAACCTGGTGTGGGACCTGATGGTTGTAGGGTAATAACTGTTCTTGAAGCTGGTGGTGTGGGACCTGATGGTTGTAGGATAATAACTGTTCCTGAACCTGGTGGTGTGGGACCTGATGGTTGAGCGTAATAACTGTTCCTAAACATGGTTGCGGGGGACCTGATGGTTCAGGTAATAACTGTTCCTGAACCTGGTGATGTGGGACCTGATGGTTTTAGGGTAATAATTGTTCCTGAACCTGGTGGTATGGGACCTGATGGTTGTAGGGTAGTAACTGTTCCTGAACCTGATGATGTGGGTCCTGATGGCTGTAGGGTAATAACTGTTCTTGAACCTGGTGGTGTGGGACCTGATGGATGTAGAGAAATAACTGTTCCTGAACCTGGTTTTGTGAGAACTGATGGTTGAGGGGTAATAACTGTTCCTGAACCTGGTGCTGTGGGACCTGATCGTTCAGGGGTAATAACTGTTCCTGAACATGGTAGTGTGGGACCTGATGGTTGTAGGGTAATAACTGTTACTGAAACTGGTGGTGTGGGACCTGATGGTTGAGGGTAATAACAGTTCCTGAACCAGGTGGTGTGGGACCTGATGGTTTTAGGGAAATAACTGTTCCTGAACCTGTTTGCGGGGGACCTAATGGTTGAGGGGTAAATACTGTTCCTGAACCTGGTGGTTTGGGACCTGATGGTTTCAGGGTAATAACTGTTCCTGAACCTGGTGGTGTGGGACCTGATGGTTTAAGGGTAAAAACTGTTCCTGAACCTGGTGGTGTGGGACCTGATGGTTTAGGGGTAATAACTGTTCCTGAACATGGTAGTGTGGGACCTGACGGTTGTAGGGTAATAACTGTTCCTGAACCTGGTTTTGTGAGAACTGATGGTTGAGGGGTAATAACTGTTCCTGAACCTGGTGGTGTGGGACCTGATCGTTCAGGGGTAATAACTGTTCCTGAACATGGTAGTGTGGGACCTGATGGTTGTAGGGTAATAACTGTTCCTGAACCTGGTGGTGTGTGACCTGATGGTTGTAGAGTAATAACTGTTCCTGAACCTGGTGGCGTGGGACCTGATGGTTGAGGTAATAACTGTTCCTAAACCTGGTGGTGTGGGACCTGATGATTGTAGGATAATAACTGTTCCTGAAGCTGGTGGTGTGGGACCTGATGGTTGAGCGTAATAACTGTTCCTAAACATGGTTGCGGGGGACCTGATGGTTGTAGGGTAATAACGGTTCCAGAACCTGGTGATGTGGGACCTGATGCTTGAGGGGTAATAACTGTTCCTGAACCTGGTGGCGTGGCACCTAATGGTTGAGGTAATAACTGTTCCTAAACCTGGTGATGTGGGACCTGATGGATGTAGGGTAATAACTGTTACTGAACCTGGTGGTGTGGGACCTGATGGCCGTAGGGTAATAACTGTTACTGAACCTGGTGGTGTGGGACCTGATGGTTTAGGGTAATAACAGTTCCTGATCCCGGTGGTGTGGGACCTGATGGTTTTAGGGAAATAACTGTTCCTGAACCTGTTTGCGGGGGACGTGATGGTTGAGGGGTAAATACTGTTCCTGAACCTGGTGGTGTGGGACCTGATGGTTGAGGGGTAAAAACTGTTCTTGAACCTGGTGGTGTGGGACCTGATGGATGTAGAGAAATAACTGTTCCTGAACCTGGTTTTGTGAGAACTGATGGTTGAGGGGTAATAACTGTTCCTGAACCTGGTGCTGTGGGACCTGATCGTTCAGGGGTAATAACTGTTCCTGAACATGGTAGTGTGGGACCTGATGGTTGTAGGGTAATAACTGTTACTGAAACTGGTGGTGTGGGACCTGATGGTTGAGGGTAATAACAGTTCCTGAACCAGGTGGTGTGGGACCTGATGGTTTTAGGGAAATAACTGTTCCTGAACCTGTTTGCGGGGGACCTAATGGTTGAGGGGTAAATACTGTTCCTGAACCTGGTGGTTTGGGACCTGATGGTTTCAGGGTAATAACTGTTCCTGAACCTGGTGGTGTGGGACCTGATGGTTTAAGGGTAAAAACTGTTCCTGAACCTGGTGGTGTGGGACCTGATGGTTTAGGGGTAATAACTGTTCCTGAACATGGTAGTGTGGGACCTGACGGTTGTAGGGTAATAACTGTTCCTGAACCTGGTTTTGTGAGAACTGATGGTTGAGGGGTAATAACTGTTCCTGAACCTGGTGGTGTGGGACCTGATCGTTCAGGGGTAATAACTGTTCCTGAACATGGTAGTGTGGGACCTGATGGTTGTAGGGTAATAACTGTTCCTGAACCTGGTGGTGTGTGACCTGATGGTTGTAGAGTAATAACTGTTCCTGAACCTGGTGGCGTGGGACCTGATGGTTGAGGTAATAACTGTTCCTAAACCTGGTGGTGTGGGACCTGATGATTGTAGGATAATAACTGTTCCTGAAGCTGGTGGTGTGGGACCTGATGGTTGAGCGTAATAACTGTTCCTAAACATGGTTGCGGGGGACCTGATGGTTGTAGGGTAATAACGGTTCCAGAACCTGGTGATGTGGGACCTGATGCTTGAGGGGTAATAACTGTTCCTGAACCTGGTGGCGTGGCACCTAATGGTTGAGGTAATAACTGTTCCTAAACCTGGTGATGTGGGACCTGATGGATGTAGGGTAATAACTGTTACTGAACCTGGTGGTGTGGGACCTGATGGCCGTAGGGTAATAACTGTTACTGAACCTGGTGGTGTGGGACCTGATGGTTTAGGGTAATAACAGTTCCTGATCCCGGTGGTGTGGGACCTGATGGTTTTAGGGAAATAACTGTTCCTGAACCTGTTTGCGGGGGACGTGATGGTTGAGGGGTAAATACTGTTCCTGAACCTGGTGGTGTGGGACCTGATGGTTGAGGGGTAAAAACTGTTCTTGAACCTGGTGGTGTGGGACCTGATGGATGTAGAGAAATAACTGTTCCTGAACCTGGTTTTGTGAGAACTGATGGTTGAGGGGTAATAACTGTTCCTGAACCTGGTGCTGTGGGACCTGATCGTTCAGGGGTAATAACTGTTCCTGAACATGGTAGTGTGGGACCTGATGGTTGTAGGGTAATAACTGTTACTGAAACTGGTGGTGTGGGACCTGATGGTTGAGGGTAATAACAGTTCCTGAACCAGGTGGTGTGGGACCTGATGGTTTTAGGGAAATAACTGTTCCTGAACCTGTTTGCGGGGGACCTAATGGTTGAGGGGTAAATACTGTTCCTGAACCTGGTGGTTTGGGACCTGATGGTTTCAGGGTAATAACTGTTCCTGAACCTGGTGGTGTGGGACCTGATGGTTTAAGGGTAAAAACTGTTCCTGAACCTGGTGGTGTGGGACCTGATGGTTTAGGGGTAATAACTGTTCCTGAACATGGTAGTGTGGGACCTGACGGTTGTAGGGTAATAACTGTTCCTGAACCTGGTTTTGTGAGAACTGATGGTTGAGGGGTAATAACTGTTCCTGAACCTGGTGGTGTGGGACCTGATCGTTCAGGGGTAATAACTGTTCCTGAACATGGTAGTGTGGGACCTGATGGTTGTAGGGTAATAACTGTTCCTGAACCTGGTGGTGTGTGACCTGATGGTTGTAGAGTAATAACTGTTCCTGAACCTGGTGGCGTGGGACCTGATGGTTGAGGTAATAACTGTTCCTAAACCTGGTGGTGTGGGACCTGATGATTGTAGGATAATAACTGTTCCTGAAGCTGGTGGTGTGGGACCTGATGGTTGAGCGTAATAACTGTTCCTAAACATGGTTGCGGGGGACCTGATGGTTGTAGGGTAATAACGGTTCCAGAACCTGGTGATGTGGGACCTGATGCTTGAGGGGTAATAACTGTTCCTGAACCTGGTGGCGTGGCACCTAATGGTTGAGGTAATAACTGTTCCTAAACCTGGTGATGTGGGACCTGATGGATGTAGGGTAATAACTGTTACTGAACCTGGTGGTGTGGGACCTGATGGCCGTAGGGTAATAACTGTTACTGAACCTGGTGGTGTGGGACCTGATGGTTTAGGGTAATAACAGTTCCTGATCCCGGTGGTGTGGGTCCTGATGGTTTTAGGGAAATAACTGTTCCTGAACCTGTTTGCGGGGGACGTGATGGTTGAGGGGTAAATACTGTTCCTGAACCTGGTGGTGTGGGACCTGATGGTTGAGGGGTAAAAACTGTTCCTGAACCTGGTGGTGTGCGACCTGACGGTTGAGGGTAATAATTGTTCGTTAACCTGGTTGTGTGGGAGCTGAAGGTTGTAGGGTATTAACTGTTCCTGAACCTGATGGTTTGGGACCTGATGATTTCAGGGTAATAACTGTTCCTGAACCTGGTGGTGTGGGACCTGATGGTTTAAGGGTAAAAACTGTTCCTGAACCTGGTGGTGTGGGACCTGATGGTACAGTGGTAATAACTGTTCCTGAACATGGAAGTGTGGGACCTGATGGTTGTAGGGTAATAACTGTTCCTGAACCTGATGATGTGGGTCCTGATGGTTGTAGGGTAATAAATGTTCTTGAACCTGGTGGTGTGAGACCTGATGGTTGTAGGGTAATAACTGTTCCTGAACCTGGTGGTGTGGGACTTGATGGTTGAGGGTAATAACAGTCCCTGAACCCGGTGGTGTAGGACCTGATGGTTTTAGGGAAATAACTGTTCCTGAACCTGTTTGCGGGGGACCTGATGGTTGAGGGGTAAATACTGATCCTGAACCTGGTGGTGTGGGACCTGATGGTTGAGGGTAATAACTGTTCCTGAACCTGTTGGTGTGGGAGCTGAAGGTTGTAGGGTAATAACTGTTCCTGAACCTGATGGTTTGGGATTGATGGTTTAAGGGTAAAAACTGTTCCTGAACCTGGTGGTGTGGGATCTGATGGTTCAGGGGTAATAACTGTTCCAGAACATGGTAGTGTGGGACCTGATGGTTGTAGGGTAATAACTGTTCCTGAACCTGGTTTTGTGAGACCTGATGGTTGAGGGGTAATAACTGTTCCTGAACCAGGTGGTGTGAGTCTTGACGGTTGAGGGGTAATAATTGTTCCTGAACCTGGTAGTGTGGGACCTGATCGTTGTAAGGTAATAACTGTTCCTGAAGCTGGTGGTGTGGACCTGATGGTTTCAGGGTAATAACTGTTCCTGACCTGGTGGTGTGGGACCTGATGGTTTAAGGGTAAAAACTGTTCCTGAACATGGTAGTGTGGGACCTGATGGTTGTAGGGTAATAGCTGTTCCTGAAGTTGGTCGTGTGGGAACTGATGGTTGAGGGTAATAACTGTTCCTGAACCTGGTGATGTGGGACTTGATGGTTTTAGGGTAATAATTGTTCCTGAACCTGGTGGTATGGGACCTGATGGTTGAGGATAATAACTGTTCCTGAACCTGGTGTGGGACCTGATGGTTGTAGGGTAATAACTGTTCCTGAAACTGATGATGTGGGTTCTGATGGTTGTAGGGTAATAACTGTTCTTGAACCTGGTGGTGTGGGTCCTGATGGTTGTAGGGTAATAACTGTTCCTGAACCTGGTGGTGTGGGACCTGATGGTTGAGCGTAATAACTGTTCCTAAACATGGTTGCGGGGGACCTGATGGTTCAGGTAATAACTGTTCCTGAACCTGGTGATGTGGGACCTGATGGTTTTAGGGGAATAATTGTTCCTGAACCTGGTGGTATGGGACCTGATGGTTGTAGGGTAGTAACTGTTCCTGAACCTGATGATGTGGGTCCTGATGGCTGTAGGGTAATAACTGTTCCTGAACCTGATGATGTGGGTCCTGATGGTTGTAGGGTAATAACTGTTCTTGAACCTGGTGGTGTGGGACCTGATGGTTGAAGGGTAATAACTGTTCCTGAACCTGATGGTGTGGGACCTGATGGTTGTAGAGTAATAACTGTTCCTGAACCTGGTGGCGTGGGACCTAATGGATCAGGTAATAACTGTTCCTAAACCTGGTTGCGGGGGACCTGATGGTTGTAGGGAAATAACTGTTCCTGAACCTGTTTGCGGGGGACGTGATGGTTGAGGGGTAAATACTGTTCCTGAACATGGTGATGTGGGACCTGATGCTTGAGTGGTAATAACAGTTCCTGAACCTGGTGGCGTGGGACCTGATGGTTCAGGTAATAACTGTTCCTGAACCTGGTGATGTGGGACCTGATGGTTTTAGGGTAATAATTGTTCCAGAACGTGGTGATGTGGGACCTGATGGTTTTAGGGAAATAACTGTTCCTGAACCTGGTGGTGTGGGACCTGATGGTTGTAGAGTAATAACTGTTCCTGAACCTGGTGGCGTGGCACCTAATGGTTGAGGTAATAACTGTTCCTAAACCTGGTGATGTGGGACCTGATGGATGTAGGGTAATAAATGTTCTTCAACCTGGTGGTGTGAGACCTGATGGTTGTAGGGTAATAACTGTTCCTGAACCTGGTGGTGTGGGACTTGATGGTTGAGGGTAATAACAGTCCCTGAACCCGGTGGTGTAGGACCTGATGGTTTTAGGGAAATAACTGATCCTGAACCTGTTTGCGGGGGACCTGATGGTTGAGGGGTAAATACTGTTCCTGAACCTGGTGGTGTGGGACCTGATGGTTTTAGGGTAATAATTGTTCCTGAACCTGGTGGTATGGGACCTGATGGTTGTAGGGTAGTAACTGTTCCTGAACCTGATGATGTGGGTCCTGATGGCTGTAGGGTAATAACTGTTCTTGAACCTGGTGGTGTGGGACCTGATGGATGTAGAGAAATAACTGTTCCTGAACCTGGTTTTGTGAGAACTGATGGTTGAGGGGTAATAACTGTTCCTGAACCTGGTGCTGCGGGACCTGATCGTTCAGGGGTAATAACTGTTCCTGAACATGGTAGTGTGGGACCTGATGGTTGTAGGGTAATAACTGTTACTGAAACTGGTGGTGTGGGACCTGATGGTTGAGGGTAATAACAGTTCCTGAACCAGGTGGTGTGGGACCTGATGGTTTTAGGGAAATAACTGTTCCTGAACCTGTTTGCGGGGGACCTAATGGTTGAGGGGTAAATACTGTTCCTGAACCTGGTGGTTTGGGACCTGATGGTTTCAGGGTAATAACTGTTCCTGAACCTGGTGGTGTGGGACCTGATGGTTTAAGGGTAAAAACTGTTCCTGAACCTGGTGGTGTGGGACCTGATGGTTTAGGGGTAATAACTGTTCCTGAACATGGTAGTGTGGGACCTGACGGTTGTAGGGTAATAACTGTTCCTGAACCTGGTTTTGTGAGAACTGATGGTTGAGGGGTAATAACTGTTCCTGAAACTGGTGGTGTGGGACCTGATTGTTCAGGGGTAATAACTGTTCCTGAACATGGTAGTGTGGGACCTGATGGTTGTAGGGTAATAACTGTTCCTGAACCTGGTGGTGTGTGACCTGATGGTTGTAGAGTAATAACTGTTCCTGAACCTGGTGGCGTGGGACCTGATGGTTGAGGTAATAACTGTTCCTAAACCTGGTGGTGTGGGACCTGATGATTGTAGGATAATAACTGTTCCTGAAGCTGGTGGTGTGGGACCTGATGGTTGAGCGTAATAACTGTTCCTAAACATGGTTGCGGGGGACCTGATGGTTGTAGGGTAATAACTGTTCCAGAACCTTGTGATGTGGGACCTGATGCTTGAGGGGTAATAACTGTTCCTGAACCTGGTGGCGTGGGACCTAACGGTTCAGGTAATAACTGTTCCTGAACCTGGTGATGTGGGACCTGATGGTTTTAGGGTAATAATTGTTCCTGAACCTGGTGGTATGGGACCTGATGGTTGAGGATAATTACTGTTCCTGAACCTGGTGGTGTGGGACCTGATGGTTGTAGGGTAATAACTGTTCCTGAACCTGATGATGTGGGTCCTGATGGTTGTAGGGTAATAACTGTTCTTGAACCTGGTGGTGTGGGACCTGATGGTTGTAGGGTAATAACTGTTCCTGAACCTGGTGGTGTGAGACCTGATGGTTGTAGAGTAATAAGTGTTCCTGAACCTGGTGGCGTGGCACCTAATGGTTGAGGTAATAACTATTCCTAAACCTGGTGATGTGGGACCTGATTGATGTAGGGTAATAAATGTTACTGAACCCAGTGGTGTGGGACATGATGGTTTTAGGGAAATAACTGTTCCTGAACCTGGTGGTGTGAGACCTGATGGTTGTAGGGTAAAAACTGTTCCTGAACCTGGTGGTGTGGGACCTGACGGTTGAGGATAATAACTGTTCCTGAACCTGGTGGTGTGGGAGCTGAAGGTTGTAGGGTAATAACTGTTCCGGAACCTGATGGTTAGGGCTTGATGGTTTAAGGGGAAAATCTGTTCCTGAACCTGGTGGTGTGGGACCTGATGGTTCAGGGGTAATAACTGTTCCTGAACATGGTAGTCTGGGAACTGATGGTTGTAGGGTAATAACTGTTCCTGAACCTGGTTTTGTGAGACCTGATGGTTGAGGGTAATAACTGTTCCTGAACCTGGTGATGTGGGACCTGATGGTTTTAGGGTAATAATTATTCCTGAACCTGGTGGTATGGGACATGATGGTTGAGGATAATTGCTGTTCCTTAACCTGGTGGTGTAGAACCTGATGGTTGTAGGGTAATAACTGTTCCTGAAACTGATGATGTGGGTCCTGATGGTTGTAGGGTAATAACTGTTCTTGAATCTGGTGGTGTGGGACCTGATGGTTGTAGGGTAATAACTGTTCCTGAACCTGGTGGTGTGGGACCTGATGCTTGTAGAGTAATAACTATTCCTGAACCTGGTGGCGTGGGACCTGATGGTTGAGGTAATAACTGTTCCTAAACCTGGTGGTGTGGGACCTGATGATTGTAGGATAATAACTGTTCCTGAACCTGGTGGTGTGGGACCTGATGGTTGAGCGTAATAACTGTTCCTAAACATGGTTGCGGGGGACCTGATGGTTGTAGGGTAATAACTGTTCCAGAACCTGGTGATGTGGGACCTGATGCTTGAGTGGTAATAACTGTTCCTGAACCTAGTGGCGTGGGACCTGATGGTTCAGGTAATAACTGTTCCTGAACCTGGTGATGTGGGACCTGATGGTTTTAGGGTAATAATTGTAAATGAACCTGGTGGTATGGGACCTGATGGTTGAGGATAATTACTGTTCCTGAACATGGTTGTGTGGGACCTGATGGCTGCAGGGTAATAACTGTTCCTGAACCTGATGAGGTGGGTCCTGATGGTTGTAGGGTAATAACTGTTCTTGAACCTGGTGGTGTGGGACCTGATGGTTGAAGGGTAATAACTGTTCCTGAACCTGATGGTGTGGGACCTGATGGTTGTAGAGTAATAACTGTTCCTGAACCTGGTGGCGTGGGACCTAATGGATCAGGTAATAACTGTTCCTAAACCTGGTTGCGGGGGACCTGATGGTTGTAGGGAAATAACTGTTCCTGAACCTGTTTGCGGGGGACGTGATGGTTGAGGGGTAAATACTGTTCCTGAACATGGTGATGTGGGACCTGATGCTTGAGTGGTAATAACAGTTCCTGAACCTGGTGGCGTGGGACCTGATGGTTCAGGTAATAACTGTTCCTGAACCTGGTGATGTGGGACCTGATGGTTTTAGGGTAATAATTGTTCCAGAACGTAGTGATGTGGGACCTGATGGTTTTAGGGAAATAACTGTTCCTGAACCTGGTGGTGTGGGACCTGATGGTTGTAGAGTAATAACTGTTCCTGAACCTGGTGGCGTGGCACCTAATGGTTGAGGTAATAACTGTTCCTAAACCTGGTGATGTGAGACCTGATGGATGTAGGGTAATAAATGTTCTTCAACCTGGTGGTGTGAGACCTGATGGTTGTAGGGTAATAACTGTTCCTGAACCTGGTGGTGTGGGACTTGATGGTTGAGGGTAATAACAGTCCCTGAACCCGGTGGTGTAGGACCTGATGGTTTTAGGGAAATAACTGATCCTGAACCTGTTTGCGGGGGACCTGATGGTTGAGGGGTAAATACTGTTCCTGAACCTGGTGGTGTGGGACCTGATGGTTGAGGGTAATAACTGTTCCTGAACCTGTTGGTGTGGGAGCTGAAGGTTGTAGGGTAATAACTGTTCCTGAACCTGATGGTTTGGGCTTGATGGTTTAAGGGTAAAAACTGTTCCTGAACCTGGTGGTGTGGGATCTGATGGTTCAGGGGTAATAACTGTTCCAGAACATGGTAGTGTGGGACCTGATGGCTGCAGGGTAATAACTGTTCCTGAACCTGGTTTTGTGAGACCTGATGGTTGAGGGGTAATAACTGTTCCTGAACCAGGTGGTGTGAGTCTTGACGGTTGAGGGGTAATAATTGTTCCTGAACCTGGTAGCGTGGGACCTGATGGTTGTAGGGTAATAACTGTTCCGGAAGCTGGTGGTGTGGACCTGATGGTTTCAGGGTAATAACTGTTCCTGACCTGGTGGTGTGGGACCTGATGGTTGAGGATAATAACTGTTCCTGAACCTGGTGTGGGACCTGATGGTTGTAGGGTAATAACTGTTCCTGAAACTGATGATGTGGGTTCTGATGGTTGTAGGGTAATAACTGTTCTTGAACCTGGTGGTGTGGGACCTGATGGTTGTAGGATAATAACTGTTCCTGAACCTGGTGGTGTGGGACCTGATGGTTGAGCGTAATAACTGTTCCTAAACATGGTTGCGGGGGACCTGATGGTTCAGGTAATAACTGTTCCTGAACCTGGTGATGTGGGACCTGATGGTTTTAGGGTAATAATTGTTCCTGAACCTGGTGGTATGGGACCTGATGGTTGTAGGGTAGTAACTGTTCCTGAACCTGATGATGTGGGTCCTGATGGCTGTAGGGTAATAACTGTTCTTGAACCTGGTGGTGTGGGACCTGATGGATGTAGAGAAATAACTGTTCCTGAACCTGGTTTTGTGAGAACTGATGGTTGAGGGGTAATAACTGTTCCTGAACCTGGTGGTGTGGGACCTGATCGTTCAGGGGTAATAACTGTTCCTGAACATGGTAGTGTGGGACCTGATGGTTGTAGGGTAATAACTGTTACTGAAACTGGTGGTGTGGGACCTGATGGTTGAGGGTAATAACAGTTCCTGAACCAGGTGGTGTGGGACCTGATGGTTTTAGGGAAATAACTGTTCCTGAACCTGTTTGCGGGGGACCTAATGGTTGAGGGGTAAATACTGTTCCTGAACCTGGTGGTTTGGACCTGATGGTTTCAGGGTAATAACTGTTCCTGAACCTGGTGGTGTGGGACCTGATGGTTTAAGGGTAAAAACTGTTCCTGAACCTGGTGGTGTGGGACCTGATGGTTTAGGGGTAATAACTGTTCCTGAACATGGTAGTGTGGGACCTGACGGTTGTAGGGTAATAACTGTTCCTGAAGTTGGTTGTGTGGGACCTGATGGTTGAGGGTAATAACTGTTCCGGAACCTGGTGAAGTGGGACCTGATGGTTTTAGGGTAATAATTGTTCCTGAACCTGGTGGTATGGGACCTGATGGTTGATGATAATTACTGTTCCTGAACCTGGTGGTGTGGGACCTGATGGTTGTAGGGTAGTGACTGTTCCTGAACCTGATGATGTGGGTCCTGATGGCTGTAGGGTAATAACTGTTCTTGAACCTGGTGGTGTGGGACCTGATGGATGTAGAGAAATAACTGTTCCTGAACCTGGTGGTGTGGGACCTGATGGTTGTAGAGTAATAACTGTTCCTGAACCTGGTGGCGTGGGAGCTAATGGTTGAGGTAATATCTGTTCCTAAACCTGGTGATGTGGGACCTGATGGTTGTAGGGTAATAACTGTTACTGAACCTGGTGGTGTGGGACCTGATGGTTGAGGGTAATAACAGTTCCTGAACCCAGTGGTGTGGGACCTGATCGTTTTAGGGAAATAACTGTTCCTGAACCTGTTTGCGGGGGACCTGATGGTTGAGGGGTAAATACTGTTCCTGAACCTTGTGGTGTGGGACCTGATGGTTGAGGGGTAATAACTGGTCCTGAAGCTGGTGATGTGGGACCTGATGGTTTTAGGGTTATAATTGTTCCTGAACCTGGTGGTATGGGACCTGATGGTTGTAGGGTAGTAACTGTTCCTGAACCTGATGATGTGGGTCCTGATGGCTGTAGGGTAATAACTGTTCTTGAACCTGGTGGTGTGGGTCCTGATGGATGTAGAGAAATAACTGTTCCTGAACCTGGTTTTGTGAGAACTGATGGTTGAGGGGTAATAACTATTCCTGAACCTGGTGGTGTGGGACCTGATCGTTCAGGGGTAATAACTGTTCCTGAACATGGTAGTGTGGGACCTGATGGTTGTAGGGTAATAACTGTTACTGAAACTGGTGGTGTGGGACCTGATGGTTGAGGGTAATAACAGTTCCTGAACCAGGTGGTGTGGGACCTGATGGTTTTAGGGAAATAACTGTTCCTGAACCTGTTTGCGGGGGACCTAATGGTTGAGGGGTAAATACTGTTCCTGAACCTGGTGGTTTGGGACCTGATGGTTTCAGGGTAATAACTGTTCCTGAACCTGGTGGTGTGGGACCTGATGGTTTAAGGGTAAAAACTGTTCCTGAACCTGGTGGTGTGGGACCTGATGGTTTAGGGGTAATAACTGTTCCTGAACATGGTAGTGTGGGACCTGACGGTTGTAGGGTAATAACTGTTCCTGAAGTTGGTTGTGTGGGACCTGATGGTTGAGGGTAATAACTGTTCCGGAACCTGGTGAAGTGGGTCCTGATGGTTTTAGGGTAATAATTGTTCCTGAACCTGGTGGTATGCGACCTGATGGTTGAGGATAATTACTGTTCCTGAACCTGGTGGTGTGGGACCTGATGGTTGTAGGGTAGTAACTGTTCCTGAACCTGATGATGTGGGTCCTGATGGCTGTAGGGTAATAACTGTTCTTGAACCTGGTGGTGTGGGACCTGATGGATGTAGAGAAATGACTGTTCCTGAACCTGGTGGTGTGGGACCTGATGGTTGTAGAGTAATAACTGTTCCTGAACCTGGTGGCGTGGGAGCTAATGGTTGAGGTAATAACTGTTCCTAAACCTGGTGATGTGGGACCTGATGGTTGTAGGGTAATAACTGTTACTGAAACTGGTGGTGTGGGCTCTGATGTTTGAGGGTAATAACAGTTCCTGAACCAGGTGGTCTGGGACCTGATGGTTTTAGGGAAATAACTGTTCCTGAACCTGTTTGCGGGGGACCTAATGGTTGAGGGGTAAATACTGTTCCTGAACCTGGTGGTTTGGGACCTGATGGTTTCAGGGTAATAACTGTTCCTGAACCCGGTGGTGTGGGACCTGATGGTTTAAGGGTAAAAACTGTTCCTGAACCTGGTGGTGTGGGACCTGATGGTTTAGGGGTAATAACTGTTCCTGAACATGGTTTTGTGAGAACTGATGGTTGATGGGTAATAACTGTTCCTGAACCTGGTGGTGTGGGACCTGAACGTTCAGGGGTAATAACTGTTCCTGAACATGGTACTGTGGGACCTGATGGTTGAGGTAATAACTGTTCCTAAACCTGGTGGTGTGGGACCTGATGATTGTAGGATAATAACTGTTCCTGAAACTGGTGGTGTGGGACCTGATGGTTGAGCGTAATAACTGTTCCTAAACATGGTTGCGGGGGACCTGATGGTTGTAGGGTAATAACTGTTCCAGAACCTGGTGATGTGGGACCTGATGCTTGAGGGGTAATAACTGTTCCTGAACCTGGTGGCGTGGGACCTGACGGTTCAGGTAATAACTGTTCCTGAAACTGGTGATGTGGGACCTGATGGTTTTAGGGTAATAATTGTTCCTGAACCTGGTGGTATGGGACCTGATGGTTGAGGATAATTACTGTTCCTGAACCTGGTGGTGTGGGACCTGATGGTTGTAGGGTAATAACTGTTCCTGAACCTGGTGGTGTGGGACCTGATGGTTTTAGGGTAATAATTGTTCCTGAACCTGGTGGTATGGGACCTGATGGTTGAGGATAATTACTGTTCCTGAACCTGGTGGTGTGGGACCTGATGGTTGTAGGGTAATAACTGTTCCTGAACCTGATGATGTGGGTCCTGATGGTTTTAGGGTAATAATTGTTCCTGAACCTGGTGGTATGGGACCTGATGGTTGAGGATAATTACTGTTCCTGAACCTGGTGGTGTGGGACCTGATGGTTGTAGGGTAATAACTGTTCCTGAACCTGATGATGTGGGTCCTGATGGTTGTAGAGTAATAACTGTTCCTGAACCTGGTGGCGTGGGAGCTAATGGTTGAGGTAATAACTGTTCCTAAACCTGGTGATGTGGGACCTGATGGTTGTAGGGTAATAAGTGTTCTTGAACCTGGTGGTGTGGGACCTGATGGTTGTAGGGTAATAACTGTTCCTGAACCTGGTGGTGTGGGACCTGATGGTTTTAGGGAAATAACTGTTCCTGAACCTGTTTGCGGGGGACGTGATGGTTGAGGGGTAAATACTGTTCCTGAACATGGTGATGTGGGACCTGATGCTTGAGTGGTAATAACAGTTCCTGAACCTGGTGGCGTGGGACCTGATGGTTCAGGTAATAACTGTTCCTGAACCTGGTGATGTGGGACCTGATGGTTTTAGGGTAATAATTGTTCCAGAACGTAGTGATGTGGGACCTGATGGTTTTAGGGAAATAACTGTTCCTGAACCTGGTGGTGTGGGACCTGATGGTTGTAGAGTAATAACTGTTCCTGAACCTGGTGGCGTGGCACCTAATGGTTGAGGTAATAACTGTTCCTAAACCTGGTGATGTGAGACCTGATGGATGTAGGGTAATAAATGTTCTTCAACCTGGTGGTGTGAGACCTGATGGTTGTAGGGTAATAACTGTTCCTGAACCTGGTGGTGTGGGACTTGATGGTTGAGGGTAATAACAGTCCCTGAACCCGGTGGTGTAGGACCTGATGGTTTTAGGGAAATAACTGATCCTGAACCTGTTTGCGGGGGACCTGATGGTTGAGGGGTAAATACTGTTCCTGAACCTGGTGGTGTGGGACCTGATGGTTGAGGGTAATAACTGTTCCTGAACCTGTTGGTGTGGGAGCTGAAGGTTGTAGGGTAATAACTGTTCCTGAACCTGATGGTTTGGGCTTGATGGTTTAAGGGTAAAAACTGTTCCTGAACCTGGTGGTGTGGGATCTGATGGTTCAGGGGTAATAACTGTTCCAGAACATGGTAGTGTGGGACCTGATGGCTGCAGGGTAATAACTGTTCCTGAACCTGGTTTTGTGAGACCTGATGGTTGAGGGGTAATAACTGTTCCTGAACCAGGTGGTGTGAGTCTTGACGGTTGAGGGGTAATAATTGTTCCTGAACCTGGTAGCGTGGGACCTGATGGTTGTAGGGTAATAACTGTTCCGGAAGCTGGTGGTGTGGACCTGATGGTTTCAGGGTAATAACTGTTCCTGACCTGGTGGTGTGGGACCTGATGGTTGAGGATAATAACTGTTCCTGAACCTGGTGTGGGACCTGATGGTTGTAGGGTAATAACTGTTCCTGAAACTGATGATGTGGGTTCTGATGGTTGTAGGGTAATAACTGTTCTTGAACCTGGTGGTGTGGGACCTGATGGTTGTAGGATAATAACTGTTCCTGAACCTGGTGGTGTGGGACCTGATGGTTGAGCGTAATAACTGTTCCTAAACATGGTTGCGGGGGACCTGATGGTTCAGGTAATAACTGTTCCTGAACCTGGTGATGTGGGACCTGATGGTTTTAGGGTAATAATTGTTCCTGAACCTGGTGGTATGGGACCTGATGGTTGTAGGGTAGTAACTGTTCCTGAACCTGATGATGTGGGTCCTGATGGCTGTAGGGTAATAACTGTTCTTGAACCTGGTGGTGTGGGACCTGATGGATGTAGAGAAATAACTGTTCCTGAACCTGGTTTTGTGAGAACTGATGGTTGAGGGGTAATAACTGTTCCTGAACCTGGTGGTGTGGGACCTGATCGTTCAGGGGTAATAACTGTTCCTGAACATGGTAGTGTGGGACCTGATGGTTGTAGGGTAATAACTGTTACTGAAACTGGTGGTGTGGGACCTGATGGTTGAGGGTAATAACAGTTCCTGAACCAGGTGGTGTGGGACCTGATGGTTTTAGGGAAATAACTGTTCCTGAACCTGTTTGCGGGGGACCTAATGGTTGAGGGGTAAATACTGTTCCTGAACCTGGTGGTTTGGACCTGATGGTTTCAGGGTAATAACTGTTCCTGAACCTGGTGGTGTGGGACCTGATGGTTTAAGGGTAAAAACTGTTCCTGAACCTGGTGGTGTGGGACCTGATGGTTTAGGGGTAATAACTGTTCCTGAACATGGTAGTGTGGGACCTGACGGTTGTAGGGTAATAACTGTTCCTGAAGTTGGTTGTGTGGGACCTGATGGTTGAGGGTAATAACTGTTCCGGAACCTGGTGAAGTGGGACCTGATGGTTTTAGGGTAATAATTGTTCCTGAACCTGGTGGTATGGGACCTGATGGTTGATGATAATTACTGTTCCTGAACCTGGTGGTGTGGGACCTGATGGTTGTAGGGTAGTGACTGTTCCTGAACCTGATGATGTGGGTCCTGATGGCTGTAGGGTAATAACTGTTCTTGAACCTGGTGGTGTGGGACCTGATGGATGTAGAGAAATAACTGTTCCTGAACCTGGTGGTGTGGGACCTGATGGTTGTAGAGTAATAACTGTTCCTGAACCTGGTGGCGTGGGAGCTAATGGTTGAGGTAATATCTGTTCCTAAACCTGGTGATGTGGGACCTGATGGTTGTAGGGTAATAACTGTTACTGAACCTGGTGGTGTGGGACCTGATGGTTGAGGGTAATAACAGTTCCTGAACCCAGTGGTGTGGGACCTGATCGTTTTAGGGAAATAACTGTTCCTGAACCTGTTTGCGGGGGACCTGATGGTTGAGGGGTAAATACTGTTCCTGAACCTTGTGGTGTGGGACCTGATGGTTGAGGGGTAATAACTGGTCCTGAAGCTGGTGATGTGGGACCTGATGGTTTTAGGGTTATAATTGTTCCTGAACCTGGTGGTATGGGACCTGATGGTTGTAGGGTAGTAACTGTTCCTGAACCTGATGATGTGGGTCCTGATGGCTGTAGGGTAATAACTGTTCTTGAACCTGGTGGTGTGGGTCCTGATGGATGTAGAGAAATAACTGTTCCTGAACCTGGTTTTGTGAGAACTGATGGTTGAGGGGTAATAACTATTCCTGAACCTGGTGGTGTGGGACCTGATCGTTCAGGGGTAATAACTGTTCCTGAACATGGTAGTGTGGGACCTGATGGTTGTAGGGTAATAACTGTTACTGAAACTGGTGGTGTGGGACCTGATGGTTGAGGGTAATAACAGTTCCTGAACCAGGTGGTGTGGGACCTGATGGTTTTAGGGAAATAACTGTTCCTGAACCTGTTTGCGGGGGACCTAATGGTTGAGGGGTAAATACTGTTCCTGAACCTGGTGGTTTGGGACCTGATGGTTTCAGGGTAATAACTGTTCCTGAACCTGGTGGTGTGGGACCTGATGGTTTAAGGGTAAAAACTGTTCCTGAACCTGGTGGTGTGGGACCTGATGGTTTAGGGGTAATAACTGTTCCTGAACATGGTAGTGTGGGACCTGACGGTTGTAGGGTAATAACTGTTCCTGAAGTTGGTTGTGTGGGACCTGATGGTTGAGGGTAATAACTGTTCCGGAACCTGGTGAAGTGGGTCCTGATGGTTTTAGGGTAATAATTGTTCCTGAACCTGGTGGTATGCGACCTGATGGTTGAGGATAATTACTGTTCCTGAACCTGGTGGTGTGGGACCTGATGGTTGTAGGGTAGTAACTGTTCCTGAACCTGATGATGTGGGTCCTGATGGCTGTAGGGTAATAACTGTTCTTGAACCTGGTGGTGTGGGACCTGATGGATGTAGAGAAATGACTGTTCCTGAACCTGGTGGTGTGGGACCTGATGGTTGTAGAGTAATAACTGTTCCTGAACCTGGTGGCGTGGGAGCTAATGGTTGAGGTAATAACTGTTCCTAAACCTGGTGATGTGGGACCTGATGGTTGTAGGGTAATAACTGTTACTGAAACTGGTGGTGTGGGCTCTGATGTTTGAGGGTAATAACAGTTCCTGAACCAGGTGGTCTGGGACCTGATGGTTTTAGGGAAATAACTGTTCCTGAACCTGTTTGCGGGGGACCTAATGGTTGAGGGGTAAATACTGTTCCTGAACCTGGTGGTTTGGGACCTGATGGTTTCAGGGTAATAACTGTTCCTGAACCCGGTGGTGTGGGACCTGATGGTTTAAGGGTAAAAACTGTTCCTGAACCTGGTGGTGTGGGACCTGATGGTTTAGGGGTAATAACTGTTCCTGAACATGGTTTTGTGAGAACTGATGGTTGATGGGTAATAACTGTTCCTGAACCTGGTGGTGTGGGACCTGAACGTTCAGGGGTAATAACTGTTCCTGAACATGGTACTGTGGGACCTGATGGTTGAGGTAATAACTGTTCCTAAACCTGGTGGTGTGGGACCTGATGATTGTAGGATAATAACTGTTCCTGAAACTGGTGGTGTGGGACCTGATGGTTGAGCGTAATAACTGTTCCTAAACATGGTTGCGGGGGACCTGATGGTTGTAGGGTAATAACTGTTCCAGAACCTGGTGATGTGGGACCTGATGCTTGAGGGGTAATAACTGTTCCTGAACCTGGTGGCGTGGGACCTGACGGTTCAGGTAATAACTGTTCCTGAAACTGGTGATGTGGGACCTGATGGTTTTAGGGTAATAATTGTTCCTGAACCTGGTGGTATGGGACCTGATGGTTGAGGATAATTACTGTTCCTGAACCTGGTGGTGTGGGACCTGATGGTTGTAGGGTAATAACTGTTCCTGAACCTGGTGGTGTGGGACCTGATGGTTTTAGGGTAATAATTGTTCCTGAACCTGGTGGTATGGGACCTGATGGTTGAGGATAATTACTGTTCCTGAACCTGGTGGTGTGGGACCTGATGGTTGTAGGGTAATAACTGTTCCTGAACCTGATGATGTGGGTCCTGATGGTTTTAGGGTAATAATTGTTCCTGAACCTGGTGGTATGGGACCTGATGGTTGAGGATAATTACTGTTCCTGAACCTGGTGGTGTGGGACCTGATGGTTGTAGGGTAATAACTGTTCCTGAACCTGATGATGTGGGTCCTGATGGTTGTAGAGTAATAACTGTTCCTGAACCTGGTGGCGTGGGAGCTAATGGTTGAGGTAATAACTGTTCCTAAACCTGGTGATGTGGGACCTGATGGTTGTAGGGTAATAAGTGTTCTTGAACCTGGTGGTGTGGGACCTGATGGTTGTAGGGTAATAACTGTTCCTGAACCTGGTGGTGTGGGACCTGATGGTTGTAGAGTAATAAGTGTTCCTGAACCTGGTTGCGTGGCACCTAATGGTTGAGGTAATAACTATTCCTAAACCTGGTGATGTGGGACCTGATGGATGTAGGGTAATAAATGTTACTGAACCCAGTGGCGTGGGACATGATGGTTTTAGGGAAATAACTGTTCCTGAACCTGGTGGTGTGAGAACTGATGGTTGTAGGGTAAATACTGTTCCTGAACCTGGTGGTGTGGGACCTGATGGTTGAGGGGTAAAAACTGTTCCTGAACCTGGTGGTGTGGGACCTGACGGTTGAGGATAATAACTGTTCCTGAACCTGGTGGTGTGGGAGCTGAAGGTTGTAGGGTAATAACTGTTCCTGAACCTGATGATTTGGGCTTGATGGTTTAAGGGGAAAATCTGTTCCTGAACCTGGTGGTGTGGGACCTGATGGTTCAGGGGTAATAACTGTTCCTGAACATGGTAGTCTGGGAACTGATGGTTGTAGGGTAATAACTGTTCCTGAACCTGGTGATGTGGGACCTGATGGTTTTAGGGTAATAATTATTCCTGAACCTGGTGGTATGGGACTTGATGGTTGAGGATAATTGCTGTTCCTTAACCTGGTGGTGTGGGACCTGATGGTTGTAGGGTAATAACTGTTCCTGAAACTGATGATGTGGGTTCTGATGGTTGTAGGGTAATAACTGTTCTTGAATCTGGTGGTGTGGGACCTGATGGTTGTAGGGTAATAACTGTTCCTGAACCTGGATGTGTGGGACCTGATGGTTGTAGAGTAATAACTATTCCTGAACCTGGTGGCGTGGGAACTGATGGTTGAGGTAATAACTGTTCCTAAACCTGGTGGTGTGGGACCTGATGGTTGAGCGTAATAACTGTTCCTAAACATGGTTGCGGGGGACCTGATGGTTGTAGGGTAATAACTGTTCCAGAACCTGGTGATGTGGGACCTGATGCTTGAGTGGTAATAACTGTTCCTGAACCTAGTGGCGTGGGACCTGATGGTTGTAGGGTAATAACTGTTCCTGAACCTGGTGATGTGGGACCTGATGGTTTTAGGGTAATAATTGTACCTGAACCTGGTGGTATGGGACCTGATGGTTGAGGATAATTACTGTTCCTGAACATGGTTGTGTGGGACCTGATGGCTGTAGGGTAATAACTGTTCCTGAACCTGATGATGTGGGTCCTGATGGTTGTAGGGTAATAACTGTTCTTGAACCTGGTGGTGTGGGACCTGATGGTTGAAGGGTAATAACTGTTCCTGAACCTGATGGTGTGGGACCTGATGGTTGTAGAGTAATAACTGTTCCTGAACCTGGTGGCGTGGGACCTAATGGATCAGGTAATAACTGTTCCTAAACCTGGTTGCGGGGGACCTGATGGTTGTAGGGAAATAACTGTTCCTGAACCTGTTTGCGGGGGACGTGATGGTTGAGGGGTAAATACTGTTCCTGAACATGAAGATGTGGGACCTGATGCTTGAGTGGTAATAACAGTTCCTGAACCTGGTGGCGTGGGACCTGATGGTTCAGGTAATAACTGTTCCTGAACCTGGTGATGTGGGACCTGATGGTTTTAGGGTAATAATTGTTCCAGAACGTGGTGATGTGGGACCTGATGGTTTTAGGGAAATAACTGTTCCTGAACCTGGTGGTGTGGGACCTGATGGTTGTAGAGTAATAACTGTTCCTGAACCTGGTGGCGTGGCACCTAATGGTTGAGGTAATAACTGTTCCTAAACCTGGTGATGTGGGACCTGATGGATGTAGGGTAATAAATGTTCTTGAACCTGGTGGTGTGAGACCTGATGGTTGTAGGGTAATAACTGTTCCTGAACCTGGTGGTGTGGGACTTGATGGTTGAGGGTAATAACAGTCCCTGAACCCGGTGGTGTAGGACCTGATGGTTTTAGGGAAATAACTGTTCCTGAAACTGTTTGCGGGGGACCTGATGGTTGAGGGGTAAATACTGTTCCTGAACCTGGTGGTGTGGGACCTGATGGTTGAGGGTAATAACTGTTCCTGAACCTGTTGGTGTGGGAGCTGAAGGTTGTAGGGTAATAACTGTTCCTGAACCTGATGGTTTGGGCTTGATGGTTTAAGGGTAAAAACTGTTCCTGAACCTGGTGGTGTGGGATCTGATGGTTCAGGGGTAATAACTGTTCCAGAACATGGTAGTGTGGGACCTGATGGTTGTAGGGTAATAACTGTTCCTGAACCTGGTTTTGTGAGACCTGATGGTTGAGGGGTAATAACTTTTCCTGAACCAGGTGGTGTGAGTCTTGACGGTTGAGGGGTAATAATTGTTCCTGAACCTGGTAGTGTGGGACCTGATGGTTGTAGGGTAATAACTGTTCCTGAAGCTGGTGGTGTGGACCTGATGGTTTCAGGGTAAAAACTGTTCCTGACCTGGTGGTGTGGGACCTGATGGTTGTAGGGTAATAGCTGCTCCTGAAGTTGGTCGTGTGGGACCTGATGGTTGAGGGTAATAACTGTTCCTGAACCTGGTGATGTGGGACTTGATGGTTTTAGGGTAATAATTGTTCCTGAACCTGGTGGTATGGGACCTGATGGTTGAGGATAATAACTGTTCCTGAACCTGGTGTGGGACCTGATGGTTGTAGGGTAATAACTGTTCCTGAAACTGATGATGTGGGTTCTGATGGTTGTAGGGTAATAACTGTTCTTGAACCTGGTGGTGTGGGACCTGATGGTTGTAGGATAATAACTGTTCCTGAACCTGGTGGTGTGGGACCTGATGGTTGAGCGTAATAACTGTTCCTAAACATGGTTGCGGGGGACCTGATGGTTCAGGTAATAACTGTTCCTGAACCTGGTGATGTGGGACCTGATGGTTTTAGGGTAATAATTGTTCCTGAACCTGGTGGTATGGGACCTGATGGTTGTAGGGTAGTAACTGTTCCTGAACCTGATGATGTGGGTCCTGATGGCTGTAGGGTAATAACTGTTCTTGAACCTGGTGGTGTGGGACCTGATGGATGTAGAGAAATAACTGTTCCTGAACCTGGTTTTGTGAGAACTGATGGTTGAGGGGTAATAACTGTTCCTGAACCTGGTGGTGTGGGACCTGATCGTTCAGGGGTAATAACTGTTCCTGAACATTGTAGTGTGGGACCTGATGGTTGTAGGGTAATAACTGTTACTGAAACTGGTGGTGTGGGACCTGATGGTTGAGGGTAATAACAGTTCCTGAACCAGGTGGTGTGGGACCTGATGGTTTTAGGGAAATAACTGTTCCTGAACCTGTTTGCGGGGGACCTAATGGTTGAGGGGTAAATACTGTTCCTGAACCTGGTGGTTTGGGACCTGATGGTTTCAGGGTAATAACTGTTCCTGAACCTGGTGGTGTGGGACCTGATGGTTTTAGGGTAAAATCTGTTCCTGAACCTGGTGGTGTGGGACCTGATGGTTTAGGGGTAATAACTGTTCCTGAACATGGTAGTGTGGGACCTGACGGTTGTAGGGTAATAACTGTTCCTGAACCTGGTTTTGTGAGAAATGATGGTTGAGGGGTAATAACTGTTCCTGAACCTGGTGGTGTGGGACCTGATCGTTCAGGGGTAATAACTGTTCCTGAACATGGTAGTGTGGGACCTGGTGGTTGTAGGGTAATAACTGTTCCTGAACCTGGTTGTGTGTGACCTGATGGTTGTAGAGTAATAACTGTTCCTGAACCTGGTGGCGTGGGACCTGATGGTTGAGGTAATAACTGTTCCTAAACCTGGTGGTGTGGGACCTGATGATTGTAGGATAATAACTGTTCCTGATGCTGGTGGTTTGGGACGTGATGGTTGAGCGTAATAACTGTTCCTAAACATGGTTGCGGGAGACCTGATGGTTGTAGGGTAATAACGGTTCCAGAACCTGGTGATGTGGGACCTGATGCTTGAGGGGTAATAACTGTTCCTGAACCTGGTGGCGTGGCACCTAATGGTTGAGGTAATAACTGTTCCTAAACTGGTGATGTGGGACCTGATGGATGTAGGGTAATAACTGTTACTGAACCTGGTGGTGTGGGACCTGATGGCCGTAGGGTAATAACTGTTACTGAACCTGGTGGTGTGGGACCTGATGGTTTAGGGTAATAACAGTTCCTGATCCCGGTGGTGTGGGACCTGATGGTTTTAGGGAAATAACTGTTCCTGAACCTGTTTGCGGGGGACGTGATGGTTGAGGGGTAAATACTGTTCCTGAACCTGGTGGTGTGGGACCTGATGGTTGAGGGGTAAAAACTGTTCCTGAACCTGGTGGTGTGCGACCTGACGGTTGAGGGTAATAATTGTTCGTTAACCTGGTTGTGTGGGAGCTGAAGGTTGTAGGGTATTAACTGTTCCTGAACCTGATGGTTTGGGACCTGATGATTTCAGGGTAATAACTGTTCCTGAACCTGGTGGTGTGGGACCTGATGGTTTAAGGGTAAAAACTGTTCCTGAACCTGGTGGTGTGGGACCTGATGGTTCAGTGGTAATAACTGTTCCTGAACATGGAAGTGTGGGACCTGATGGTTGTAGGGTAATAACTGTTCCTGAACCTGATGATGTGGGTCCTGATGGTTGTAGGGTAATAAATGTTCTTGAACCTGGTGGTGTGAGACCTGATGGTTGTAGGGTAATAACTGTTCCTGAACCTGGTGGTGTGGGAATTGATGGTTGAGGGTAATAACAATCCCTGAACCCGGTGGTGTAGGACCTGATGGTTTTAGGGAAATAACTGTTCCTGAACCTGTTTGCGGGGGACCTGATGGTTGAGGGGTAAATACTGTTCCTGAACCTGGTGGTGTGGGACCTGATGGTTGAGGGTAATAACTGTTCCTGAACCTGTTGGTGTGGGAGCTGAAGGTTGTAGGGTAATAACTGTTCCTGAACCTGATGGTTTGGGCTTGATGGTTTAAGGGTAAAAACTGTTCCTGAACCTGGTGGTGTGGGATCTGATGGTTCAGGGGTAATAACTGTTCCAGAACATGGTAGTGTGGGACCTGATGGTTGTAGGGTAATAACTGTTCCTGAACCTGGTTTTGTGAGACCTGATGGTTGAGGGGTAATAACTTTTCCTGAACCAGGTGGTGTGAGTCTTGACGGTTGAGGGGTAATAATTGTTCCTGAACCTGGTAGTGTGGGACCTGATGGTTGTAGGGTAATAACTGTTCCTGAAGCTGGTGGTGTGGACCTGATGGTTTCAGGGTAAAAACTGTTCCTGACCTGGTGGTGTGGGACCTGATGGTTGTAGGGTAATAGCTGCTCCTGAAGTTGGTCGTGTGGGACCTGATGGTTGAGGGTAATAACTGTTCCTGAACCTGGTGATGTGGGACTTGATGGTTTTAGGGTAATAATTGTTCCTGAACCTGGTGGTATGGGACCTGATGGTTGAGGATAATAACTGTTCCTGAACCTGGTGTGGGACCTGATGGTTGTAGGGTAATAACTGTTCCTGAAACTGATGATGTGGGTTCTGATGGTTGTAGGGTAATAACTGTTCTTGAACCTGGTGGTGTGGGACCTGATGGTTGTAGGATAATAACTGTTCCTGAACCTGGTGGTGTGGGACCTGATGGTTGAGCGTAATAACTGTTCCTAAACATGGTTGCGGGGGACCTGATGGTTCAGGTAATAACTGTTCCTGAACCTGGTGATGTGGGACCTGATGGTTTTAGGGTAATAATTGTTCCTGAACCTGGTGGTATGGGACCTGATGGTTGTAGGGTAGTAACTGTTCCTGAACCTGATGATGTGGGTCCTGATGGCTGTAGGGTAATAACTGTTCTTGAACCTGGTGGTGTGGGACCTGATGGATGTAGAGAAATAACTGTTCCTGAACCTGGTTTTGTGAGAACTGATGGTTGAGGGGTAATAACTGTTCCTGAACCTGGTGGTGTGGGACCTGATCGTTCAGGGGTAATAACTGTTCCTGAACATTGTAGTGTGGGACCTGATGGTTGTAGGGTAATAACTGTTACTGAAACTGGTGGTGTGGGACCTGATGGTTGAGGGTAATAACAGTTCCTGAACCAGGTGGTGTGGGACCTGATGGTTTTAGGGAAATAACTGTTCCTGAACCTGTTTGCGGGGGACCTAATGGTTGAGGGGTAAATACTGTTCCTGAACCTGGTGGTTTGGGACCTGATGGTTTCAGGGTAATAACTGTTCCTGAACCTGGTGGTGTGGGACCTGATGGTTTTAGGGTAAAATCTGTTCCTGAACCTGGTGGTGTGGGACCTGATGGTTTAGGGGTAATAACTGTTCCTGAACATGGTAGTGTGGGACCTGACGGTTGTAGGGTAATAACTGTTCCTGAACCTGGTTTTGTGAGAACTGATGGTTGAGGGGTAATAACTGTTCCTGAACCTGGTGGTGTGGGACCTGATCGTTCAGGGGTAATAACTGTTCCTGAACATGGTAGTGTGGGACCTGATGGTTGTAGGGTAATAACTGTTCCTGAACCTGGTGGGGTGTGACCTGATGGTTGTAGAGTAATAACTGTTCCTGAACCTGGTGGCGTGGGACCTGATGGTTGAGGTAATAACTGTTCCTAAACCTGGTGGTGTGGGACCTGATGATTGTAGGATAATAAATGTTCCTGAAGCTGGTGGTGTGGGACCTGATGGTTGAGCGTAATAACTGTTCCTAAACATGGTTGCGGGGGACCTGATGGTTGTAGGGCAATAACGGTTCCAGAACCTGGTGATGTGGGACCTGATGCTTGAGGGGTAATAACTGTTCCTGAACCTGGTGGCGTGGCACCTAATGGTTGAGGTAATAACTGTTCCTAAACCTGGTGATGTGGGACCTGATGGATGTAGGGTAATAACTGTTACTGAACCTGGTGGTGTGGGACCTGATGGCCGTAGGGTAATAACTGTTACTGAACCCGGTGGTGTGGGACCTGATGGTTTAGGGTAATAACAGTTCCTGATCCCGGTGGTGTGGGACCTGATGGTTTTAGGGAAATAACTGTTCCTGAACCTGTTTGCGGGGGACGTGATGGTTCAGGGGTAAATACTGTTCCTGAACCTGGTGGTGTGGGACCTGATGGTTGAGGCTTAAAAACTGTTCCTGAACCTGGTGGTGTGCGACCTGACGGTTGAGGGTAATAATTGTTTGTTAACCTGGTTGTGTGGGAGCTGAAGGTTGTAGGGTATTAACTGTTCCTGAACCTGATGGTTTGGGACCTGATGATTTCAGGGTAATAACTGTTCCTGAACCTGGTGGTGTGGGACCTGATGGTTTAAGGGTAAAAACTGTTCCTGAACCTGGTGGTGTGGGACCTGATGGTTCAGTGGTAATAACTGTTCCTGAACATGGAAGTGTGGGACCTGATGGTTGTAGGGTAATAACTGTTCCTGAACCTGATGATGTGGGTCCTGATGGTTGTAGGGTAATAAATGTTCTTGAACCTGGTGGTGTGAGACCTGATGGTTGTAGGGTAATAACTGTTCCTGAACCTGGTGGTGTGGGACTTGATGGTTGAGGGTAATAACAGTCCCTGAACCCGGTGGTGTAGGACCTGATGGTTGTAGGGTAATAACTGTTCCTGAACCTGGTTTTGTGAGACCTGATGGTTGAGGGGTAATAATTGTTCCTGAACCTGGTACTGTGGGACCTGATGGTTGTAGGGTAATAACTGTTCCTGAAGCTGGTGGTGTGGACCTGATGGTTTCAGGGTAAAAACTGTTCCTGACCTGGTGGTGTGGGACCTGATGGTTGTAGGGTAATAGCTGCTCCTGAAGTTGGTCGTGTGGGACCTGATGGTTGAGGGTAATAACTGTTCCTGAACCTGGTGATGTGGGACTTGATGGTTTTAGGGTAATAATTGTTCCTGAACCTGGTGGTATGGGACCTGATGGTTGAGGATAATAACTGTTCCTGAACCTGGTGTGGGACCTGATGGTTGTAGGGTAATAACTGTTCCTGAAACTGATGATGTGGGTTCTGATGGTTGTAGGGTAATAACTGTTCTTGAACCTGGTGGTGTGGGACCTGATGGTTGTAGGATAATAACTGTTCCTGAACCTGGTGGTGTGGGACCTGATGGTTGAGCGTAATAACTGTTCCTAAACATGGTTGCGGGGGACCTGATGGTTCAGGTAATAACTGTTCCTGAACCTGGTGATGTGGGACCTGATGGTTTTAGGGTAATAATTGTTCCTGAACCTGGTGGTATGGGACCTGATGGTTGTAGGGTAGTAACTGTTCCTGAACCTGATGATGTGGGTCCTGATGGCTGTAGGGTAATAACTGTTCTTGAACCTGGTGGTGTGGGACCTGATGGATGTAGAGAAATAACTGTTCCTGAACCTGGTTTTGTGAGAACTGTTGGTTGAGGGGTAATAACTGTTCCTGAACCTGGTGGTGTGGGACCTGATCGTTCAGGGGTAATAACTGTTCCTGAACATTGTAGTGTGGGACCTGCTGGTTGTAGGGTAATAACTGTTACTGAAACTGGTGGTGTGGGACCTGATGGTTGAGGGTAATAACAGTTCCTGAACCAGGTGGTGTGGGACCTGATGGTTTTAGGGAAATAACTGTTCCTGAACCTGTTTGCGGGGGACCTAATGGTTGAGGGGTAAATACTGTTCCTGAACCTGGTGGTTTGGGACCTGATGGTTTCAGGGTAATAACTGTTCATGAACCTGGTGGTGTGGGACCAGATGGTTTTAGGGTAAAATCTGTTCCTGAACCTGGTGTTGTGGGACCTGATGGTTTAGGGGTAATAACTGTTCCTGAACATGGTAGTGTGGGACCTGACGGTTGTAGGGTAATAACTGTTCCTGAACCTGGTTTTGTGAGAACTGATGGTTGAGGGGTAATAACTGTTCCTGAACCTGGTGGTGTGGGACCTGATCGTTCAGGGGTAATAACTGTTCCTGAACATGGTAGTGTGGGACCTGATGGTTGTAGGGTAATAACTGTTCCTGAACCTGGTGGTGTGTGACCTGATGGTTGTAGAGTAATAACTGTTCCTGAACCTGGTGGCGTGGGACCTGATGGTTGAGGTAATAACTGTTCCTAAACCTGGTGGTGTGGGACCTGATGATTGTAGGATAATAACTGTTCCTGAAGCTGGTGGTGTGGGACCTGATGGTTGAGCGTAATAACTGTTCCTAAACATGGTTGCGGGGGACCTGATGGTTGTAGGGTAATAACGGTTCCAGAACCTGGTGATGTGGGACCTGATGCTTGAGGGGTAATAACTGTTCCTGAACCTGGTGGCGTGGCACCTAATGGTTGAGGTAATAACTGTTCCTAAACCTGGTGATGTGGGACCTGATGGCCGTAGGGTAATAACTGTTACTGAACCTGGTGGTGTGGGACCTGATGGTTTAGGGTAATAACAGTTCCTGATCCCGGTGGTGTGGGACCTGATGGTTTTAGGGAAATAACTGTTCCTGAACCTGTTTGCGGGGGACGTGATGGTTGAGGGGTAAATACTGTTCCTGAACCTGGTGGTGTGGGACCTGATGGTTGAGGGGTAAAAACTGTTCCTGAACCTGGTGGTGTGCGACCTGACGGTTGAGGGTAATAATTGTTCGTTAACCTGGTTGTGTGGGAGCTGAAGGTTGTAGGGTATTAACTGTTCCTGAACCTGATGGTTTGGGACCTGATGATTTCCGGGTAATAACTGTTCCTGAACCTGGTGGTGTGGGACCTGATGGTTTAAGGGTAAAAACTGTTCCTGAACCTGGTGGTGTGGGACCTGATGGTTCAGTGGTAATAACTGTTCCTGAACATGGAAGTGTGGGACCTGATGGTTGTAGGGTAATAACTGTTCCTGAACCTGATGATGTGGGTCCTGATGGTTGTAGGGTAATAAATGTTCTTGAACCTGGTGGTGTGAGACCTGATGGTTGTAGGGTAATAACTGTTCCTGAACCTGGTGGTGTGGGACTTGATGGTTGAGGGTAATAACAGTCCCTGAACCCGGTGGTGTAGGACCTGATGGTTTTAGGGAAATAACTGTTTCTGAACCTGTTTGCGGGGGACCTGATGGTTGAGGGGTAAATACTGTTCCTGAACCTGGTGGTGTGGGACCTGATGGTTGAGGGTAATAACTGTTCCTGAACCTGTTGGTGTGGGAGCTGAAGGTTGTAGGGTAATAACTGTTCCTGAACCTGATGGTTTGGGCTTGATGGTTTAAGGGTAAAAACTGTTCCTGAACCTGGTGGTGTGGGATCTGATGGTTCAGGGGTAATAACTGTTCCAGAACATGGTAGTGTGGGACCTGATGGTTGTAGGGTAATAACTGTTCCTGAACCTGGTTTTGTGAGACCTGATGGTTGAGGGGTAATAACTGTTCCTGAACCAGGTGGTGTGAGTCTTGACGGTTGAGGGGTAATAATTGTTCCTGAACCTGGTAGTGTGGGACCTGATCGTTGTAGGGTAATAACTGTTCCTGAAGCTGGTGGTGTGGACCTGATGGTTTCAGGGTAATAACTGTTCCTGACCTGGTGGTGTGGGACCTGATGGTTTAAGGATAAAAACTGTTCCTGAACATGGTAGTGTGGGACCTGATGGTTGTAGGGTAATAGCTGTTCCTGAAGTTGGTCGTGTGGGACCTGATGGTTGAGGGTAATAACTGTTCCTGAACCTGGTGATGTGGGACTTGATGGTTTTAGGGTAATAATTGTTCCTGAACCTGGTGGTATGGGACCTGATGGTTGAGGATAATAACTGTTCCTGAACCTGGTGTGGGACCTGATGGTTGTAGGGTAATAACTGTTCCTGAAACTGATGATGTGGGTTCTGATGGTTGTAGGGTAATAACTGTTCTTGAACCTGGTGGTGTGGGACCTGATGGTTATAGGATAATAACTGTTCCTGAACCTGGTGGTGTGGGACCTGATGGTTGAGCGTAATAACTGTTCCTAAACATGGTTGCGGGGGACCTGATGGTTCAGGTAATAACTGTTCCTGAACCTGGTGATGTGGGACCTGATGGTTTTAGGGTAATAATTGTTCCTGAACCTGGTGGTATGGGACCTGATGGTTGTAGGGTAGTAACTGTTCCTGAACCTGATGATGTGGGTCCTGATGGCTGTAGGGTAATAACTGTTCTTGAACCTGGTGGTGTGGGACCTGATGGATGTAGAGAAATAACTGTTCCTGAACCTGGTTTTGTGAGAACTGATGGTTGAGGGGTAATAACTGTTCCTGAACCTGGTGGTGTGGGACCTGATCGTTGTAGGGTAATAACTGTTCCTGAAGCTGGTTGTGTGGACCTGATGGTTTCAGGGTAATAACTGTTCCTGACCTGGTGGTGTGGGACCTGATGGTTTAAGGGTAAAAACTGTTCCTGAACATGGTAGTGTGGGACCTGATGGTTGTAGGGTAATAGCTGTTCCTGAAGTTGGTCGTGTGGGACCTGATGGTTGAGGGTAATAACTGTTCCTGAACCTGGTGATGTGGGACTTGATGGTTTTAGGGTAATAATTGTTCCTGAACCTGGTGGTATGGGACCTGATGGTTGAGGATAATAACTGTTCCTGAACCTGGTGTGGGACCTGATGGTTGTAGGGTAATAACTGTTCCTGAAACTGATGATGTGGGTTCTGATGGTTGTAGGGTAATAACTGTTCTTGAACCTGGTGGTGTGGGACCTGATGGTTATAGGATAATAACTGTTCCTGAACCTGGTGGTGTGGGACCTGATGGTTGAGCGTAATAACTGTTCCTAAACATGGTTGCGGGGGACCTGATGGTTCAGGTAATAACTGTTCCTGAACCTGGTGATGTGGGACCTGATGGTTTTAGGGTAATAATTGTTCCTGAACCTGGTGGTATGGGACCTGATGGTTGTAGGGTAGTAACTGTTCCTGAACCTGATGATGTGGGTCCTGATGGCTGTAGGGTAATAACTGTTCTTGAACCTGGTGGTGTGGGACCTGATGGATGTAGAGAAATAACTGTTCCTGAACCTGGTTTTGTGAGAACTGATGGTTGAGGGGTAATAACTGTTCCTGAACCTGGTGGTGTGGGACCTGATCGTTGTAGGGTAATAACTGTTCCTGAAGCTGGTTGTGTGGACCTGATGGTTTCAGGGTAATAACTGTTCCTGACCTGGTGGTGTGGGACCTGATGGTTTAAGGGTAAAAACTGTTCCTGAACATGGTAGTGTGGGACCTGATGGTTGTAGGGTAATAGCTGTTCCTGAAGTTGGTCGTGTGGGACCTGATGGTTGAGGGTAATAACTGTTCCTGAACCTGGTGATGTGGGACTTGATGGTTTTAGGGTAATAATTGTTCCTGAACCTGGTGGTATGGGACCTGATGGTTGAGGATAATAACTGTTCCTGAACCTGGTGTGGGACCTGATGGTTGTAGGGTAATAACTGTTCCTGAAACTGATGATGTGGGTTCTGATGGTTGTAGGGTAATAACTGTTCTTGAACCTGGTGGTGTGGGACCTGATGGTTGTAGGATAATAACTGTTCCTGAACCTGGTGGTGTGGGACCTGATGGTTGAGCGTAATAACTGTTCCTAAACATGGTTGCGGGGGACCTGATGGTTCAGGTAATAACTGTTCCTGAACCTGGTGATGTGGGACCTGATGGTTTTAGGGTAATAATTGTTCCTGAACCTGGTGGTATGGGACCTGATGGTTGTAGGGCAGTAACTGTTCCTGAACCTGATGATGTGGGTCCTGATGGCTGTAGGGTAATAACTGTTCTTGAACCTGGTGGTGTGGGACCTGATGGATGTAGAGAAATAACTGTTCCTGAACCTGGTTTTGTGAGAACTGATGGTTGAGGGGTAATAACTGTTCCTGAACCTGGTGCTGTGGGACCTGATCGTTCAGGGGTAATAACTGTTCCTGAACATGGTAGTGTGGGACCTGATGGTTGTAGGGTAATAACTGTTACTGAAACTGGTGGTGTGGGACCTGATGGTTGAGGGTAATAACAGTTACTGAACCAGGTGGTGTGGGACCTGATGGTTTTAGGGAAATAACTGTTCCTGAACCTGTTTGCGGGGGACCTAATGGTTGTGGGGTAAATACTGTTCCTGAACCTGGTGGTTTGGGACCTGATGGTTTCAGGGTAATAACTGTTCCTGAACCTGGTGGTGTGGGACCTGATGGTTTTAGGGTAAAAACTGTTCCTGAACCTGGTGGTGTGGGACCTGATGGTTTAGGGGTAATAACTGTTCCTGAACATGGTATTGTGGGACCTGACGGTTGTAGGGTAATAACTGTTCCTGAACCTGGTTTTGTGAGAACTGATGGTTGAGGGGTAATAACTGTTCCTGAACCTGGTGGTGTGGGACCTGATCGTTCAGGGGTAATAACTGTTCCTGAACATGGTAGTGTGGGACCTGATGGTTGTAGGGTAATAACTGTTCCTGAACCTGGTGGTGTGTGACCTGATGGTTGTAGAGTAATAACTGTTCCTGAACCTGGTGGCGTGGGACCTGATGGTTGAGGTAATAACTGTTCCTAAACCTGGTGGTGTGGGACCTGATGATTGTAGGATAATAACTGTTCCTGAAGCTGGTGGTGTGGGACCTGATGGTTGAGCGTAATAACTGTTCCTAAACATGGTTGCGGGGGACCTGATGGTTGTAGGGTAATAACTGTTCCAGAACCTGGTGATGTGGGACCTGATGCTTGAGGGGTAATAACTGATCCTGAACCTGGTGGCGTGGGACCTGACGGTTCAGGTAATAACTGTTCCTGAACCTGGTGATGTGGGACCTGATGGTTTTAGGGTAATAATTGTTCCTGAACCTGGTGGTATGGGACCTGAAGGTTGAGGATAATTACTGTTCCTGAACCTGGTGGTGTGGGACCTGATGGTTGTAGGGTAATAACTGTTCTTGAACCTGGTGGTGTGGGACCTGATGGTTGTAGGGTAATAACTGTTCCTGAACCTGGTGGTGTGAGACCTGATGGTTGTAGAATAATAAGTGTTCCTGAACCTGGTGGCGTGGCACCTAATGGTTGAGGTAATAACTATTCCTAAACCTGGTGATGTGGGACCTGATGGATGTAGGGTAATAAATGTTACTGAACCCAGTGGTGTGGGACATGATGGTTTTAGAGAAATAACTGTTCCTGAACCTGGTGGTGTGAGACATGATGGTTGTAGTGTAAAAACTGTTCCTGAACCTGGTGGTGTGGGACCTGACGGTTGAGGATAATAACTGTTCCTGAACCTGGTGGTGTGGGAGCTGAAGGTTGTAGGGTAATAACTGTTCCGGAACCTGATGGTTAGGGCTTGATGGTTAAAGGGGAAAATCTGTTCCTGAACCTGGTGGTGTGGGACCTGATGGTTCAGGGGTAATAACTGTTCCTGAACATGGTAGTCTGGGAACTGATGGTTGTAGGGTAATAACTGTTCCTGAACCTGGTTTTGTGAGACCTGATGGTTGAGGGTAATAACTGTTCCTGAACCTGGTGATGTGGGACCTGATGGTTTTAGGGTAATAATTATTCCTGAACCTGGTGGTATGGGACCTGATGGTTGAGGATAATTGCTGTTCCTTAACCTGGTGGTGTAGAACCTGATGGTTGTAGGGTAATAACTGTTCCTGAAACTGATGATGTGGGTCCTGATGGTTGTAGGGTAATAACTGTTCTTGAATCTGGTGGTGTGGGACCTGATGGTTGTAGGGTAATAACTGTTCCTGAACCTGGTGGTGTGGGACCTGATGCTTGTAGAGTAATAACTATTCCTGAACCTTGTGGCGTGGGACCTGATGGTTGAGGTAATAACTGTTCCTAAACCTGGTGGTGTGGGACCTGATGATTGTAGGATAATAACTGTTCCTGAACCTGCTGGTGTGGGACCTGATGGTTGAGCGTAATAACTGTTCCTAAACATGGTTGCGGGGGACCTGATGGTTGTAGGGTAATAACTGTTCCAGAACCTGGTGATGTGGGACCTGATGCTTGAGTGGTAATAACTGTTCCTGAACCTAGTGGCGTGGGACCTGATGGTTCAGGTAATAACTGTTCCTGAACCTGGTGATGTGGGACCTGATGGTTTTAGGGTAATAATTGTACCTGAACATGGTGGTATGGGACCTGATCGTTGAGGATAATTACTGTTCCTGAACATTGGTTGTGTGGGACCTGATGGCTGTAGGGTAATAACTGTTCCTGAACCTGATGGTGTGGGACCTGATGGTTGTAGAGTAATAACTGTTCCTGAACCTTGTGGCGTGGGACCTAATGGATCAGGTAATAACTGTTCCTAAACCTGGTTGCGGGGGACCTGATGGTTGTAGGGAAATAACTGTTCCTGAGCCTGTTTGCGGGGGACGTGATGGTTGAGGGGTAAATACTGTTCCTGAACATGGTGATGTGGGACCTGATGCTTGAGTGGTAATAACAGTTCCTGAACCTGGTGGCGTGGGACCTGATGGTTCAGGTAATAACTGTTCCTGAAGCTGGTGATGTGGGACCTGATGGTTTTAGGGTAATAATTGTTCCAGAATGTGGTGATGTGGGACCTGATGGTTTTAGGGAAATAACTGTTCCTGAACCTGGTGGTGTGGGACCTGATGGTTGTAGAGTAATAACTGTTCCTGAACCTGGTGGCGTGGCACCTAATGGTTGAGGTAATAACTGTTCCTAAACCTGGTGATGTGGGACCTGATGGATGTAGGGTAATAAATGTTCTTCAACCTGGTGGTGTGAGACCTGATGGTTGTAGGGTAATAACTGTTCCTGAACCTGGTGGTGTGGGACTTGATGGTTGAGGGTAATAACAGTCCCTGAACCCGGTGGTGTAGGACCTGATGGTTTTAGGGAAATAACTGTTCCTGAACCTGTTTGCGGGGGACCTGATGGTTGAGGGGTAAATACTGTTCCTGAACCTGGTGGTGTGGGACCTGATGGTTGAGGGTAATAACTGTTCCTGAACCTGTTGGTGTGGGATCTGATGGTTCATGGGTAATAACTGTTCCAGAACATGGTAGTGTGGGACCTGATGGTTGTAGGGTAATAACTGTTCCTGAACCTGGTTTTGTGAGACCTGATGGTTGAGGGGTAATAACTGTTCCTGAACCAGGTGGTGTGAGTCTTGACGGTTGAGGGGTAATAATTGTTCCTGAACCTGTTAGTGTGGGACCTGATCGTTGTAGGGTAATAACTGTTCCTGAAGCTGGTTGTGTGGACCTGATGGTTTCAGGGTAATAACTGTTCCTGACCTGGTGGTGTGGGACCTGATGTTTTAAGGGTAAAAACTGTTCCTGAACATGGTAGTGTGGGACCTGATGGTTGTAGGGTAATAGCTGTTCCTGAAGTTGGTCGTGTGGGACCTGATGGTTGAGGGTAATAACTGTTCCTGAACCTGGTGATGTGGGACTTGATGGTTTTAGGGTAATAATTGTTCCTGAACCTGGTGGTATGGGACCTGATGGTTGAGGATAATAACTGTTCCTGAACCTGGTGTGGGACCTGATGGTTGTAGGGTAATAACTGTTCCTGAAACTGATGATGTGGGTTCTGATGGTTGTAGGGTAATAACTGTTCCTGAACCTGGTGGTGTGGGACCTGATGGTTGAGCGTAATAACTGTTCCTAAACATGGTTGCAGGGGACCTGATGGTTCAGGTAATAACTGTTCCTGAACCTGGTGATGTGGGACCTGATGGTTTTAGGGTAATAATTGTTCCTGAACCTGGTGGTATGGGACCTGATGGTTGTAGGGTAGTAACTGTTCCTGAACCTGATGATGTGGGTCCTGATGGCTGTAGGGTAATAACTGTTCTTGAACCTGGTGGTGTGGGACCTGATGGATGTAGAGAAATAACTGTTCCTGAACCTGGTGCTGTGGGACCTGATCGTTCAGGGGTAATAACTGTTCCTGAACATGGTAGTGTGGGACCTGATGGTTGTAGGGTAATAACTGTTACTGAAACTGGTGGTGTGGGACCTGATGGTTGAGGGTAATAACAGTTCCTGAACCAGGTGGTGTGGGACCTGATGGTTTTAGGGAATTAACTGTTCCTGAACCTGTTTGCGGGGGACCTAATGGTTGAGGGGTAAATACTGTTCCTGAACCTGGTGGTTTGGGACCTGATGGTTTCAGGGTAATAACTGTTCCTGAACCTGGTGGTGTGGGACCTGATGGTTTAAGGGTAAAAACTGTTCCTGAACCTGGTGGTGTGGGACCTGATGGTTTAGGGGTAATAACTGTTCCTGAACATGGTAGTGTGGGACCTGACGGTTGTAGGGTAATAACTGTTCCTGAACCTGGTTTTGTGAGAACTGATGGTTGAGGGGTAATAACTGTTCCTGAACCTGGTGGTGTGGGACCTGATCGTTCAGGGGTAATAACTGTTCCTGAACATGGTGGCGTGGGACCTGATGGTTGAGGTAATAACTGTTCCTAAACCTGGTGGTGTGGGACCTGATGATTGTAGGGTAATAACTGTTCTTGAACCTGGTGGTGTGGGACCTGATGGATGTAGAGAAATAACTGTTCCTGAACCTGGTTTTGTGAGAACTGATGGTTGAGGGGTAATAACTGTTCCTGAACCTGGTGCTGTGGGACCTGATCGTTCAGGGGTAATAACTGTTCCTGAACATGGTAGTGTGGGACCTGATGGTTGTAGGGTAATAACTGTTACTGAAACTGGTGGTGTGGGACCTGATGGTTGAGGGTAATAACAGTTCCTGAACCAGGTGGTGTGGGACCTGATGGTTTTAGGGAAATAACTGTTCCTGAACCTGTTTGCGGGGGACCTAATGGTTGAGGGGTAAATACTGTTCCTGAACCTGGTGGTTTGGGACCTGATGGTTTCAGGGTAAAAACTGTTCCTGAACCTGGTGGTGTGGGACCTGATCGTTCAGGGGTAATAACTGTTCCTGAACATGGTAGTGTGGGACCTGATGGTTGTAGGGTAATAACTGTTCCTGAACCTGGTGGTGTGTGACCTGATGGTTGTAGAGTAATAACTGTTCCTGAACCTGGTGGCGTGGGACCTGATGGTTGAGGTAATAACTGTTCCTAAACCTGGTGGTGTGGGACCTGATGATTGTAGGATAATAACTGTTCCTGAAGCTGGTGGTGTGGGACCTGATGGTTGAGCGTAATAACTGTTCCTAAACATGGTTGCGGGGGACCTGATGGTTGTAGGGTAATAACTGTTCCAGAACCTGGTGATGTGGGACCTGATGCTTGAGGGGTAATAACTGTTCCTGAACCTGGTGGCGTGGGACCTGACGGTTCAGGTAATAACTGTTCCTGAACCTGGTGATGTGGGACCTGATGGTTTTAGGGTAATAATTGTTCCTGAACCTGGTGGTATGGGACCTGATGGTTGAGGATAATTACTGTTCCTGAACCTGGTGGTGTGTGACCTGATGGTTGTAGGGTAATAACTGTTCCTGAACCTGATGATGTGGGTCCTGATGGTTGTAGGGTAATAACTGTTCTTGAACCTGGTGGTGTGGGACCTGATGGTTGTAGGGTAATAACTGTTCCTGAACCTGGTGGTGTGAGACCTGATGGTTGTAGAGTAATAAGTGTTCCTGAACCTGGTGGCGTGGCACCTAATGGTTGAGGTAATAACTATTCCTAAACCTGGTGATGTGGGACCTGATGGATGTAGGGTAATAAATGTTACTGAACCCAGTGGTGTGGGACATGATGGTTTTAGGGAAATAACTGTTCCTGAACCTGGTGGTGTGAGACCTGATGGTTGTAGGGTAAAAACTGTTCCTGAACCTGGTGGTGTGGGACCTGACGGTTGAGGATAATAACTGTTCCTAAACCTGGTGATGTGGGACCTGATGGATGTAGGGTAATAAATGTTACTGAACCCAGTGGTGTGGGACATGATGGTTTTAGGGAAATAACTGTTCCTGAAGCTGGTGGTGTGGACCTGATGGTTTCAGGGTAATAACTGTTCCTGACCTGGTGGTGTGGGACCTGATGGTTTAAGGGTAAAAACTGTTCCTGAACATGGTAGTGTGGGACCTGATGGTTGTAGGGCAAAAGCTGTTCCTGAAGTTGGTCGTGTGGGACCTGATGGTTGAGGGTAATAACTGTTCCTGAACCTGGTGATGTGGGACTTGATGGTTTTAGGGTAATAACTGTTCCTGAAACTGATGATGTGGGTTCTGATGGTTGTAGGGTAATAACTGTTCTTGAACCTGGTGGTGTGGGACCTGATGGTTGTAGGATAATAACTGTTCCTGAACCTGGTGGTGTGGGACCTGATGGTTTTAGGGTAATAATTGTTCCTGAACCTGGTGGTATGGGACCTGATGGTTTTGGATAATTACTGTTCCTGAACCTGGTTGTGTGGGACCTGATGGTTATAGGGTAATAACTGTTCCTGAACCTGATGATGTGGGTCCTGATGGTTGTAGAGTAATAACTGTTCCTGAACCTGGTGGCATGGGACCTAATGGATGAGGTAATAACTGTTCCTAAACCTGGTTGCGGGGGACCTGATGGTTGTAGGGTAATAACTGTTCCAGAACCTGGTGATGTGGGACCTGATGGTTTTAGGGAAATAAGTGCTCCTGAACCTGGTGGTGTGGGACCTGATGGTTTAAGGGTAAAAACTGTTCCTGAATCTAGTGGTGTGGGACCTGATGGTTCAGGGGTAATAACTGTTCCTGAACATGGTAGTGTGGGACCTGATGGTTGTAGGGTAATAACTGTTCCAGAAGCTGGTGATGTGGGACCTGATGGTTGTAGGGTAATAACTGTTCCTGAACCTGGTGGTGTGAGACCTGATGGTTGTAGGGTAATAACTGTTCCTGAACCTGGTGGTGTGGGACCTGATGGTTGAGGGTAATAACAGTCCCTGAACCCGGTGGTGTAGGACCTGATGGTTTTAGGGAAATAACTGTTCCTGAAACTGTTTGCGGGGGACCTGATGGTTGAGGGGTAAAAACTGTTCCTGAACCTGGTGGTGTGGGACCTGACGGTTGAGGGTAATAACTGTTCCTGAACCTGTTGGTGTGGGAGCTGAAGGTTGTAGGGTAATAACTGTTCCTGAACCTGATGGTTTGGGCTTGATGGTTTAAGGGTAAAAACTGTTCCTGAACCTGGTGGTGTGGGATCTGATGGTTCAGGGGTAATAACTGTTCCAGAACATGGTAGTGTGGGACCTGATGGTTGTAGGGTAATAACTGTTCCTGAACCTGGTTTTGTGAGACCTGATGGTTGAGGGGTAATAACTGTTCCTGAACCAGGTGGTGTGAGTCTTGACGGTTGAGGGGTAATAATTGTTCCTGAACCTGGTAGTGTGGGACCTGATGGTTGTAGGGTAATAACTGTTCCTGAAGCTGGTGGTGTGGACCTGATGGTTTCAGGGTAATAACTGTTCCTGACCTTGTGGTGTGGGACCTGATGGTTTAAGGGTAATAACTGTTCCTGAACATGGTAGTGTGGGACCTGATGGTTGTAGGGTAATAGCTGTTCCTGAAGTTGGTCGTGTGGGACCTGATGGTTAAGGGTAATAACTGTTCCTGAACCTGGTGATGTGGGACTTGATGGTTTTAGGGTAATAATTGTTCCTGAACCTGGTGGTATGGGACCTGATGGTTGAGGATAATTACTGTTCCTGAACCTGGTGTGGGACCAGATGGTTGTAGGGTAATAACTGTTCCTGAAACTGATGATGTGGGTCCTGATGGTTGTAGGGTAATAATTGTTCTTGAACCTGGTGGTGTGGGACCTGATGGTTGTAGGATAATAACTGTTCCTGAACCTGGTGGTGTGGGACCTGATTGTTGAGCTTAATAACTGTTCCTAAACATGGTTGCGGGGGAACTGATGGTTGTAGGGTAATCACTGTTCCAGAACCTGGTGATGTGGGACCTGATGCTTGAGGGGTAATAACTGTTCCTGAACCTGGTGGCATGGGACCTGATGGTTGTAGAGTAATAACTGTTCCTGAACCTGGTGGCGTGGGACCTGATGGTTGAGGTAATAACTGTTCCTAAACCTGGTGGTGTGGGACCTGATGATTGTAGGATAATAACTGTTCCTGAAGCTGGTGGTGTGGGACCTGATGGTTGAGCGTAATAACTGTTCCTAAACATGGTTGCGGGGGACCTGATGGTTGTAGGGTAATAACTGTTCCAGAACCTGGTGATGTGGGACCTGATGCTTGAGGGGTAATAACTGTTCCTGAACCTGGTGGCGTGGGACCTGACGGTTCAGGTAATAACTGTTCCTGAACCTGGTGATGTGGGACCTGATGGTTTTAGGGTAATAATTGTTCCTGAACCTGGTGGTATGGGACCTGATGGTTGAGGATAATTACTGTTCCTGAACCTGGTGGTGTGTGACCTGATGGTTGTAGGGTAATAACTGTTCCTGAACCTGATGATGTGGGTCCTGATGGTTGTAGGGTAATAACTGTTCTTGAACCTGGTGGTGTGGGACCTGATGGTTGTAGGGTAATAACTGTTCCTGAACCTGGTGGTGTGAGACCTGATGGTTGTAGAGTAATAAGTGTTCCTGAACCTGGTGGCGTGGCACCTAATGGTTGAGGTAATAACTATTCCTAAACCTGGTGATGTGGGACCTGATGGATGTAGGGTAATAAATGTTACTGAACCCAGTGGTGTGGGACATGATGGTTTTAGGGAAATAACTGTTCCTGAACCTGGTGGTGTGAGACCTGATGGTTGTAGGGTAAAAACTGTTCCTGAACCTGGTGGTGTGGGACCTGACGGTTGAGGATAATAACTGTTCCTAAACCTGGTGATGTGGGACCTGATGGATGTAGGGTAATAAATGTTACTGAACCCAGTGGTGTGGGACATGATGGTTTTAGGGAAATAACTGTTCCTGAAGCTGGTGGTGTGGACCTGATGGTTTCAGGGTAATAACTGTTCCTGACCTGGTGGTGTGGGACCTGATGGTTTAAGGGTAAAAACTGTTCCTGAACATGGTAGTGTGGGACCTGATGGTTGTAGGGCAAAAGCTGTTCCTGAAGTTGGTCGTGTGGGACCTGATGGTTGAGGGTAATAACTGTTCCTGAACCTGGTGATGTGGGACTTGATGGTTTTAGGGTAATAACTGTTCCTGAAACTGATGATGTGGGTTCTGATGGTTGTAGGGTAATAACTGTTCTTGAACCTGGTGGTGTGGGACCTGATGGTTGTAGGATAATAACTGTTCCTGAACCTGGTGGTGTGGGACCTGATGGTTTTAGGGTAATAATTGTTCCTGAACCTGGTGGTATGGGACCTGATGGTTTTGGATAATTACTGTTCCTGAACCTGGTTGTGTGGGACCTGATGGTTATAGGGTAATAACTGTTCCTGAACCTGATGATGTGGGTCCTGATGGTTGTAGAGTAATAACTGTTCCTGAACCTGGTGGCATGGGACCTAATGGATGAGGTAATAACTGTTCCTAAACCTGGTTGCGGGGGACCTGATGGTTGTAGGGTAATAACTGTTCCAGAACCTGGTGATGTGGGACCTGATGGTTTTAGGGAAATAAGTGCTCCTGAACCTGGTGGTGTGGGACCTGATGGTTTAAGGGTAAAAACTGTTCCTGAATCTAGTGGTGTGGGACCTGATGGTTCAGGGGTAATAACTGTTCCTGAACATGGTAGTGTGGGACCTGATGGTTGTAGGGTAATAACTGTTCCAGAAGCTGGTGATGTGGGACCTGATGGTTGTAGGGTAATAACTGTTCCTGAACCTGGTGGTGTGAGACCTGATGGTTGTAGGGTAATAACTGTTCCTGAACCTGGTGGTGTGGGACCTGATGGTTGAGGGTAATAACAGTCCCTGAACCCGGTGGTGTAGGACCTGATGGTTTTAGGGAAATAACTGTTCCTGAAACTGTTTGCGGGGGACCTGATGGTTGAGGGGTAAAAACTGTTCCTGAACCTGGTGGTGTGGGACCTGACGGTTGAGGGTAATAACTGTTCCTGAACCTGTTGGTGTGGGAGCTGAAGGTTGTAGGGTAATAACTGTTCCTGAACCTGATGGTTTGGGCTTGATGGTTTAAGGGTAAAAACTGTTCCTGAACCTGGTGGTGTGGGATCTGATGGTTCAGGGGTAATAACTGTTCCAGAACATGGTAGTGTGGGACCTGATGGTTGTAGGGTAATAACTGTTCCTGAACCTGGTTTTGTGAGACCTGATGGTTGAGGGGTAATAACTGTTCCTGAACCAGGTGGTGTGAGTCTTGACGGTTGAGGGGTAATAATTGTTCCTGAACCTGGTAGTGTGGGACCTGATGGTTGTAGGGTAATAACTGTTCCTGAAGCTGGTGGTGTGGACCTGATGGTTTCAGGGTAATAACTGTTCCTGACCTTGTGGTGTGGGACCTGATGGTTTAAGGGTAATAACTGTTCCTGAACATGGTAGTGTGGGACCTGATGGTTGTAGGGTAATAGCTGTTCCTGAAGTTGGTCGTGTGGGACCTGATGGTTGAGGGTAATAACTGTTCCTGAACCTGGTGATGTGGGACTTGATGGTTTTAGGGTAATAATTGTTCCTGAACCTGGTGGTATGGGACCTGATGGTTGAGGATAATTACTGTTCCTGAACCTGGTGTGGGACCAGATGGTTGTAGGGTAATAACTGTTCCTGAAACTGATGATGTGGGTCCTGATGGTTGTAGGGTAATAATTGTTCTTGAACCTGGTGGTGTGGGACCTGATGGTTGTAGGATAATAACTGTTCCTGAACCTGGTGGTGTGGGACCTGATTGTTGAGCTTAATAACTGTTCCTAAACATGGTTGCGGGGGAACTGATGGTTGTAGGGTAATCACTGTTCCAGAACCTGGTGATGTGGGACCTGATGCTTGAGGGGTAATAACTGTTCCTGAACCTGGTGGCATGGGACCTGATGGTTCAGGTAATAACTGTTCCTGAACCTGGTGATGTGGGACCTGATGGTTTTAGGGTAATAATTGTTCCTGAACCTGGTGGTATGGGACCTGATGGTTTTGGATAATTACTGTTCCTGAACCTGGTTGTGTGGGACCTGATGGTTGTAGGGTAATAACTGTTCCTGAACCTGATGATGTGGGTCCTGATGGTTGTAGTGTAATATCTGTTCCTGATCCTGGTGGCATGGGACCTAATGGATGAGGTAATAACTGTTCCTAAACCTGGTTGCGGGGGACCTTATGGTTGTAGGGTAATAACTGTTCCAGAACCTGGTGATGTCGGACCTGATGGTTGAGGGTAATAACTGTTCCTGAACCTGGTGGTTTGGAACCTGATGGTTTCAGGGTAATAACTGTTCCTGAACCTGGTGGTGAGGGACCTGATGGTTTAAGGGTAAAAACTGTTCCTGAACCTGGTGGTGTGGGACCTGATGGTTCAGGGGTAATAACTGTTCCTGAACATGGTAGTGTGGGACCTGGTGGTTGTAGGGTAATAACTGTTCCTGAACCTGGTTTTGTGAGACCTGATGGTTGAGGGGTAATAACTGTTCCTGAACCTGGTGGTGTGGGACCTGATGGTTTAAGGGTAAAAACTGTTCCTGAACCTGGTGGTGTGGGACCTGATGGTTCAGGGGTAATAACTGTTCCTGAACATGGTAGTGTGGGACCTGATGGTTTTAGGGTAATAACTGTTCCTGAAGTTGGTGGTGTGGGACCTGATGGTTGAGGGTAATAACTGTTCCTGAACCTGGTGATGTGGGACCTGATGGTTTTAGGGTAATAATTGTTCCTGAACCTGGTGGTGTGGGACCTGATGGTTGAGGACAATTACTGTTCCTGAACCTGGTGTTGTGGGACCTGATGGTTGTAGGATAATAACTGTTCCTGAAAATGATGATGTGGGTCCTGATGGTTGTAGAGTAATAACTATTCCTGAACCTGGTGTTGTGGGACTTGATGGTTGTAGAGTAATAACTGTTCCTGAACCTGGTGGCGTGGGAGCCAATGGTTGAGGTAATAACTGTTCCTAAACCTGGTGATCTGGGACCTGATGGTTGTAGGGTAATAACTGTTACTGAACCTGGTGGTGTGGGAACTGATGGTTGAGGGTAATAACAGTTCCTGAACCCGGTGGTGTGGGACCTGATGGTTTTAGGGAAATAACTGTTCCTGAACCTGTTTGCGGGGGACCTGATGGTTGAGGGATAAATACTGTTCCTGAACCTGGTGGTGTGGGACCTGATGGTTGTAGGGTAATAACTGTTACTGAACCTTGTGTGTGGGACCTGATGGTTGAGGGTAATAACTGTTACTGAACCTGGTGGTGTGGGAACTGATGGTTGAGGGTAATAACAGTTCCTGAACCCGGTGGTGTGGGACCTGATGGTTTTAGGGAAATAACTGTTCCTGAACCTGTTTGCGGGGGACCTGGTGGTGGAGGGGTAAATACTGTTCCTGAACCTGGATGTGTGGGACCTGATGGTTGAGGGGCAAAAACTGTTCCTGAACCTGGTGATGTGGGAGCTGAAGGTTGCAGGGTAATAACTGTTCCTCAACCTGATGTTTTGGGACCTGATGTTTTCAGTATAATAACTGTTCCTGAACCTGGTGGTTTGGGTCTTGACGGTTGAGGGGTAATAATTGTTCCTGAACCTGGTAGTGTGGGACCTGATGGTTGTAGGGTAATAACTGTTCCTGACCTGGTGGTGTGGGACCTGATGGTTTAAGGGTAAAAACTGTTCCGGAACTTGGTGGTGTGGGACCTGATGGTTCAGGGGTAATAACTGTTCCTGAACCTGGTGGCGTGGGACCTGATGGTTGAGGTAATAACTGTTCCTAAACCTGGTGGTGTGGGACCTGATGATTGTAGGATAATAACTGTTCCTGAACCTGGTGGTGTGGGACCTGATGGTTGAGCGTAATAACTGTTCCTAAACATGGTGGTGTGGGACCTGATGATTGTAGGATAATAACTGTTCCTGAACCTGGTGGTGTGAGACCTGATGGTTGAGGGTAATAACAGTCCCTGATCCCAGTTGTGTGGGACCTGATGGTTTTAGGGAAATAACTGTTCCTGAAACTGTTTGCGGGGGACCTGATGGTTGAGGGGTAAATACTGTTCCTGAACCTGGTGGTGTGGGACCTGATGGTTGAGGGGTAAAAACTGTTCCTGAACCTGGTGGTGTGGGACCTGACGGTTGAGGGTAATAACTGTTCCTGAACCTGTTGGTGTGGGAGCTGAAGGTTGTAGGGTAATAAGTGTTCCTGAACCTGATGGTATGGGCTTGATGATTTAAGGGTAAAAACTGTTCCTGAACCTTGTGGTGTGGGACCTGATGGTTCAGGGGTAATAACTGTTCCAGAACATGGTAGTGTGGGACCTGATGGTTGCAGGGTAATAACTGTTCCTGAACCTGGTTTTGTGAGACCTGATGGTTGAGGGGTAATAACTGTTCCTGAACCAGGTGGTGTGAGTCTTGACGGTTGAGGGGTAATAATTGTTCCTGAACCTGGTAGTGTGGGACCTGATGGTTGTAGGGTAATAACTGTTCCTGAAGCTGGTGGTGTGGACCTGATGGTTTCAGGGTAATAACTTTTCCTGACCTGGTGGTGTGGGACCTGATGGTGCTAGGGTAATAACTGTTCCTGAACCTGCTGGTGTGGGACCTGATGGTTGTAGGGTAATAACTGTTCCTGAAACTGATGATGTGGGTCCTGATGGTTGTAGGGTAATAACTGTTCTTGAACCTGGTGGTGTGGGACCTGATGGTTGTAGGGTAATAACTGTTCCTGAACCTGGTGGTGTGGGACCTGATGGTTGTAGGGTAATAACTGTTCCTGAACCTGGTGGCGTGGGACCTGATGGTTGAGGTAATAACTGTTCCTAAAACTGGTGGTGTGGGACCTGATGATTGTAGGATAATAACTGTTCCTGAACCTGGTGGAGTGGGACCTGATGGTGGTAGGGTAATAACTGTTCCTGAACCTGCTGGTGTGGGACCTGATGGTTGTAGGGTAATAACTGTTCCTGAAACTGATGATGTGGGTCCTGATGGTTGTAGGGTAATAACTGTTCTTGAACCTGGTGGTGTGGGACCTGATGGTTGTAGGGTAATAACTGTTCCTGAACCTGGTGGTGTGGGACCTGATGGTTGTAGGGTAATAACTGTTCCTGAACTTGGTGGCGTGGGACCTGATGGTTGAGGTAATAACTGTTCCTAAAACTGGTGGTGTGGGACCTGATGGTTGTAGGGTAATAACTGTTCCAGAACCTGGTGATGTGGGACCTGATGCTTGAGGGTTAATAGCTGTTCCTGAACCTGGTGGCATGGGACCTGATGGTTCAGGTAATAACTGTTCCTGAACCTGGTGATGTGGGACCTGATGGTTTTAGGGTAATAATTGTTCCTGAACCTGGTGGTATGGGACCTGATGGTTTTGGATAAATACTGTTCCTGAACCTGGTTGTGTGGGACCTGATGGTTGTAGGGTAATAACTGTTCCTGAACCTGATGATGTGGGTCCTGATGGTTGTAGGGAAATAACTGTTCTTGAACCTGGTGGTGTGGGACCTGATGGTTGAAGGGTAATAACTGTTCCTGAACCTGGTGGTGTGGGACCTGATGGTTGTAGAGAAATAACTGTTCCTGAAACTGGTGGCATGGGACCTAATGGATGAGGAAATAACTGTTCCTAAACCTGGTTGCGGGGGACCTGATGGTTGTAGGGTAATAACTGTTCCAGAACCTGGTGATGTGGGAATTGATGGTTTTAGGGAAATAAGTGTTCCTGAACCTGGTGGTGTGGGACCTGATGGTTGAGGGTAATAACTGTTCCTGAACCTGGTGGTGTGGGTCTTGACGGTTGAGGGGTAATAATTGTTCCTGAACCTTGTAGTGTGGGACCTGATGGTTGTAGGGTAATAACTGTTCCTGAAACTGATGATGTGGGTCCTGATGGTTGTAGGGTAATAACTGTTCTTGAACCTGGTGGTGTGTGACCTGATGGTTGTAGGGTAATAACTGTTCCTGAACCTGGTGGTGTGGGACCTGATGGTTGTAGGGTAATAACTGTTCCTGAACCTGGTGGCGTGGGACCTGATGGTTGAGGTAATAACTGTTCCTAAAACTGGTGGTGTGGGACCTGATGATTGTAGGATAATAACTGTTCCTGAACCTGGTGGAGTGGGACCTGATGGTGGTAGGGTAATAACTGTTCCTGAACCTGCTGGTGTGGGACCTGATGGTTGTAGGGTAATAACTGTTCCTGAAACTGATGATGTGGGTCCTGATGGTTGTAGAGTAATAACTGTTCTTGAACCTGGTGGTGTGGGACGTGATGGTTGTAGGGTAATAACTGTTCCTGAACCTGGTGGTGTGGGACCTGATGGTTGTAGGGTAATGACTGTTCCTGAACCTGGTGGCGTGGGACCTGATGGTTGAGGTAATAACTGTTCCTAAAACTGGTGGTGTGGGACCTGATGGTTGTAGGGTAATAACTGTTCCAGAACCTGGTGATGTGGGACCTGATGCTTGAGGGTTAATAGCTGTTCCTGAACCTGGTGGCATGGGACCTGATGGTTCAGGTAATAACTGTTCCTGAACCTGGTGATGTGGGACCTGATGGTTTTAGGGTAATAATTGTTCCTGAACCTGGTGGTATGGGACCTGATGGTTTTGGATAATTACTGTTCCTGAACCTGGTTGTGTGGGACCTGATGGTTGTAGGGTAATAACTGTTCCTGAACCTGATGATGTGGGTCCTGATGGTTGTAGGGAAATAACTGTTCTTGAACCTGGTGGTGTGGGACCTGATGGTTGAAGGGTAATAACTGTTCCTGAACCTGGTGGTGTGGGACCTGATGGTTGTAGAGAAATAACTGTTCTTGAAACTGGTGGCATGGGACCTAATGGATGAGGTAATAACTGTTCCTAAACCTGGTTGCGGGGGACCTGATGGTTGTAGGGTAATAACTGTTCCAGAACCTGGTGATGTGGGACTTGATGGTTTTAGGGAAATAAGTATTCCTGAACCTGGTGGTGTGGGACCTGATGGTTGAGGGTAATAACTGTTCCTGAACCTGGTGGTGTGGGTCTTGACGGTTGAGGGGTAATAATTGTTCCTGAACCTTGTAGTGTGGGACCTGATGGTTGTAGGGTAATAACTGGTCCTGAAGCTGGTGGTGTAGACCTGATGTTTTCAGGGTAATAAATGTTCCTGAACCTGGTGGTGTGGGACCTGATGGTTCAGGGGTAATAACTGTTCCTGAACATGGTAGTGTGGGACCTGATGGTTGTAGGGTAATAACTGTTCCTGAACATGGTGATGTGGGACCTGATGTTTTTAGGGTAATAATTGTTCCTGAACCTGGTGGTGTGGGACCTGATGGTTGAGGATAATTACTGTTCCTGAACCTGGTGTTGTGGGACCTGATGGTTGTAGGGTAATAACTGTTCCTGAACCTGGTGGTGTGGGACCTGATGGTTGAGGGTAATAACAGTCCCTGATCCCGGTGGTGTGGGACCTGATGGTTTTAGGGAAATAACTGTTCCTGAACCTGTTTGCGGGGGACCTGATGGTTGAGGGCTAAATACTGTTCCTGAACCTGGTGGTGTGGGACCTGATGGTTGAGGGGTAATAACTGGTCCTGAAGCTGGTGGTGTAGACCTGATGGTTTCAGGGCAATAAATGTTCCTGACCTGGTGGTGTGGGACCTGCTGTTTTAAGGGTAAAAACTGTTCTTGATGTTGGTGGTGTGAGACCTGATGGTTGAGGGGTAAATACTGTTCCTGAACCTGGTGGTGTGGGACCTGATGGTTGAGGGGTAAAAACTGTTCCTGAACCTGGTGGTGTGGGACCTGACGGTTGAGGGTAATAACTGTTCCTGAACCTGATGGTTTGGGCTTGATGGTTTAAGTGTAAAAACTGTTCCTGAACCTTGTGGTGTGGGACCTGATGGTTCGGGGGTAATAACTGTTCCAGAACATGGTAGTGTGGGACCTGATGGCTGCAGGGTAATAACTGTTCCTGAACCTGGTTTTGTGAGACCTGATGGTTGAGGGGTAATAACTGTTCCTGAACCTGGTTTTGTGAGACCTGATGGTTGAGGGGTAATAACTGTTATTGAACCAGGTGGTGTGAGTCTTGACGGTTGAGGGGTAATAATTGTTCCTGAACCTGGTAGCGTGGGACCTGATGGTTGTAGGGTAATAACTGTTCCGGAAGCTGGTGGTGTGGACCTGATGGTTTCAGGGTAATAACTGTTCCTGACCTGGTGGTGTGGGACCTGATGGTTTAAGGGTAAAAACTGTTCCTGAACATGGTAGTGTGGGACCTGATGGTTGTAGGGTAATAGCTGTTCCTGAAGTTGGTCGTGTGGGACCTGATGGTTGAGGGTAATAACTGTTCCTGAACCTGGTGATGTGGGACTTGATGGTTTTAGGGTAATAAATGTTCCTGAACCTGGTGGTATGGGACCTGATGGTTGAGGATAATAACTGTTCCTGAACCTGGTGTGGGACCTGATGGTTGAGGTAATAACTGTTCCTAAAACTGGTGGTGTGGGACCTGATGATTGTAGGATAATAACTGTTCCTGAACCTGGTGGAGTGGGACCTGATGGTTGAGCGTAATAACTGTTCCTAAATATGGTTGCGGGGGACCTGATGGTTGTAGGGTAATAACTGTTCCAGAACCTGGTGATGTGGGACCTGATGCTTGAGGGTTAATAACTGTTCCTGAACCTGGTGGCATGGGACCTGATGGTTCAGGTAATAACTGTTCCTGAACCTGGTGATGTGGGACCTGATGGTTTTAGGGCAATAATTGTTCCTGAACCTGGTGGTATGGGACCTGATGGTTTTGGATAATTACTGTTCCTGAACCTGGTTGTCTGGGACCTGATGGTTGTAGGGTAATAACTGTTCCTGAACCTGATGATGTGGGTCCTGATGGTTGTAGGGAAATAACTGTTCTTGAACCTGGTGGTGTGGGACCTGATGGTTGAAGGGTAATAACTGTTCCTGAACCTGGTGGTGTGGGACCTGATGGTTGTAGAGAAATAACTGTTCCTGAACCTGGTGGCATGGGACCTAATGGATGAGGTAATAACTGTTCCTAAACCTGGTTGCGGGGGACCTGATGGTTGTAGGGTAATAACTGTTCCTGAACCTGGTGGTGTGGGACCTGATGGTTGAGGGTAATAACTGTTCCTGAACCTGGTGGTGTGGGTCTTGACGGTTGAGGGGTAATAATTGTTCCTGAACCTTGTAGTGTGGGACCTGATGGTTGTAGGGTAATAACTGTTCCTGAAACTGATGATGTGGGTCCTGATGGTTGTAGGGTAATAACTGTTCTTGAACCTGGTGGTGTGGGACCTGATGGTTGTAGGGTAATAACTGTTCCTGAACCTGGTGGTGTGGGACCTGATGGTTGTAGGGTAATAACTGTTCCTGAACCTGGTGGCGTGGGACCTGATGGTTGAGGTAATAACTGTTCCTAAAACTGGTGGTGTGGGACCTGATGATTGTAGGATAATAACTGTTCCTGAACCTGGTGGAGTGGGACCTGATGGTGGTAGGGTAATAACTGTTCCTGAACCTGCTGGTGTGGGACCTGATGGTTGTAGGGTAATAACTGTTCCTGAAACTGATGATGTGGGTCCTGATGGTTGTAGAGTAATAACTGTTCTTGAACCTGGTGGTGTGGGACCTGATGGTTGTAGGGTAATAACTGTTCCTGAACCTGGTGGTGTGGGACCTGATGGTTGTAGGGTAATGACTGTTCCTGAACCTGGTGGCGTGGGACCTGATGGTTGAGGTAATAACTGTTCCTAAAACTGGTGGTGTGGGACCTGATGGTTGTAGGGTAATAACTGTTCCAGAACCTGGTGATGTGGGACCTGATGCGTGAGGGTTAATAGCTGTTCCTGAACCTGGTGGCATGGGACCTGATGGTTCAGGTAATAAATGTTCCTGACCTGGTGGTGTGGGACCTGCTGTTTTAAGGGTAAAAACTGTTCTTGATGTTGGTGGTGTGAGACCTGATGGTTGAGGGGTAAATACTGTTCCTGAACCTGGTGGTGTGGGACCTGATGGTTGAGGGGTAAAAACTGTTCCTGAACCTGGTGGTGTGGGACCTGACGGTTGAGGGTAATAACTGTTCCTGAACCTGATGGTTTGGGCTTGATGGTTTAAGGGTAAAAACTGTTCCTGAACCTTGTGGTGTGGGACCTGATGGTTCGGGGGTAATAACTGTTCCAGAACATGGTAGTGTGGGACCTGATGGCTGCAGGGTAATAACTGTTCCTGAACCTGGTTTTGTGAGACCTGATGGTTGAGGGGTAATAACTGTTCCTGAACCAGGTGGTGTGAGTCTTGACGGTTGAGGGGTAATAATTGTTCCTGAACCTGGTAGCGTGGGACCTGATGGTTGTAGGGTAATAACTGTTCCGGAAGCTGGTGGTGTGGACCTGATGGTTTCAGGGTAATAACTGTTCCTGACCTGGTGGTGTGGGACCTGATGGTTTAAGGGTAAAAACTGTTCCTGAACATGGTAGTGTGGGACCTGATGGTTGTAGGGTAATATGCTGTTCCTGAAGTTGGTCGTGTGGGACCTGATGGTTGAGGGTAATAACTGTTCCTGAACCTGGTGATGTGGGACTTGATGGTTTTAGGGTAATAAATGTTCCTGAACCTGGTGGTATGGGACCTGATGGTTGAGGATAATAACTGTTCCTGAACCTGGTGTAGGACCTGATGGTTGAGGTAATAACTGTTCCTAAAACTGGTGGTGTGGGACCTGATGATTGTAGGATAATAACTGTTCCTGAACCTGGTGGAGTGGGACCTTATGGTTGAGCGTAATAACTGTTCCTAAATATGGTTGCGGGGGACCTGATGGTTGTAGGGTAATAACTGTTCCAGAACCTGGTGATGTGGGACCTGATGCTTGAGGGTTAATAACTGTTCCTGAACCTGGTGGCATGGGACCTGATGGTTCAGGTAATAACTGTTCCTGAACCTGGTGATGTGGGACCTGATGGTTTTAGGGCAATAATTGTTCCTGAACCTGGTGGTATGGGACCTGATGGTTTTGGATAATTACTGTTCCTGAACCTGATGATGTGGGTCCTGATGGTTGTAGGGAAATAACTGTTCTTGAACCTGGTGGTGTGGGACCTGATGGTTGAAGGGTAATAACTGTTCCTGAACCTGGTGGTGTGGGACCTGATGGTTGTAGAGAAATAACTGTTCCTGAACCTGGTGGCATGGGACCTAATGGATGAGGTAATAACTGTTCCTAAACCTGGTTGCGGGGGACCTGATGGTTGTAGGGTAATAACTGTTCCAGAACCTGGTGATGTGGGACCTGATGGTTTTAGGGAAATAAGTGTTCCTGAACCTGGTGGTGTGGGACCTGATGGTTGAGGGTAATAACTGTTCCTGAACCTGGCGGTGTGGGTCTTGACGGTTGAGGGGTATTAATTGTTCCTGAACCTTGTAGTGTGGGACCTGATGGTTGTAAGGTAATAACTGTTCCGGAAGCTGGTGGTGTGGACCTGATGGTTTCAGGGTAATAACTGTTCCTGACCTGGTGGTGTGGGACCTGATGCTTGAGGGTTAATAACTGTTCCTGAACCTGGTGGCATGGGACCTGATGGTTCAGGTAATAACTGTTCCTGAACCTGGTGATGTGGGACCTGATGGTTTTAGGGTAATAATTGTTCCTGAACCTGGTGGTATGGGACCTGATGGTTTTGGATAATTACTGTTCCTGAACCTGGTTGTGTGGGTCCTGATGGTTGTAGGGTAATAACTGTTCCTGAACCTGATGATGTGGGTCCTGATGGTTGTAGGGAAATAACTGTTCTTGAACCTGGTGGTGTGGGACCTGATGGTTGAAGGGTAATAACTGTTCCTGAACCTGGTGGTGTGGGACCTGATGGTTGTAGAGAAATAACTGTTCCTGAACCTGGTGGCATGGGACCTAATGGATGAGGTAATAACTGTTCCTAAACCTGGTTGCGGGGGACCTGATGGTTGTAGGGTAATAACTGTTCCAGAACCTGGTGATGTGGGACCTGATGGTTTTAGGGAAATAAGTGTTCCTGAACCTGGTGGTGTGGGACCTGATGGTTGAGGGTAATAACTGTTCCTGAACCTGGCGGTGTGGGTCTTGATGGTTGAGGGGTAATAATTGTTCCTGAACCTTGTAGTGTGGGACCTGATGGTTGTAGGGTAATAACTGTTCCGGAAGCTGGTGGTGTGGACCTGATGGTTTCAGGGTAATAACTGTTCCTGACCTGGTGGTGTGGGACCTGATGGTTCAGGGGTAATAACTGTTCCTGAACATGGTAGCGTGGGACCTGATGGTTGTAGGTAATAACTGTTCCTGAAGTTGGTGGTATGGGACCTGATGGTTGAGGGTAATAACTGTTCCTGAACATGGTGATGTGGGACCTGATGTTTTTAGGGTAATAATTGTTCCTGAACCTGGTGGTGTTTGAACTGATGGTTGGGGATAATTACAGTTCCTGAACCTGGTGTTGTGGGACCTGATGGTTGTAGGGTAATAACTGTTCTTGAACATGGTGGTGTGAGAACTGATGGTTGTAGGGTAATAACTGTTCCTGAACCTGGTGGTGTGGGACCTGATGGTTGAGGGTAATAACAGTCCCTGATCCCGGTGGTGTGGGACCTGATGGTTTTAGGGAAATAACTGTTCCTGAACCTGTTTGCGGGGGACCTGATGGTTGAGGGCTAAATACTGTTCCTGAACCTGGTGGTGTGGGACCTGATGGTTGAGGGGTAATAACTGGTCCTGAAGCTGGTGGTTTAGACCTGATGGTTTCAGGGCAATAAATGTTCCTGACCTGGTGGTGTGGGACCTGCTGATTTAAGGGTAAAAACTGTTCCTGAAGTTGGTGGTGTGAGACCTGATGGTTGAGGGGTAAATACTGTTCCTGAACCTGGTGGTGAGGGACCTGATGGTTGAGGGGTAAAAACTGTTCCTGAACCTGGTGGTGTGGGACCTGACGGTTGAGGGTAATAACTGTTCCTGAACCTGTTGGTGTGGGAGCTGAAGGTTGTAGGGTAATAACTGTTCCTGAACCTGATGGTTTGGGCTTGATGGTTTAAGGGTAAAAACTGTTCCTGAACCTTGTGGTGTGGGACCTGATGGTTCAGGGGTAATAACTGTTCCAGAACATGGTAGTGTGGGACCTGATGGCTGCAGGGTAATAACTGTTCCTGAACCTGGTTTTGTGAGACCTGATGGTTGAGGGGTAATAACTGTTCCTGAACCAGGTGGTGTGAGTCTTGACGGTTGAGGGGTAATAATTGTTCCTGAACCTGGTAGCGTGGGACCTGATGGTTGTAGGGTAATAACTGTTCCGGAAGCTGGTGGTGTGGACCTGATGGTTTCAGGGTAATAACTGTTCCTGACCTGGTGGTGTGGGACCTGATGGTTTAAGGGTAAAAACTGTTCCTGAACATGCTAGTGTGGGACCTGATGGTTGTAGGGTAATAACTGTTCCTGAACCTGGTGATGTGGGACTTGATGGTTTTAGGGTAATAATTGTTCCTGAACCTGGTGGTATGGGACCTGATGGTTGAGGATAATTACTGTTCCTGAACCTGGTGTGGACCTGATGGTTGTAGGGTAATAACTGTTCCTGAACCTGGTGGCGTGGGACCTGAAGGTTGAGGAAATAACTGTTCCTAAAACTGGTGGTGTGGGACCTGATGATTGTAGGGTAATAACTGTTCCTGAACCTGGTGGAGAGGGACCTGATGGTTGAGCGTAATAACTGTTCCTAAACATGGTTACGGGGGACCTGATGGTTGTAGGGTAATAACTGTTCCAGAAACTGGTGATGTGGGACCTGATGCTTGAGGGGTAATAACTGTTCCTGAACCTGGTGGCATGGGACCTGATGGATCAGGTAATAACTGTTCCTGAACCTGGTGATGTGGGACCTGATGGTTTTAGGGTAATAATTGTTCCTGAACCTGGTGGTATGGGACCTGATGGTTTTGGATAATTACTGTTCCTGAACCTGGTTGTGTGGGACCTGATGGTTGTAGGGTAATAACTGTTACTGAACCTGATGATATGGGTCCTGATGGTTGTAGGGTAATAACTGTTCTTGAACCTGGTGGTGTGGGACCTGATGGTTGAAGGGTAATAACTGTTCCTGAACCTGGTGGCATGGGACCTAATGGATGAGGTAATAACTGTTCCTAAACCGGGTTGCGGGGGACCTGATGGTTGTCGGGTAATAACTGTTCCAGAATCTGGTGATGTTGGACCTGATGGTTTTAGGGAAATAAGTGTTCCTGAACCTGGTGGTGTGGGACCTGATGGTTCAGGGTAATAACTGTTCCTGAACCTGGTGGTGTGGGAGCTGAAGGTTGTAGGGTAATAACTGTTCCTGAACCTGATGGTTTGGAACCTGATTTTTTCAAGGTAATAACTGTTCCTGAACCTGGTGGTGTGGGACCTGATGGTTTAAGGGTAAAAACTGTTCCTGAACCTGGTGGTGTGGGACCTGATGGTTCAGGGGTAATAACTGTTCCTGAACATGGTAGTGTGGGACCTGATGGTTGTAGGGTAATAACTGTTCCTGAACCTGGTTTTGTGAGACCTGATGGTTGAGGGGTAAAAACTGTTCCTGAACCTGGTGGTGTGGGTCTTGACTGTTGAGGGGTAATAATTGTTCCTGAACCTGATAGTGTGGGACCTGATGGTTGTAGGGTAATAACTGGTCCTGAAGCTGGTGGTGTAGACCTGATGGTTTCAGGGTAATAAATGTTCCTGACCTGGTGGTGTGGGACCTGCTGTTTTAAGGGTAAAAACTGTTCCTGAACCTGGTGGTGTGGGACCTGATGTTTCAGGGGTAATAACTGTTCCTGAACATGGTAGTGTGGGACCTGATGGTTGTAGGGTAATAACTGTTCTTGAACCTGGTGGTGTGTGACCTGATGGTTGAGGATAATTACTGTTCCTGAACATGGTGATGTGGGACCTGATGTTTTTAGGGTAGTAATTGTTCCTGAACCTGGTGGTGTGGGACCTGATGGTTGAGGATAATTACTGTTCCTGAACCTGGTGTTGTGGGACCTGATGGTTGTAGGGTAATAACTGTTCTTGAACCTGGTGGTGTGAGACCTGATGGTTGTAGGGAAATAACTGTTCCTGAACCTGGTGGTGTGGGACCTGATGGTTGAGGGTAATAACAGTCCCTGATCCCGGTTGTGTGGGACCTGATGGTTTTAGGGAAATAACTGTTCCTGAACCTGTTTGTGGGGGACCTGATGGTTGAGGGGTAAATACTGTTCCTGAAGCTGGTGGTGTGGGACCTGATGGTTGAGGGGTAATAACTGGTCCTGAAGCTGGTGGTTTAGACCTGATGGTTTCAGGGTAATAAATGTTCCTGACCTGGTGGTGTGTGACCTGCTGTTTTAAGGGTAAAAACTGTTCCTGAACGTGGTGGTGTGGGACCTGATGGTTCAGGGGTAATAACTGTTCCTGAACATGGTAGGGTGGGACCTGATGGTTGTAGGGTAATAACTGTTCCTGAAGTTGGTGGTGTGGGACCTGATGGTTGAGGGTAATAACTGTTCCTGAACCTGATGATGTGGGACCTGATGGTTTTAGGGTAATAATTGTTCCTGAACCTGGTGGTGTGGGACCTGATGGTTGAGAATAATTACTGTTCCTGAACCTGGTGTTGTGGGACCTGATGGTTGTAGGGTAATAACTGTTCTTGAACCTGGTGGTGTGAGACCTGATGGTTGTAGGGTAATAACTGTTCCTGAACCTGGTGGTGTGGGACCTTATGATTGAGGGTAATAACAGTCCCTGATCCCCATGGTGCGGGACCTGATGGTTTTAGGGAAATAACTGTTCCTGAACCTGTTTGCGGGGGACCTGATGGTTGAGGGGTAAATACTGTTCCTGAACCTGGTGGTGGGGGACCTGATGGTTGAGGGGTAAAAACTGTTCCTGAACCTGGTGGTGTGGGACCTGACCGTTGAGGGTAATAACTGTTCCTGAACCTGTTGGTGTGGGAGCTGAAGGTTGTAGGGTAATAACTGTTCCTGAACCTGATGTTTTGGGACCAGATGGTTCAGGGGTAATAACTGTTCCAGAACATGTTAGTGTGGGACCTGATGGTTGTAGGTTAATAGCTGTTCCTGAACCTGGCTTTGTGAGACCTGATGGTTGAGGGGTTATAACTGTTCCTGAAACAGGTGGTGTGAGTCTTGACGGTTGAGGGGTAATAATTGTTCCTGAACCTGGTAGTGTGGGACCTGATGGTTGTAGAGTAATAACTGTTCCTGAAGCTGGTGGTGTGGACCTGATGGTTTCAGCGTAATAACTGTTCCTGACCTGGTGGTGTGGGACCTGATGGTTTAAGGGTAAAAACTGTTCCTGAACATGGTAGAGTGGGACCTGATGGTTGTAGGGTAATAGTTGTTCCTGAAGTTGGTGGTGTGGGACCTGATGGTTGAGGGTAATAACTGTTCCTGAACCTGGTGATGTGGGACTTGATGGTTTTAGGGTAATAATTGTTCCTGAACCTGTTGGTGTGGGAGCTGAAGGTTGTAGGGTAATAACTGTTCCTGAACCTGATGTTTTGGGACCAGATGGTTCAGGGGTAATAACTGTTCCAGAACATGTTAGTGTGGGACCTGATGGTTGTAGGTTAATAGCTGTTCCTGAACCTGGCTTTGTGAGACCTGATGGTTGAGGGGTTATAACTGTTCCTGAAACAGGTGGTGTGAGTCTTGACGGTTGAGGGGTAATAATTGTTCCTGAACCTGGTAGTGTGGGACCTGATGGTTGTAGAGTAATAACTGTTCCTGAAGCTGGTGGTGTGGACCTGATGGTTTCAGCGTAATAACTGTTCCTGACCTGGTGGTGTGGGACCTGATGGTTTAAGGGTAAAAACTGTTCCTGAACATGGTAGAGTGGGACCTGATGGTTGTAGGGTAATAGTTGTTCCTGAAGTTGGTGGTGTGGGACCTGATGGTTGAGGATAATTACTGTTCCTGAACCTGGTGTGGGACCTGATGGTTGTAGGGTAATAACTGTTCCTGAAACTGATGATGTGCATCCTGATGGTTGTAGGGTAATAGCTGTTCTTGAACCTGATGGTGTGTAACCTGATGGTTGTAGGGTAATAAATGTTCCTGAACCTGGTGGTGTGGGACCTGATGGTTGTAGGGTAATAACTGTTCCTGAAACTGATGATGTGGGTCCTGATGGTTGTAGGGTAATAACTGTTCTTGAACCTGGTGGTGTGGGACCTGATGGTTGTAGGGTAATAACTGTTCCTGAACCTGGTGGTGTGGGACCTGATGGTTGTAGGGTAATAACTGTTCCTGAAACTGGTGGCGTGGTACCTGATGGTTGAGGTAATAACTGTTCCTAAAACTGGTGGTGTGGGACCTGATGATTGTAGGATAATAACTGTTCCTGAACCTGGTGGAGTGGGACCTGATGATTGAGCGTAATAACTGTTCCTAAACATGGTTGCGGGGGAACTGATGGTTGTAGGGTAATAACTGTTCCAGAACCTGGTGATGTGGGACCTGATGCTTGAGGGGTAATAACTGTTCCTGAACCTGGTGGCATGGGACCTGATGGTTCAGGTAATAACTGTTCCTGAACCTGGTGATGTGGGACCTGATGGTTTTAGGGTAATAATTGTTCCTGAATCTGGTGGTATGGGACCTGATGTTTTTGGATAATTACTGTTTCTGAACCTGGTGGTGTGGTACCTGATGGTTCAGGGGTAATAACTGTTCCTGAACATGGTAGTGTGGGACCTGATGGTTGTAGGGTAATAACTGTTCCTGAACCTGGTTTTGTGAGACCTGATGGTTGAGGGGTAATAACTGTTCCTGAACCTGGTGGTGTGGGTCTTGACGGTTGAGGGGTAATAATTGTTCCTGAACCTGGTAGTGTGGGACCTGATGGTTGTAGGGTAATAACTGGTCCTGAAGCTGGTGGTGTAGAACTGATGGTTTCAGGGTAATAAATGTTCCTGACCTGGTGGTGTGGGACCTGCTGTTTTAAGGGTAAAAACTGTTCCTGAACCTGGTGGTGTGGGACCTGATGGTTCAGGGGTAATAACTGTTCCTGAACATGGTAGTGTGGGACCTGATGGTTGTAGGGTAATAACTGTTCCTGAAGTTGGTGGTGTGGGACCTGATGGTTGAGGGTAATAACTGTTCCTGAACCTGGTGATGTGGGACCTGATGGTTTTAGCGTAATAATTGTTTCTGAACATGGTGGTGTGGGACCTGATGGTTGAGGATAATTACTGTTCCTGAACCAGGTGTTGTGGGACCTGATGGTTGTAGGCTAATAACTGTTCCTGAAAATGATGATGTGGGTCCTGATGGTTGTAGAGTAATAACTATTCCTGAAGCTGGTGTTGTGGGACTTGATGGTTGTAGAGTAATAACTGTTCCTGAACCTGGTGGCGTGGGAGCTAATGGTTGAGGTAATAACTGTTCCTAAATCTGGTGATGTGGGACCTGATGGTTGTAGGGTAATAACTGTTACTGAACCTGGTGGTGTGGGACCTGATGGTTGAGTGTAATAACAGTTCCTGAACCCGGTGGTGTGGGACCTGATGGTTTTAGGGAAATAACTGTTCCTGAACCTGTTTGCGGGGGACCTGATGGTTGAGGAGTAAATACTGTTCCTGAACCTGGTGGTGTGGGACATGATGGTTGTAGGGTAATAACTGTTACTGAACCTGGTGTGTGGGCCCTGATGGTTGAGGGTAATAACAGTTCCTGAACCCGGTGGTGTGGGACCTGATGGTTTTAGGGAAATAACTGTTCCTGAACCTGTTTGCGATGGACCTGGTGGTGGAGGGGTAAATACTGTTCCTGAACCTGGTTGTGTGGGACCTGATGGTTGAGGGGCAAAAACTGTTCCTGAACCTGGTGGTGTGGGACCTGACGGTTGAGGGTAATAACTGTTCCTGAACCTGGTGATGTGGGATCTGAAGGTTGTAGGGTAATAACTGTTCCTCAACCTGATGGTTTGGGACCTGATGGTTTCAGGGTAATAACTGTTCCTGAACCTGGTGGTGTGGGTCTTGACGGTTGAGGGGTAATAATTGTTCCTGAACCTGGTAGTGTGGGACCTGATGGTTGTAGGGTAATAACTGTTCCTGACCTGGTGGTGTGGGACCTGATGGTTTAAGGGTAAAAATTGTTCCTGAACCTGGTGGTGTGGGACCTGATGGTTCAGGGGTAATAACTGTTCCTGAACATGGTAGTGTGGGACCTGATGGTTGTAGGGTAATAACTGTTCCTGAACCTGGTTTTGTGAGACCTGATGGTTGAGGGGTAATAACTGTTCCTGAACCTGGTGGTGTGGGTCTTGACAGTTGGGGGGTAATAATTGTTCCTGAACCTGGTAGTGTGGGACCTGATGGTTGTAGGGTAATAACTGGTCCTGAAGCTGGTGGTGTAGACCTGATGGTTTCAGGGTAATAAATGTTCCTGACCTGGTGGTGTGGGACCTGCTGTTTTAAGGGTAAAAACTGTTCCTGAACCTGGTGGTGTGGGACCTGATGGTTCAGGGGTAATAACTGTTCCTGAACATGGTAGTGTGGGACCTGATGGTTGTAGGGTAATAACTGTTCCTGAATTTGGTGGTGTGGGACCTGATGGTTGAGGGTAATAACTGTTCCTGAACCTGGTGATGTGGGACCTGATGGATTTAGGGTAATAATTGTTCCTGAACCTGGTGGTGTGGGACCTGATGGTTGAGGATAATTACTGTTCCTGAACCTGGTGGTGTGGGACCTGCTGTTTTAAGGGTAAAAACTGTTCCTGAACCTGGTGGTGTGGGACCTGATGGTTCAGGGGTAATAACTGTTCCTGAACATGGTAGTGTGGGACCTGATGGTTGTAGGGTAATAACTGTTCCTGAAGTTGGTGGTGTGGGACCTGATGGTTGAGGGTAATAACTGTTCCTGAACCTGGTGATGTGGGACCTGATGGTTTTAGCGTAATAATTGTTTCTGAACATGGTGGTGTGGGACCTGATGGTTGAGGATAATTACTGTTCCTGAACCAGGTGTTGTGGGACCTGATGGTTGTAGGCTAATAACTGTTCCTGAAAATGATGATGTGGGTCCTGATGGTTGTAGAGTAATAACTATTCCTGAAGCTGGTGTTGTGGGACTTGATGGTTGTAGAGTAATAACTGTTCCTGAACCTGGTGGCGTGGGAGCTAATGGTTGAGGTAATAACTGTTCCTAAATCTGGTGATGTGGGACCTGATGGTTGTAGGGTAATAACTGTTACTGAACCTGGTGGTGTGGGACCTGATGGTTGAGTGTAATAACAGTTCCTGAACCCGGTGGTGTGGGACCTGATGGTTTTAGGGAAATAACTGTTCCTGAACCTGTTTGCGGGGGACCTGATGGTTGAGGAGTAAATACTGTTCCTGAACCTGGTGGTGTGGGACCTGATGGTTGTAGGGTAATAACTGTTACTGAACCTGGTGTGTGGGCCCTGATGGTTGAGGGTAATAACAGTTCCTGAACCCGGTGGTGTGGGACCTGATGGTTTTAGGGAAATAACTGTTCCTGAACCTGTTTGCGATGGACCTGGTGGTGGAGGGGTAAATACTGTTCCTGAACCTGGTTGTGTGGGACCTGATGGTTGAGGGGCAAAAACTGTTCCTGAACCTGGTGGTGTGGGACCTGACGGTTGAGGGTAATAACTGTTCCTGAACCTGGTGATGTGGGATCTGAAGGTTGTAGGGTAATAACTGTTCCTCAACCTGATGGTTTGGGACCTGATGGTTTCAGGGTAATAACTGTTCCTGAACCTGGTGGTGTGGGTCTTGACGGTTGAGGGGTAATAATTGTTCCTGAACCTGGTAGTGTGGGACCTGATGGTTGTAGGGTTATAACTGTTCCTGACCTGGTGGTGTGGGACCTGATGGTTTAAGGGTAAAAATTGTTCCTGAACCTGGTGGTGTGGGACCTGATGGTTCAGGGGTAATAACTGTTCCTGAACATGGTAGTGTGGGACCTGATGGTTGTAGGGTAATAACTGTTCCTGAACCTGGTTTTGTGAGACCTGATGGTTGAGGGGTAATAACTGTTCCTGAACCTGGTGGTGTGGGTCTTGACAGTTGGGGGGTAATAATTGTTCCTGAACCTGGTAGTGTGGGACCTGATGGTTGTAGGGTAATAACTGGTCCTGAGGCTGGTGGTGTAGACCTGATGGTTTCAGGGTAATAAATGTTCCTGACCTGGTGGTGTGGGACCTGCTGTTTTAAGGGTAAAAACTGTTCCTGAACCTGGTGGTGTGGGACCTGATGGTTCAGGGGTAATAACTGTTCCTGAACATGGTAGTGTGGGACCTGATGGTTGTAGGGTAATAACTGTTCCTGAATTTGGTGGTGTGGGACCTGATGGTTGAGGGTAATAACTGTTCCTGAACCTGGTGATGTGGGACCTGATGGATTTAGGGTAATAATTGTTCCTGAACCTGGTGGTGTGGGACCTGATGGTTGAGGATAATTACTGTTCCTGAACCTGGTGGTGTGGGACCTGATGGTTCAGGGGTAATAACTGTTCCTGAACATGGTAGTGTGGGACCTGATGGTTGTAGGGTAATAACTGTTCCTGACCTGGTGGTGTGGGACCTGATGGTTCAGGGGTAATAACTGTTCCTGAACATGGTAGTGTGGGACCTGATGGTTGTAGGGTAATAACTGTTCCTGAAGTTGGTGGTGTGGGACCTGATGGTTGAGGGTAATATCTGTTCCTGAACCTGGTGATGTGGGACCTGATGGTTTTAGTGTAATAATTGTTCCTGAACCTGGTGGTATGGGACCTGATGGTTGAGGATTATTACTGTTCCTGAACCAGGTGTTGTGGGACCTGATGGTTGTAGGCTAATAACTGTTCCTGAAAATGATGATCTGGGTCCTGATGGTTGTAGAGTAATAACTATTCCTGAAGCTGGTGTTGTGGGACTTGATGGTTGTAGAGTAATAACTGTTCCTGAACCTGGTGGCGTGGGAGCTAATGGTTGAGGTAATAACTGTTCCTAAACCTGGTGATGTGGGACCTGATGGTTGTAGGGTAATAACTGTTACTGAACCCGGTGGTGTGGGACCTGATGGTTTTAGGGAAATAACTGTTCCTGAACCTGTTTGCGGGGGACCTGATGGTTGAGGGGTAAATACTGTTCCTGAACCTGGTGGTGTGGGACCTGATGGTTGTAGGGTAATAACTGTTCCTGAACATGGTAGTGTGGGACCTGATGGTTGTAGGGTAATAACTGTTCAAAAACCTGGTGGTGTGGGACCTGATGGTTTTAGGGTAATAATTGTTCCTGACCCTGGTGGTATGGGACCTGATGGTTTTGGATAATTACTGTTCCAGAACCTGGTTGTGTGGGACCTGATGGTTGTAGGGTAATAACTGTTCCTGAACCTGATGATGTGGGTCCTGATGGTTGTAGGGTAATAACTGTTCTTGAACCCGGTGGTGTGGGACCTGATGGTTGAAGGGTAATAACTGTTCCTGAAACTGTTGGTGTGGGACCTGATGGTTGTAGAGTAATAACTGTTCCTGAACCTGGTGGCATGGGACCTAATGGATGAGGTAATAACTGTTCGTAAACCTGGTTGCGGGGGACCTGATGGTTGTAGGGTAATAACTGTTCCAAAACCTGGTGATGTGGGACCTGATGGTTATAGGGAAATAAGTGTTCCTGAACCTGGTGGTGTGGGACCTGATGGTTGAGGGTAATAACTGTCCCTGAACCTGGTGGCGTGGGAGCTAATGGTTGAGGTAATAACTGTTCCTAAACCTGGTGATGTGGGACCTGATGGTTGTAGGGTAATAACTGTTACTGAACCTGGTGGTGTGGGACCTGATGGTTGAGTGTAATAACAGTTCCTGAACCCGGTGGTGTGGGACCTGATGGTTTTAGGGAAATAACTGTTCCTGAACCTGTTTGCGGGGGACCTGATGGTTGAGGGGTAAATACTGTTCCTGAACCTGGTGGTGTGGGACCTGATGGTTGTAGGGTAATAACTGTTACTGAACCTGGGGTGTGGGCCCTGATGGTTGAGGGTAATAACAGTTCCTGAACCCGGTGGTGTGGGACCTGATCGTTTTAGGGAAATAACTGTTCCTGAACCTGTTTGCGATGGACCTGGTGGTGGAGGGGTAAATACTGTTCCTGAACCTGGTTGTGTGGGACCTGATGGTTGAGGGGCAAAAACTGTTCCTGAACCTGGTGGTGTGGGACCTGACGGTTGAGGGTAATAACTGTTCCTGAACCTGGTGATGTGGGATCTGAAGGTTGTAGGGTAATAACTGTTCCTCAACCTGATGGTTTGGGACCTGATGGTTTCAGGGTAATAACTGTTCCTGAACCTGGTGGTGTGGGTCTTGACGGTTGAGGGGTAATAATTGTTCCTGAACCTGGTAGTGTGGGAACTGATGGTTGTAGGGTAATAACTGTTCCTGACCTGGTGGTGTGGGACCTGATGGTTTAAGGGTAAAAACTGTTCCTGAACCTGGTGGTGTGGGACCTGATGGTTCAGGGGTAATAACTGTTCCTGAACATGGTAGTGTGGGACCTGATGGTTGTAGGGTAATAACTGTTCCTGAACCTGGTTTTGTGAGACCTGATGGTTGAGGGGTAATAACTGTTCCTGAACCTGGTGGTGTGGGTCTTGACAGTTGAGGGGTAATAATTGTTCCTGAACCTGGTAGTGTGGGACCTGATGGTTGTAGGGTAATAACTGGTCCTGAAGCTGGTGGTGTAGACCTGATGGTTTCAGGGTAATAAATGTTCCTGACCTGGTGGTGTGGGACCTGCTGTTTTAAGGGTAAAAACTGTTCCTGAACCTGGTGGTGTGGGACCTGATGGTTCAGGGGTAATAACTGTTGCTGAACATGGTAGTGTGGGACCTGATGGTTGTAGGGTAATAACTGTTCCTGAAGTTGGTGGTGTGGGACCTGATGGTTGAGGGTAATATCTGTTCCTGAACCTGGTGATGTGGGACCTGATGGTTTTAGTGTAATAATTGTTCCTGAACCTGGTGGTGTGGGACCTGATGGTTGAGGATAATTACTGTTCCTGAAACAGGTGTTGTGGGACCTGATGGTTGTAGGCTAATAACTGTTCCTGAAAATGATGATCTGGGTCCTGATGGTTGTAGAGTAATAACTATTCCTGAAGCTGGTGTTGTGGGACTTGCTGGTTGTAGAGTAATAACTGTTCCTGAACCTGGTGGCGTGGGAGCTAATGGTTGAGGTAATAACTGTTCCTAAACCTGGTGATGTGGGACCTGATGGTTGTAGGGTAATAACTGTTACTGAATCCGGTGGTGTGGGACCTGATGGTTGTAGGGTAATAACTGTTCCTGAACATGGTAGTGTGGGACCTGATGGTTGTAGGGTAATAACTGTTCAAAAACCTGGTGGTGTGGGACCTGATGGTTTTAGGGTAATAATTGTTCCTGAACCTGGTGGTATGGAACCTGATGGTTTTGGATAATTACTGTTCCTGAACCTGGTTGTGTGGGACCTGATGGTTGTAGGGTAATAACTGTTCCTGAACCTGATGATGTGGGTCCTGATGGTTGTAGGGTAATAACTGTTCTTGAACCCGGTGGTGTGGGACCTGATGGTTGAAGGGTAATAACTGTTCCTGAACCTGGTGGTGTGGGACCTGATGGTTGTAGAGTAATAACTGTTCCTGAACCTGGTGGCATGGGACCTAATGGATGAGGTAATAACTGTTCGTAAACCTGGTTGCGGGGGACCTGATGGTTGTAGGGTAATAACTGTTCCAGAACCTGGTGATGTGGGACCTGATGGTTTTAGGGAAATAAGTGTTCCTGAACCTGGTGGTGTGGAACCTGATGGTTGAGGGTAATAACTGTTCCTGAACCTGGTGGCGTGGGAGCTAATGGTTGAGGTAATAACTGTTCCTAAACCTGGTGATGTGGGACCTGATGGTTGTAGGGTAATAACTGTTACTGAACCTGGTGGTGTGGGACCTGATGGTTGAGTGTAATAACAGTTCCTGAACCCGGTGGTGTGGGACCTGATGGTTTTAGGGAAATAACTGTTCCTGAACCTGTTTGCAGGGGACCTGATGGTTGAGGGGTAAATACTGTTCCTGAACCTGGTGGTGTGGGACCTGATGGTTGTAGGGTAATAACTGTTACTGAACCTGGGGTGTGGGCCCTGATGGTTGAGGGTAATAACAGTTCCTGAACCCGGTGGTGTGGGACCTGATGGTTTTAGGGAAATAACTGTTCCTGAACATGTTTGCGATGGACCTGGTGGTGGAGGGGTAAATACTATTCCTGAACCTGGTTGTGTGGGACCTGATGGTTGAGGGGCAAAAACTGTTCCTGAACCTGGTGGTGTGGGACCTGATGGTTTCAGGGTAATAACTGTTCCTGAACCTGGTGGTGTGGGTCTTGACGGTTGAGGGGTAATAATTGTTCCTGAACCTGGTAGTGTGGGACCTGATGGTTGTAGGGTAATAACTGTTCCTGACCTGGTTGTGTGGGACCTGATGGTTTAAGGGTAAAAACTGTTCCTGAACCTGGTGGTGTGGGACCTGATGGTTCAGGGGTAATAACTGTTCCTGAACATGGTAGTGTGGGACCTGATGGTTGTAGGGTAATAACTGTTCCTGAACCTGGTTTTGTGAGACCTGATGGTTGAGGGGTAATAACTGTTCCTGAACCTGGTGGTGTGGGTCTTGACAGTTGAGGGGTAATAATTGTTCCTGAACCTGGTAGTGTGGGACCTGATGGTTGTAGGGTAATAACTGGTCCTGAAGCTGGTGGTGTAGACCTGATGGTTTCAGGGTAATAAATGTTCCTGACCTGGTGGTGTGGGACCTGCTGTTTTAAGGGTAAAAACTGTTCCTGAACCTGGTGGTGTGGGACCTGATGGTTCAGGGGTAATAACTGTTCCTGAACATGGTAGTGTGGGACCTGATGGTTGTAGGGTAATAACTGTTCCTGAAGTTGGTGGTGTGGGACCTGATGGTTGAGGGTAATATCTGTTCCTGAACCTGGTGATGTGGGACTTGATGGTTTTAGGGTAATAATTGTTCCTGAACCTGGTGGTGTGGGACCTGATGGTTCAGGGGTAATAACTGTTCCTGATCATGGTAGTGTGGGACCTGATGGTTGTAGGGTAATAACTGTTCCTGAACCTGGTTTTGTGAGACCTGATGGTTGAGGGGTAATAACTGTTCCTGAACCTGGTGGTGTGGGTCTTGACGGTTGAGGGGTAATAATTGTTTCTGAACCTGGTAGTGTGGGACCTGATGGTTGTAGGGTAATAACTGGTCCTGAAGCTGGTGGTTTAGACCTGATGGTTTCAGGGTAATAAATGTTCCTGACCTGGTGGTGTCGGACCTGCTGTTTTAAGGGTAAAAACTGTTCCTGAACGTGGTGGTGTGGGACCTGATGTTTCAGGGGTAATAACTGTTCCTGAACATGGTAGTGTGGGACCTGATGGTTGTAGGGTAATAACTGTTCCTGAAGTTGGTGGTGTGGGACCTGATGGTTGAGGGTAATAACTGTTCCTGAACCTGGTGATGTGGGACCTGATGGTTTTAGCGTAATAATTCTTCCTGAACCTGGTGGTGTGGGACCTGATGGTTGAGGATAATTACTGTTCCTGAACCAGGTGTTGTGGGACCTGACGGTTGTAGGCTAATAACTGTTCCTGAAAATGATGATGTGGGTCCTGATGGTTGTAGAGTAATAACTATTCCTGAAGCTGGTGTTGTGGGACTTGATGGTTGTAGAGTAATAACTGTTCCTGAACCTGGTGGCGTGGGAGCTAATGGTTGAGGTAATAACTGTTCCTAAACCTGGTGATGTGGGACCTGATGGTTGTAGGGTAATAACTGTTACTGAAACTGGTGGTGTGGGACCTGATGGTTGAGGGTAATAACAGTTCCTGAACCTGGTGGTGTGGGACCTGATGGTTGTAGGGTAATAACTGTTACTGAACCTGGTGTGTGGGCCCTGATGGTTGAGGGTAATAACAGTTCCTGAACCCGGTGGTGTGGGACCTGATGGTTTTAGGGAAATAACTGTTCCTGAACCTGTTTGCGATGGACCTGGTGGTGGAGGGGTAAATACTGTTCCTGAACCTGGTTGTGTGGGACCTGATGGTTGAGGGGCAAAAACTGTTCCTGAACCTGGTGGTGTGGGACCTGACGGTTGAGGGTAATAACTGTTCCTGAACCTGGTGATGTGGGAGCTGAAGGTTGTAGGGTAATAACTGTTCCTCAACCTGATGATTTGAGACCTGATGGTTTCAGGGTAATAACTGTTCCTGAACCTGGTGGTGTGGGTCTTGACGGTTGAGGGGTAATAATTGTTCCTGAACCTGGTAGCGTGGGACCTGATGGTTGTAGGGTAATAACTGTTCCGGAAGCTGGAGGTGTGGACCTGATGTTTTCAGGGTAATAACTGTTCCTGACCTGGTGGTGTGGGACCTGATGGTTTAAGGGTAAAAACTGTTCCTGAACATGGTAGTGTGGGACCTGATGGTTGTAGGGTAATAGCTGTTCCTGAAGTTGGTCGTGTGGGACCTGATGGTTGAGGGTAATAACTGTTCCTGAACCTGGTGATGTGGGACTTGATGGTTTTAGGGTAATAATTGTTCCTGAACCTGGTGGTATGGGACCTGATGATTGTAGGATAATAACTGTTCCTGAACCTGGTGGAGTGGGACCTGATGGTTGAGTGTAATAACTGTTCCTAAACATGGTTGCGGGGGACCTGATGGTTGTAGGGTAATAACTGTTCCAGAACCTGGTGATGTGGGACCTGGTGCTTGAGGGGTAATAACTGTTCCTGAAACTGGTGGCATGGGACCTGATGGTTCAAGTAATAACTGTTCCTGAACCTGGTGATGTGGGACCTGATGGTTTTAGGGTAATAATTGTTCCTGAACCTGGTGGTATGGGACCTGATGGTTTTGGATAATTACTGTTCCTGAACCTGGTTGTGTGGGACCTGATGGTTGTAGGGTAACAACTGTTCCTGAACCTGATGATGTGGGTCCTGATGGTTGTAGGGTAATAACTGTTCTTGAACCTGGTGGTGTAGACCTGATGGTTGAAGGGTAATAACTGTTCCTGAACCTGGTGGTGTGGGACCTGATGGTTGTAGAGTAATAACTGTTCCTGAGCCTGGTGGAATGGGACCTAATGGATGAGGTAATAACTGTTCCTAAACCTGGTTGCGGGGGAGCTGATGGTTGTAGGGTAATAACTGTTCCAGAACCTGGTGATGTGGGACCTGATGGTTTTAGGGAAATAAGTGTTCCTGAACCTGGTGGTGTGGGACCTGATGGTTGAGGGTAATAACTGTTCCTGAACCTGGCGGTGTGGGAGCTGAAGGTTGTAGGGTAATAACTGTTCCTGAACCTGATGGATTGGAACCGGATTTTTTCAAGGTAATAACTGTTCCTGAACCTGGTGGAGTGGGACCTGATGGTTTAAGGGTAAAAACTGTTCCTGAACCTGGTGGTGTGGGACCTGATGGTTCAGGGGTAATAACTGTTCCTGATCATGGTAGTGTGGGACCTGATGGTTGTAGGGTAATAACTGTTCCTGAACCTGGTTTTGTGAGACCTGATGGTTGAGGGGTAATAACTGTTCCTGAACCTGGTGGTGTGGGTCTTGACGGTTGAGGGCTAATAATTGTTCCTGAACCTGGTAGTGTGGGACCTGATGGTTGTAGGGTAATAACTGGTCCTGAAGCTGGTGGTGTAGACCTGATGGTTTCAGGGTAATAAATGTTCCTGACCTGGTGGTGTGGGACCTGCTGTTTTAAGGGTAAAAACTGTTCCTGAACCTGGTGGTGTGGGACCTGATGGTTCAGGGGTAATAACTGTTCCTGAACATGGTAGTGTGGGACCTGATGGTTGTAGGGTAATAACTGTTCCTGAATTTGGTGGTGTGGGACCTGATGGTTGAGGGTAATAACTGTTCCTGAACCTGGTGATGTGGGACCTGATGGATTTAGGGTAATAATTGTTCCTGAACCTGGTGGTGTGGGACCTGATTGTTGAGGATAATTACTGTTCCTTAACCTGGTGTTGTGGGACTTGATGGTTGTAGAGTAATAACTGTTCCTGAACCTGGTGGCGTGGGAGCTAATGGTTGAGGTAATAACTGTTCCTAAACCTGGTGATGTGGGACCTGATGGTTGTAGGGTAATAACTGTTACTGAACCTGGTGGTGTGGGACCTGATGGTTGAGGGTAATAACAGTTCCTGAACCCAGTGGTGTGGGACCTGATGGTTTTAGGGAAATAACTGTTCCTGAACCTGTTTGCGGGGGACCTGATGGTTGAGGGGTAAATACTGTTCCTGAACCTGGTGGTGTGGGACCTGATGGTTGAGGGGTAATAACTGGTCCTGAAGCTGGTAGTGTAGACCTGATGGTTTCAGGGTAATAAATGTTCCAGACCTGGTGGTGTGGGACCTGCTGTTTTAAGGGTAAAAACTGTTCCTGAACCTGGTGGTGTGGGACCTGATGGTTCAGGGGTAATAACTGTTCATGAACATGGTAGTGTGGGACCTGATGGTTGTAGGGTAATAACTGTTCCTGAACCTGGTTTTGTGAGACCTGATGGTTGAGGGGTAATAACTGTTCCTGAACCTGGTGGTGTGGGTCTTGACAGTTGAGGGGTAATAATTGTTCCTGAACCTGGTAGTGTGGGACCTGATGGTTCAGGGGTAATAACTGTTCCTGAACATGGTAGTGTGGGACCTGATGGTTGTAGGGTAATAACTGTTCCTGAAGTTGGTGGTGTGGGACCTGTTGGTTGAGGGTAATAACTGTTCCTGAACATGGTGATGTGGGACCTGATGTTTTTAGGGTAATAATTGTTCCTGAACCTGGTGGTGTGGAACCTGATGGTTGAGGATAATTACTGTTCCTGAACCTGGTGTTGTGGGACCTGATGGTTGTAGGGTAATAACTGTTCTTGAACCTGGTGGTGAGAGACCTGATGGTTGTAGGGTAAAAACTATTCCTGAACCAGGTGGTGTGAGTCTTGACGGTTGAGGGGTAATAATTGTTCCTGAACCTGGTAGTGTGGGACCTGATGGTTGTAGGGTAATAACTGTTCCGGAAGCTGGTGGTGTGGACCTGATGGTTTCAGGGTAATAACTGTTCCTGACCTGGTGGTGTGGGACCTGATGGTTTAAGGGTAAAAACTGTTCCTGAACATGGTAGTGTGGGACCTGATGGTTGTAGGGTAATAGCTGTTCCTGAAGTTGGTGGTGTGGGACCTGATGGTTGAGGGTAATAATTGTTCCTGAACCTGGTTGTATGGGACCTGATGGTTGAGGATAATTACTGTTCCTGAACCTGGTGTGGGACCTGATGGTTGTAGGGTAATAACTGTTCCTGAACCTGCTGGTTTGGGACCTGATGGTTGTAGGGTAATAACTGTTCCTGAAACTGATGATGTGGGTCCTGATGGTTGTAGGGTAATAACTGTTCTTGAACCTGGTGGTGTGGGACCTGATGGTTGTAGGGTAATAAACGTTCCTGAACCTGGTGGTGTGGGACCTGATGGTTGTAGTGTAATAACTGTTCCTGAACCTGGTGGCGTGGGACCTAATGGTTGAGGTAATAACTGTTCCTAAAACTGGGGGTGTGGGAGCTGATGATTGTAGGATAATAACTGTTCCTGAACCTGGTGGAGTGGGACCTGATGGTTGAGCGTAATAACTGTTCCTAAACATGGTTGCGGGGGACCTGATGGTTGTAGGGTAATAACTGTTCCAGAACCTGGTGATGTGGGACCTGATGCTTGAGGGGTAATAACTGTTCCTGAACCTGGTGGCATGGGAGCTGATGGTTCAGGTAATAACTGTTCCTGAACCTGGTGATGTGGGACCTGATGTTTTTAGGGTAATAATTGTTCCTGAACCTGGTTGTGTGGGACCTGATGGTTGTAGGGTAATAACAGTTCCTGAACCTGATGAAGTGGGTCCTGATGGTTGTAGGGTAATAACTGTTCTTGAACCTGGTGGTGTGGGACCTGATGGTTGAAGGGTAATAACTGTTCCTGAACCTGGTGGTGTGGGACCTGATGGTTGTAGAGTAATATCTGTTCCTGAACCTGGTGGAATGGGACCTAATGGATGAGGTAATATCTGTTCCTAAACCTGGTTGCGGGGGACCTGATGGTTGTAGGGTAATAACTGTTCCAGAACCTGGTGATGTGGGACCTGATGGTTTTAGGGAAATAAGTGTTCCTGAACCTGGTGGTGTGGGACCTGATGGTTGAGGGTAATAACTGTTCCTGAACCTGGTGGTGTGGGAGCTGAAGGTTGTAGGGTAATAACTGTTCCTGAACCTGATGGTTTGGAACCTGATTTTTTCAAGGTAATAACTGTTCCTGAACCTGGTGGTGTGGGACCTGATGGTTTAAGGGTAAAAACTGTTCCTGAACCTGGTGGTGTGGGAGCTGATGGTTCAGGGGTAATAACTGTTCCTGATCATGGTAGTGTGGGACCTGATGGTTGTAGGGTAATAACTGTTCCTGAACCTGGTTTAGTGAGACCTGATGGTTGAGGGGTAATAACTGTTCCTGAACCTGGTGGTGTGGGTCTTGACGGTTGAGGGGTAATAATTGTTCCTGAACCTGGTAGTGTGGGACCTGATGGTTGTAGGGTAATAACTGGTCCTGAAGCTGGTGGTGTAGACCTGATGATTTCAGGGTAATAAATGTTCCTGACCTGGTGGTGTGGGACCTGCTGTTTTAAGGGTAAAAACTGTTCCTGAACCTGGTGGTGTGGGACCTGATGGTTCAGGGGTAATAACTGTTCCTGAAGTTGGTGGTGTGGGACCTGATGGTTGAGGGTAATAACTGTTCCTGAACCTGGTGATGTGGGACCTGATGGTTTTAGGGTAATAATTGTTCCTGAACCTGGTGGTGTGGGACCTGATGGTTGAGGATAATTACTGTTCCTGAACCTGGTGTTGTGGGACCTGATGGTTGTAGGGTAATAACTGTTCTTGAACCTGGTGGTGTGAGACCTGATGGTTGTAGGGTAATAACTGTTCCTGAACCTGGTGGTGTAGGACCTGATGATTGAGGGTAATAACATTCCCTGATCCCGGTTGTGTGGGACCTGATGGTTTTAGGGAAATAACTGTTCCTGAACCGGTTTGCGGGGGACCTGATGGTTGAGGGGTAAATACTGTTCCTGAACCTGGTGGTGGGGGACCTGATGGTTGAGGGGTTAAAACTGTTCCTGAACCTGGTGGTGTGGGACCTGACGGTTGAGGGTAATAACTGTTCCTGAACCTGTTGGTGTGGGAGCTGAAGGTTGTAGGGTAATAACTGTTCCTGAACCTGATGGTTTGGGACCTGATGGTTCAGGGGTAATAACTGTTCCAGAACATGGTAGTGTGGGACCTGATGGTTGTAGGGTAATAGCTGTTCCTGAACCTGGCTTTGTGAGACCTGATGGTTGAGGGGTTATAACTGTTCCTGAACCAGGTAGTGTGGGACCTGATGGTTGTAGGGTAATAACTGTTCCTGAAGCTGGTGGTGTGGACCTGATGGTTTCAGGGTAATAACTGTTCCTGACCTGGTGGTGTGGGACCTGATGGTTGAGGATAATTACTGTTCCTGAACCTGGTGTGGGACCTGATGGTTGTAGGGTAATAACTGTTTCTGAAACTGATGATGTGGGTCCTGATGGTGGGTAGGGTAATAACTGTTCTTGAACCTGGTGGTGTGGGACCTGATGGTTGTAGGGTATTAACTGTTCCTGAACCTGGTGGTGTGTGACCTGATGGTTGTAGGGTAATAACTGTTCCTGAACCTGGTGGTGTGGGACCTGATGGTTGTAGGGTAATAACTGTTCCTGAACCTGGTGGTGTGGGACCTGACGGTTGAGGGTAATAACTGTTCCTGAAACTGATGATGTGGGTCCTGATGGTTGTAGGGTAATAACTGTTCTTGAACCTGGTGGCGTGGGACCTGATGGTTGAGGTAATAACTGTTCCTAAAACTGGTGGTGTGGGACCTGATGATTGTAGGTTAATAACTGTTCCTGAACCTGGTGGAGTGGGACCTGATGGTTGAGCGTAATAACTGTTCCTAAACATGGTTGCGGGGAACCTGATGGTTGTAGGGTAATAACTGTTCCAGAACCTGGTGATGTGGGACCTGATGCTTGAGGTGTAATAACTGTTCCTGAAACTGGTGGCATGGGACCTGATGGTTCAGGTAATAACTGTTCCTGAACCTGGTGATGTGGGACCTGATGGTTTTAGGGTAATATTTGTTCCTGAACCTGGTGGTATGGGACCTGATGGTTTTGGATAATTACTGTTCCTGAACCTGGTTGTGTGGGACCTGATGGTTGTAGGTTAATAACTGTTCCTGAACCTGATGATGTGGGTCCTGATGGTTGAAGGTAATAACTGTTCTTGAACCTGGTGGTGTGGGACCTGATGGTTGAAGGGTAATAACTGTTCCTGAACCTGTTGGTGTGGGACCTGATGGTTGTAGAGTAATAACTGTTCCTGAACCTGGTGGTGTGGGAGCTGAAGGTTGTAGGGTAATAACTGTTCCTGAACCTGATGGTTTGGAACCTGATTTTTTCAAGGTAATAACTGTTCCTGAACCTGGTGGTATGGGACCTGATGGTTTAAGGGTAAAAACTGTTCCTGAACCTGGTGGTGTGGGACCTGATGGTTCAGGGGTAATAACTGTGCGTGATCATGGTAGTGTGGGACCTGATGGTTGTAGTGTAATAACTGTTCCTGAACCTGGTTTTCTGAGACCTGATGGTTGAGGGGTAATAACTGTTCCTGAACCTGGTGGTGTGGGTCTTAACGGTTGACGGGTAATAATTGTTCCTGAACCTGGTAGTGTGGGACCTGATGGTTGTAGGGTAATAACTGGTCCTGAAGCTGGTGGTGTAGACCTGATGGTTTCAGGGTAATAAATGTTCCTGACCTGGTGGTGTGGGACCTGCTGCTTTAAGGGTAAAAACTGTTCCTGAACCTGGTGGTGTGGGACCTGATGGTTCACGGGTAATAACTGTTCCTGAACATGGTAGTGTGGGACCTGATGGTTGTAGGGTAATAACTGTTCCTGAAGTTGGTGGTGTGGGACCTGATGGTTGAGGGTAATAACTGTTCCTGAACATGGTGATGTGGGACCTGATGTTTTTAGGGTAATAATTGTTCCTGAACCTGGTGGTGTGGGACCTGATGGTTGAGGATAATTACTGTTACTGAACCTGGTGTTGTGGGACCTAATGGTTGTAGGGTAATAACTGTTCTTGAACCTGGTGGTGTGAGACCTGATGGTTGTAGGGTATTAACTGTTCCTGAACCTGGTGGTGTGGGACCTGATGGTTGAGGGTAATAACAGACCCTGATCCCGGTGGTGTGGGACCTGATGGTTTTAGGGATATAACTGTTCCTGAACCTGTTTGCGGGGGACCTGATGGTTGAGGGGTAATAACTGGTCCTGAAGCTGGTGGTGTAGACCTGATGGTTTCAGGGTAATAAATTTTCCTGACCTGGTGGTGTGGGACCTGCTGTTTTAAGGTTAAAATCTGTTCCTGAACCTGGTGGTGTGGGACCTGATGGTTCAGGGGTAATAACTGTTCCTGAAGTTGGTGGTGTGGGACCTGATGGTTGAGGGTAAATACTGTTCCTGAACCTGGTGGTGTGGGACCTGATGGTTGAGGGGTAATAACTGGTCCTGAAGCTGGTGGTGTAGACCTGATGGTTTCAGGGTAATAAATTTTCCTGACCTGGTGGTGTGGGACCTGCTGTTTTAAGGTTAAAATCTGTTCCTGAACCTGGTGGTGTGGGACCTGATGGTTCAGGGGTAATAACTGTTCCTGAACATGGTAGTGTGGGACCTGATGGTTGTAGGGTAATAACTGTTCCTGAAGTTGGTGGTGTGGGACCTGATGGTTGAGGGTAATAAATGTTCCTGAACCTGGTGGTGTGAGACCTGATGGTTGTAGGGTAATAACTGTTCCTGAACCTGGTGGTGTGGGAACTGATGATTGAGGGTAATAACATTCCCTGATCCCGGTGGTGTGGGACCTGACGGTTTTAGGGAAATAACTGTTCCTGAACCAGTTAGCGGGGGACCTGATGGTTGAGGGGTAAATACTGTTCCTGAACCTGGTGGTGGGGGACCTGATGGTTGAGGGGTAAAAACTGTTCCTGATCCTGGTGGTGTGGGACCTGACGGTTGAGGGTAATAACTGTTCCTGAACCTGTTGGTGTGGGAGCTGAAGGCTGTAGGGTAATAACTGTTCCTGAAACTGATGATGTGGGTCCTGATGGTTGTAGGGAAATAACTGTTCCTGAAACTGATGATGTGGGTCCTGATGGTTGTAGGGTAATAACTGTTCTTGAACCTGGTGGTGTGGGACCTGATGGTTGTAGGGTAATAACTGTTCCTGAACCTGGTGGTGTGGGACCTGATGGTTGTAGGGTAATAACTGTTCCTGAACCTGGTGGCGTGGGACCTGATGGTTGAGGTAATAACTGTTCCTAAAACTGGTGGTGTGGGACCTGATGATTGTAGGATAATAACTGTTCCTGAACCTGGTGGAGTGAGACCTGATGGTTGAGCGTAATGACTGTTCCTAAACATGGTTGCGGGGGACCTGATGGTTGTAGGGTAATAACTGTTCCAGAACCTGGTGATGTGGGACCTGATGCTTGAGGGGTAATAACTGTTCCTGAACCTGGTGGCATGGGACCTGATGTTTCAGGTAATAACTGTTCCTGAAGCTGGTGATGTGCGACCTGATGGTTTTAGGGTAATAATTGTTCCTGAACCTGGTGGTATGGGACCTGATGGTTTTGGATCATTACTGTTCCTGAACCTGGTTGTGTGGGACCTGATGGTTGTAGGGTAATAACTGTTCCTGAACCTGATGATGTGGGTCCTGATGGTTGTAGGGTAATAACTGTTCCTGAACCTGGTGGTGTGGGAACTGATGGTTGTAGAGTAATAACTGTTCCTGAAACTGGTGGAATGGGACCTAATGGATGAGGTAATAACTGTTCCTAAACCTGGTTGCGGGGGACCTGATGGTTGTAGGGTAATAACTGTTACTGAACCTGGTGGTGTGGGAGCTGAAGGTTGTAGGGGAATAACTCTTCCTGAACCTGATGGTTTGGAACCTGATTTTTTCAAGGTAATAACTGTTCCTGAACCTGGTGGTGTGGGACCTGATGGTTTAAGGGTAAAAACTGTTCCTGAACCTGGTGGTGTGGGACCTGATGGTTCAGGGGTAATAACTGTTCCTGATCATGGTAGTGTGGGACCTGATGGTTGTAGTGTAATAACTGTTCCTGAACCTGGTTTTGTGAGACCTGATGGTTGAGGGGTAATAACTGTTCCTGAACCTGGTGGTGTGGGTCTTGACGGTTGAGGGGTAATAATTGTTCCTGAACCTGGTAGTGTGGGACCTGATGGTTCAGGGGTAATAACTGTTCCTGAACATGGTAGTGTGGGACCTGATGGTTGTAGGGTAATAACTGTTCCTGAAGTTGGTGGTGTGGGACCTGATGGTTGAGGGTAATAACTGTTCCTGAACATGGTGATGTGGGACCTGATGTTTTTAGGGTAATAATTGTTCCTGAACCTGGTGGTGTGGGACCTGATGGTTGAGGATAATTACTGTTACTGAACCTGGTGTTGTGGGACCTGATGGTTGTAGGGTAATAACTGTTCTTGAACCTGGTAGTGTGAGACCTGATGGTTGTAGGGTAATAACTGTTCCTGAACCTGGTGGAGTGGGACCTGATGGTTGAGGGTAATAACAGTCCCTGATCCCGGTGGTGTGGGACCTGATGGTTTTAGGGAAATAACTGTTCCTGAACCTGTTTGCAGGGGACCTGATGGTTGAGGGGTAAATACTGTTCCTGAACCTGGTGGTGTGGGAACTGATGGTGGTTGAGGGGTAATAACTGGTCCTGAAGCTGGTGGTGTAGACCTGATGGTTTCAGGGTAATAAATGTTCCTGACCTGGTGGTGTGGGACCTGCTGTTTTAAGGTTAAAATCTGTTCCTGAACCTGGTGGTGTGGGACCTGATGGTTCAGGGGTAATAACTGTTCCTGAACATGGTAGTGTGGGACCTGATGGTTGTAGGGTAATAACTGTTCCTGAAGTTGGTGGTGTGGGACCTGATGGTTGAGGGTAATAACTGTTGCTGAACCTGGTGGTGTGAGACCTGATGGTTGTAGGGTAATAACTGTTCCTGAACCTGGTGGTGTGGGACCTGATGATTGAGGGTAATAACATTCCCTGATCCGGGTGGTGTGGGACCTGATGGTTTTAGGGAAATAACTGTTCCTGAACCAGTTTGCGGGGGACCTGATGGTTGAGGGGTAAATACTGTTCCTGAACCTGGTGGTGGGGGACCTGATGGTTGAGGGGTAAAAACTGTTCCTGATCCTGGTGGTGTGGGACCTGACGGTTGAGGGTAATAACTGTTCCTGAACCTGTTGGTGTGGGAGCTGATGGTTGTAGGGTAATAGCTGTTCCTGAACCTGGCTTTGTGAGACCTGATGGTTGAGGGGTTATAACTGTTCCTGAACCAGGTGGTGTGAGTCTTGACGGTTGAGAGGTAATAATTGTTCCTGAACCTGGTAGTGTGGGACCTGATGGTTGTAGGGTAATAACTGTTCCTGAAGCTGGTGGTGTGGACCTGATGGTTTCAGGGTAATAACTGTTCCTGACCTGGTGGTGTGGGACCTGATGGTTGAGGATAATTACTGTTCCTGAACCTGGTGTGGACCTGATAGTTGTAGGGTAATAACTGTTCCTGAAACTGAAGATGTGGGTCCTGATGGTTGTAGGGTAATAACTGTTCCTGAACCTGGTGGTGTGGGACCTGATGGTTGTAGGGTAATAACTGTTCCTGAAACTGATGATGTGGGTCCTGATGGTTGTAGAATAATAACTGTTCCTGAAGCTGGCGGTGTGGGACCTGATGGTTGTAGGGTAATAACTGTTCCTGAACCTGGTGGCGGGGGACCTGATGGTTGAGGTAATAACTGTTCATAAAACTGGTGGTGTGGGACCTGATGATTGCAGGGTAATAACTGTTCCTGAAGCTGGTGGTGTGGGACCTGATGGTTGTAGGGTAATAACTGTTCTTGAACCTGGTGGTGTGGGACCTGATGGTTGCAGGGTAATAACTGTTCCTGAAGCTGGTGGTGTGGGACCTGATGGTTTTAGGGTAATAACTGTTCCTGAACCTGATGGCGTGGGACCTGAAGGTTGAGGTAATAACTATTCCTAAAACTGGTGGTGTGGGACCTGATGATTGTAGGATAATAACTGTTCCTGAACCTGGTGGAGTGGGACCTGATGATTGAGCGTAATAACTGTTCCTAAACATGGTTGCGGGGGACCTGATGGTTGTAGGGTAATAACTGTTCCAGAACCTGGTGATGTGGGACCTGATGCTTGAGGGGTAATAACTGTTCCTGAACCTGGTGGCATGGGACCTGATGGTTCAGGTAATAACTGTTCCTGAACCTGGTGATGTGGGACCTGATGGTTTTAGGGTAATAATTGTTCCTGAACCTGGTGGTATGGAACCTGATGGTTTTGGATAATTACTGTTCCTGAACCTGGTTGTGTGGGACCTGATGGTTGTAGGGTAATAACTGTTCTTGAACCTGGTGGTGTGGGACCTGATGGTTGAAGGGTAATAACTGTTCCTGAACCTGGTGGTGTGGGACCTGATGGTTGTAGAGTAATAACTGTTCCTGAACCTGGTGGCATGGGACCTAATGGATGAGGTAATAACTGTTCCTAAACCTGGTTGCGGGGGACCTGATGGTTGTAGGGTAATAACTGTTCCAGAACCTGGTGATGTGGGACCTGATGGTTTTAGGGAAATAAGTGTTCCTGAACCTGGTGGTGTGGGAGCTGAAGGTTGAGGGTAATAACTGTTCCTGAAGTTGGTCGTGTGGGACCTGATGGTTGAGGGTAATAACTGTTCCTGAACCTGGTGATGTGGGACCTGATGTTTTTAGGGTAATAATTGTTCCTGAACCTGGTGGTGTGGGACCTGATGGTTGAGGATAATTACTGTTCCTGAACCTGGTGTTGTGCGACCTGATGGTTGTAGGGTAATAACTGTTCCTGAACCTGGTGGTGTGGGACCTGATGGTTGAGGGTAATAACAGTCCCTGATCCCGGTGGTGTGGGACCTGATGGTTGAGGTGTAATAACTGGTCCTGAAGCTGGTGGTGTAGACCTGATGGTTTCAGGGTAATAAATGTTCCAGACCTGGTGGTGTGGGACCTGCTGTTTTAAGGGTAAAAACTGTTCCTGAACCTTGTGGTGTGGGACCTGATGGTTCAGGGGTAATAACTGTTCCTGAACATGGTAGTGTGGGACCTGATGGTTGTAGGGTCATAACTGTTCCTGAAGTTGGTGGTGTGGGACCTGATGGTTGAGGGTAATAACTGTTCCTGAACCTGGTGATGTGGGACCTGATGGTTTTAGGGTAATAATTGTTCCTGAACCTGGTGGTGTGGGACCTGATGGTTGAGGATAATTACTGTTCCTGAACCTGGTGTTGTGGGACCTGATGGTTGTAGGGTAATAACTGTTCTTGAACCTGGTGGTGTGGGACCTGATGGTTTAAGGGTAAAAACTGTTCCTGAACCTGGTGGTGTGGGACCTGATGGTTCAGGGGTAATAACTGTTCCTGAACATGGTAGTGTGGGACCTGATGGTTGTAGGGTAATAACTGTTACTGAACCAGGTTTTGTGAGACCTGATGGTTGAGGGGTAATAACTGTTCCTGAACCTGGTGGTGTGGGTCTTGACGGTTGAGGGGTAATAATTGTTCCTGAACCTGGTAGTGTGAGACCTGATGGTTGTCGGGTAATAACTGGTCCTGAAGCTGGTGGTGTAGACCTGATGGTTTCAGGGTAATAAATGTTCCTGACCTGGTGGTGTGGGACCTGCTGTTTTAAGGGTAAAAACTGTTCCTGAACCTGGTGGTGTGGGACCTGATGGTTCAGGGGTAATAACTGTTCCTGAACATGGTAGTGTGGGACCTGATGGTTGTAGGGTAATAACTGTTCCTGAAGTTGGTGGTGTGGGACCTGATGGTTGAGGGTAATAACTGTTCCTGAACCTGGTGATGTGGGACCTGATGGATTTAGGGTAATAACTGTTCCTGAAAATGATGATGTGGGTCCTGATGGTTGTAGAGTAATAACTATTCCTGAACCTGGTGTTGTGGGACTTGATGGTTGTAGAGTAATAACTATTCCTGAACATGGTGGCGTGGGAGCTAATGGTTGAGGTAATAACTGTTCCTAAACCTGGTGATGTGGGACCTGATGGTTGTAGGGTAATAACTGTTACTGAACCTGGTGGTGTGGGACCTGATGGTTGAGGGTAATAACAGTTCCTGAACCCAGTGGTGTGGGACCTGATGGTTTTAGGGAAATAACTGTTCCTGAACCTGTTTGCGGGGGACCTGATGGTTGAGGGGTAAATACTGTTCCTGAACCTGGTGGTGTGGGACCTGATGGTTGTAGGGTAATAACTGTTACTGAACCTGGTGTGTGGGCCCTGATGGCTGAGGGTAATAACAGTTCCTGAACCCGGTTGTGGGGGACCTGATGGTTTTAGGGAAATAACTGTTCCTCAACCTGTTTGCGGGGGACCTGGTGGTGGAGGGGTAAATACTGTTCCTGAACCTGGTTGTGTGGGACCTGATGGTTCAGGGGCAAAAACTGTTCCTGAACCTGGTGGTGTGGGACCTGACGGTTGAGGGTAATAACTGTTCCTGAACCTGGTGATGTGGGAGCTGAAGGTTGTAGGGTAATAACTGTTCCTCAACCTGATGGTTTGGGACCTGATGGTTTCAGGGTAATAACTGTTCCTGAACCTGGTGGTGTGGATCTTGACGGTTGAGGGGTAATAATTGTTCCTGAACCTGGTAGTGTGGGACCTGATTGTTGTAGGGTAATAACTGGTCCTGACCTGGTGGTGTGGGACCTGATGGTTTAAAGGTAAAAACTGTTCCTGAACTTGGTGGTGTGGGACCTGATGGTTCAGGGGTAATAACTGTTCCTGAACCTGGTGGCGTGGGACCTGATGGTTGAGGTAATAACGGTTCCTAAACCTGGTGGTGTGGGACCTGATGATTGTAGGGTAATAACTGTTCCTGAACCTGGTGGTGTGGGACCTGATGGTTGTAGAGTAATAACTGTTCCTGAACCTGGTGGCATGGGACCTAATGGATGAGGTAATAACTGTTCCTAAACCTGGTTGCGGGGGACCTGATGGTTGTAGGGTAATACTGTTCCAGAACCTGGTGATGTGGGACCTGATGGTTTTAGGGAAATAAGTGTTCCTGAACCTGGTGGTGTGGGAGCTGAAGGTTGAGGGTAATAACTGTTCCTGAACCTGGTGTTGTGCGACCTGATGGTTGTAGGGTAATAACTGTTCCTGAACCTGGTGGTGTGAGACCTTATGGTTGTAGGGTAATAACTGTTCCTGAACCTGGTGGTGTGTGACCTGATGGTTGTAGAGTAATAACGGTTCCTGAACCTGGTGGCGTGGGACCTGATGGTTGAGGTAATAAATGTTCCTAAAACTGGTGGTGTGGGACCTGATGATTGTAGGATAATAACTGTTCCTGAACCTGGTGGAGTGGGACCTGATGATTGAGCGTAATAACTGTTCCTAAACATGGTTGCGGGGGACCTGATGGTTGTAGGGTAATAACTGTTCCTGAACCTGGTGGTATGGAACCTGATGGTTTTGGATCATTACTGTTCCTGAACCTGGTTGTGTGGGACCTGATGGTTGTAGGGTAATAACTGTTCCTGACCCTGATGATGTGGGTCCTGATGGTTGTAGGGTAATAACTGTTCTTGAACCTGGTGGTGTGGGACCTGATGGTTGAAGGGTAATAACTGTTCCTGAACCTGGTGGTGTGGGACCTGATGGTTGTAGAGTAATAACTGTTCCTGAACCTGGTGGCATGGGACCTAATGGATGAGGTAATAACTGTTTCTAAACCTGGTTGCGGGGGACCTGATGATTGTAGGGTAATAACTGTTCCAGAACCTGGTGATGTGGGACCTGATGGTTTTAGGGAAATAAGTGTTCCTGAACCTGGTGGTGTGGGAGCTGAAGGTTGAGGGTAATAACTGTTCCTGAAGTTGGTCGTGTGGGACCTGATGGTTGAGGGTAATAACTGTTCCTGAACCTGGTGATGTGGGACCTGATGTTTTTAGGGTAATAATTGTTCCTGAACCTGGTGGTGTGGGACCTGATGGTTGAGGATAATTACTGTTCCTGAACCTGGTGTTATGCGACCTGATGGTTGTAGGGTAATAACTGTTCCTGAACCTGGTGGTGTGGGACCTGATGGTTGAGGGTAATAACAGTCCCTGATCCCGGTGGTGTGGGACCTGATGGTTGAGGGGTAATAACTGGTCCTGAAACTGGTGGTGTGGGACCTGATGGTTGAGCGTAATAACTGTTCCAGACCTGGTAGTGTGGGACCTGCTGTTTTAAGGGTAAAAACTGTTCCTGAACCTGGTGGTGTGGGACCTGATGGTTCATGGGTAATAACTGTTCCTGAACATGGTAGTGTGGGACCTGATGGTTGTAGGGTCATAACTGTTCCTGAAGTTGGTGGTGTGGGACCTGATGGTTGAGGGTAATAACTGTTCCTGAACCTGGTGATGTGGGACCTGATGGTTTTAGGGTAATAATTGTTCCTGAACCTGGTGGTGTGGGACCTGATGGTTGAGGATAATTACTGTTCCTGAACCTGGTGTTGTGGGACCTGATGGTTGTAGGGTAATAACTGTTCTTGAAACTGGTGGTGTGGGACCAGATGGTTTAAGGGTAAAAACTGTTCCTGAACCTGGTGGTGTGGGACCTGATGGTTCAGGGGTAATAACTGTTCCTGAACATGGTAGTGTGGGACCTGATGGTTGTAGGGTAATAACTGTTCCTGAACCTGGTTTTGTGAGACCTGATGGTTGAGGGGTAATAACTGTTCCTGAACCTGGTGGTGTGGGTCTTGACGGTTGAGGGGTAATAATTGTTCCTGAACCTGGTAGTGTGAGACCTGATGGTTGTAGGGTAATAACTGGTCCTGAAGCTGGTGGTGTAGACCTGATGGTTTCAGGGTAATAAATGTTCCTGACCTGGTGGTGTGGGACCTGCTGTTTTAAGGGTAAAAACTGTTCCTGAACCTGGTGGTGTGGGACCTGATGGTTCAGGGGTAATAACTGTTCCTGAACATGGTAGTGTGGGACCTGATGGTTGTAGGGTAATAACTGTTCCTGAAGTTGGTGGTGTGGGACCTGATGGTTGAGGGTAATAACTGTTCCTGAACCTGGTGATGTGGGACCTGATGGATTTAGGGTAATAACTGTTCCTGAAAATGATGATGTGGGTCCTGATGGTTGTAGAGTAATAACTATTCCTGAACCTGGTGTTGTGGGACTTGATGGTTGTAGAGTAATAACTATTCCTGAACATGGTGGCGTGGGAGCTAATGGTTGAGGTAATAACTGTTCCTAAACCTGGTGATGTGGGACCTGATGGTTGTAGGGTAATAACTGTTACTGAACCTGCTTGTGTGGGACCTGATGGTTGAGGGTAATAACAGTTCCTGAACCTGGTGTGTGGGCCCTGATGGTTGAGGGTAATAACAGTTCCTGAACCCGGTGGTGTGGGACCTGATGGTTTTAGGGAAATAACTGTTCCTCAACCTGTTTGCGGGGGACCTGGTGGTGGAGGGGTAAATACTATTCCTGAACCTGGTTGTGTGGGACCTGATGGTTCAGGGGCAAAAACTGTTCCTGTACCTGGTGGTGTGGGACCTGACGGTTGAGGGTAATAACTGTTCCTGAACCTGGTGATGTGGGAGCTGAAGGTTGTAGGGTAATAACTGTTCCTCAACCTGATGGTTTGGGACCTGATGGTTTCAGGGTAATAACTGTTCCTGAACCTGGTGGTGTGGATCTTGACGGTTGAGGGGTAAAAATTGTTCCTGAACCTGGTAGTGTGGGACCTGATTGTTGTAGGGTAATAACTGTTCCTGACCTGGTGGTGTGGGACCTGATGGTTTAAAGGTAAAAACTGTTCCTGAACTTGGTGGTGTGGGACCTGATGGTTCAGGGGTAATAACTGTTCCTGAACCTGGTGGCGTGGGACCTGATGGTTGAGGTAATAACTGTTCCTAAACCTGGTGGTGTGGGACCTGATGATTGTAGGGTAATAACTGTTCCTGAACCTGGTGGTGTGGGACCTGATGGTTGTAGAGTAATAACTGTTCCTGAACCTGGTGGCATGGGACCTAATGGATGAGGTAATAACTGTTCCTAAACCTGGTTGCGGGGGACCTGATGGTTGTAGGGTAATAACTGTTCCAGAACCTGGTGATGTGGGACCTGATGGTTTTAGGGAAATAAGTGTTCCTGAACCTGGTGGTGTGGGAGCTGAAGGTTGAGGGTAATAACTGTTCCTGAACCTGGTGTTGTGCGACCTGATGGTTGTAGGGTAATAACTGTTCCTGAACCTGGTGGTGTGAGACCTGATGGTTGTAGGGTAATAACTGTTCCTGAACCTGGTGGTGTGGGACCTGATGGTTGAGGGTAATAACAGTCCCTGATCCCGGTGGTGTGGGACCTGATGGTTGAGGGTAATAACTGTTCCTGAACCTGGTGATGTGGGACCTGATGTTTTTAGGGTAATAATTGTTCCTGAACCTGGTGGTGTGGGACCTGATGGTTGAGGATAATTACTGTTCCTGAACCTGGTGTTGTGCGACCTGATGGTTTTAGGGTAATAACTGTTCCTGAACCTGGTGGTTTGAGACCTGATGGTTGTAGGGTAATAACTGATCCTAAACCTGGTGGTGTGGGACCTGATGGTTGAGGGTAATAACAGTCCCTGATCCCGGTGGTGTGGGACCTGATGGTTGAGGGGTATTAACTGGTCCTGAAGCTGGTGGTGTAGACCTGATGGTTTCAGGGTAATAAATGTTCCAGACCTGGTGGTGTGGGACCTGCTGTTTTAAGGGTAAAAACTGTTCCTGAACCTGGTGGTGTGGAACCTGATGGTTCAGGGGTAATAACTGTTCCTGAACATGGTAGTGTGGGACCTGATGGTTGTAGGGTCATAACTGTTCCTGAAGTTGGTGGTGTGGGTCCTGATGGTTGAGGGTAATAACTGTTCGTGAACCTGGTGATGTGGGACCTGATGGTTTTAGGGTAATAATTGTTCCTGAACCTGATGGTGTGGGACCTGATGGTTGAGGATAATTACTGTTCCTGAACCTGGAGTTGTGGGACCTGATGGTTGTAGGGTAATAACTGTTCTTGAACCTGGTGGTGTGGGACCTGATGGTTTAAGGGTAAAAACTGTTCCTGAACCTGGTGGTGTGGGACCTGATGGTTCAGGGGTAATAACTGTTCCTGAACATGGTAGTGTGGGACCTGATGGTTGTAGGGTAATAACTGTTCCTGAACCTGGTTTTGTGAGACCTGATGGTTGAGGGGTAATAACTGTTCCTGAACCTGGTGGTGTGGGTCTTGAAGGTTGAGGGGTAATAATTGTTCCTGAACCTGATAGTGTGGGACCTGATGGTTGTAGGGTAATAACTGGTCCTGAAGCTGGTCGTGTAGACCTGATGGTTTCAGTGTAATAAATGTTCCTGACCTGGTGGTGTGGGACCTGCTGTTTTAAGGGTAAAAACTGTTCCTGAACCTGGTGGTGTGGGACCTGATGGTTCAGGGGTAATAACTGTTCCTGAACATGGTAGTGTGGGACCTGATGTTTGTAGGGTAATAACTGTTCCTGAAGTTGGTGGTGTGGGACCTGATGGTTGAGGGTAATAACTGTTCCTGAACCTGGTGATGTGAGACCTGATGGTTTTAGGGTAATAATTGTTCCTTAACCTGGTGGTGTGGGACCTGATGGTTGAGGATAATTACTGTTCCTGAACCTGGTGTTGTGGGACCTGATGGTTGTAGGGTAATAACTGTTCCTGAAAATGATGATGTGGGTCCTGATGGTTGTAGAGTCATAACTATTCCTGAACCTGGTGTTGTGGGACTTGATGGTTGTAGAGTAATAACTGTTCCTGAACCTGGTGGCGTGGGAGCTAATGGATGAGGTAATAACTGTTCCTAAACCTGGTTGCGGGGGACCTGATGGTTGTAGGGTAATAACTGTTCCTGACCTGGTGGTGTGGGACCTGATGGTTTAAAGGTAAAAACTGTTCCTGAACTTGGTGGTGTGGGACCTGATGGTTCAGGGGTAATAACTGTTCCTGAACCTGGTGGCGTGGGACCTGATGGTTGAGGTAATAACTGTTCCTAAACCTGGTGGTGTGGGACCTGATGGTTTTAGGGAAATAAGTGTTCCTGAACCTGGTGGTGTGGGAGCTGAAGGTTGAGGGTAATAACTGTTCCTGAACCTGGTGTTGTGCGACCTGATGGTTGTAGGGTAATAACTGTTCCTGAACCTGGTGGTGTGAGACCTGATGGTTGTAGGGTAATAACTGTTCCTGAACCTGGTGGTGTGGGACCTGATGGTTGAGGGTAATAACAGTCCCTGATCCCGGTGGTGTGGGACCTGATGGTTGAGGGTAATAACTGTTCCTGAACCTGGTGATGTGGGACCTGATGTTTTTAGGGTAATAATTGTTCCTGAACCTGGTGGTGTGGGACCTGATGGTTGAGAATAATTACTGTTCCTGAACCTGGTGTTGTGCGACCTGATGGTTTTAGGGTAAAAACTGTTCCTGAACCTGGTGGTTTGAGACCTGATGGTTGTAGGGTAATAACTGATCCTAAACCTGGTGGTGTGGGACCTGATGGTTGAGGGTAATAACAGTCCCTGATCCCGGTGGTGTGGGACCTGATGGTTGAGGGGTATTAACTGGTCCTGAAGCTGGTGGTGTAGACCTGATGGTTTCAGGGTAATAAATGTTCCAGACCTGGTGGTGTGGGTCCTGCTGTTTTAAGGGTAAAAACTGTTCCTGAACCTGGTGGTGTGGAACCTGATGGTTCAGGGGTAATAACTGTTCCTGAACATGGTAGTGTGGGACCTGATGGTTGTAGGGTCATAACTGTTCCTGAAGTTGGTGGTGTGGGACCTGATGGTTGAGGGTAATAACTGTTCGTGAACCTGGTGATGTGGGACCTGATGGTTTTAGGGTAATAATTGTTCCTGAACCTGATGGTGTGGGACCTGATGGTTGAGGATAATTACTGTTCCTGAACCTGGAGTTGTGGGACCTGATGGTTGTAGGGTAATAACTGTTCTTGAACCTGGTGGTGTGGGACCTGATGGTTTAAGGGTAAAAACTGTTCCTGAACCTGGTGGTGTGGGACCTGATGGTTCAGGGGTAATAACTGTTCCTGAACATGGTAGTGTGGGACCTGATGGTTGTAGGGTAATAACTGTTCCTGAACCTGGTTTTGTGAGACCTGATGGTTGAGGGGTAATAACTGTTCCTGAACCTGGTGGTGTGGGTCTTGAAGGTTGAGGGGTAATAATTGTTCCTGAACCTGATAGTGTGGGACCTGATGGTTGTAGGGTAATAACTGGTCCTGAAGCTGGTGGTGTAGACCTGATGGTTTCAGTGTAATAAATGTTCCTGACCTGGTGGTGTGGGACCTGCTGTTTTAAGGGTAAAAACTGTTCCTGAACCTGGTGGTGTGGGACCTGATGGTTCAGGGGTAATAACTGTTCCTGAACATGGTAGTGTGGGACCTGATGTTTGTAGGGTAATAACTGTTCCTGAAGTTGGTGGTGTGGGACCTGATGGTTGAGGGTAATAACTGTTCCTGAACCTGGTGATGTGAGACCTGATGGTTTTAGGGTAATAATTGTTCCTTAACCTGGTGGTGTGGGACCTGATGGTTGAGGATAATTACTGTTCCTGAACCTGGTGTTGTGGGACCTGATGGTTGTAGGGTAATAACTGTTCCTGAAAATGATGATGTGGGTCCTGATGGTTGTAGAGTAATAACTATTCCTGAACCTGGTGTTGTGGGACTTGATGGTTGTAGAGTAATAACTGTTCCTGAACCTGGTGGCGTGGGAGCTAATGGTTGAGGTAATAACTGTTCCTAAACCTGGTGATGTGGGACCTGATGGTTGTAGGGTAATAACTGTTACTGAACCTGGTGGTTTGAGACCTGATGGTTGTAGGGTAATAACTGATCCTAAACCTGGTGGTGTGGGACCTGATGGTTGAGGGTAATAACAGTCCCTGATCCCGGTGGTGTGGGACCTGATGGTTGAGGGGTATTAACTGGTCCTGAAGCTGGTGGTGTAGACCTGATGGTTTCAGGGTAATAAATGTTCCAGACCTGGTGGTGTGGGACCTGCTGTTTTAAGGGTAAAAACTGTTCCTGAACCTGGTGGTGTGGGACCTGATGGTTCAGGGGTAATAACTGTTCCTGAACATGGTAGTGTGGGACCTGATGGTTGTAGGGTCATAACTGTTCCTGAAGTTGGTGGTGTGGGACCTGATGGTTGAGGGTAATAACTGTTCCTGAACCTGGCGATGTGGGACCTGATGGTTTTAGGGTAATAATTGTTCCTGAACCTGATGGTGTGGGACCTGATGGTTGAGGATAATTACTGTTCCTGAACCTGGAGTTGTGGGACCTGATGGTTGTAGGGTAATAACTGTTCTTGAACCTGGTGGTGTGGGACCTGATGGTTTAAGGGTAAAAACTGTTCCTGAACCTGGTGGTGTGGGACCAGATGGTTCAGGGGTAATAACTGTTCCTGAACATGGTAGTGTGGGACCTGATGGTTGTAGGGTAATAACTGTTCCTGAACCTGGTTTTGTGAGACCTGATGGTTGAGGGGTAATAACTGTTCCTGAACCTGGTGGTGTGGGTCTTGAAGGTTGAGGGGTAATAATTGTTCCTGAACCTGGTAGTGTGGGACCTGATGGTTGTAGGGTAATAACTGGTCCTGAAGCTGGTGGTGTAGACCTGATGGTTTCAGTGTAATAAATGTTCCTGACCTGGTGGTGTGGGACCTGCTGTTTTAAGGGTAAAAACTGTTCCTGAACCTGGTGGTGTGGGACCTGATGGTTCAGGAGTAATAACTGTTCCTGAACATGGTAGTGTGGGACCTGATGGTTGTAGGGTAATAACTGTTCCTGAAGTTGGTGGTGTGGGACCTGATGGTTGAGGGTAATAACTGTTCCTGAACCTGGTGATGTGGGACCTGATGGTTTTAGGGTAATAATTGTTCCTGAACCTGATGGTGTGGGACCTGATGGTTGAGGATAATTACTGTTCCTGAACCTGGAGTTGTGGGACCTGATGGTTGTAGGGTAATAACTGTTCTTGAACCTGGTGGTGTGGGACCTGATGGTTTAAGGGTAAAAACTGTTCCTGAACCTGGTGGTGTGGGACCTGATGGTTCAGGGGTAATAACTGTTCCTGAACATGGTAGTGTGGGACCTGATGGTTGTAGGGTAATAACTGTTCCTGAACCTGGTTTTGTGAGACCTGATGGTTGAGGGGTAATAACTGTTCCTGAACCTGGTGGTGTGGGTCTTGAAGGTTGAGGGGTAATAATTGTTCCTGAACCTGGTAGTGTGGGACCTGATGGTTGTAGGGTAATAACTGGTCCTGAAGCTGGTGGTGTAGACCTGATGGTTTCAGTGTAATAAATGTTCCTGACCTGGTGGTGTGGGACCTGCTGTTTTAAGGGTAAAAACTGTTCCTGAACCTGGTGGTGTGGGACCTGATGGTTCAGGGGTAATAACTGTTCCTGAACATGGTAGTGTGGGACCTGATGTTTGTAGGGTAATAACTGTTCCTGAAGTTGGTGGTGTGGGACCTGATGGTTGAGGGTAATAACTGTTCCTGAACCTGGTGATGTGAGACCTGATGGTTTTAGGGTAATAATTGTTCCTTAACCTGGTGGTGTGGGACCTGATGGTTGAGGATAATTACTGTTCCTGAACCTGGTGTTGTGGGACCTGATGGTTGTAGGGTAATAACTGTTCCTGAAAATGATGATGTGGGAGCTGAAGGTTGTAGGGTAATAACTGTTCCTCAACGTGATGGTTTGGGACCTGATGGTTTCAGGGTAATAACTGTTCCTGAACCTGGTGGTGTGGGTCTTGACGGTTGAGGGGTAATAATTGTTCCTGAACCTGGTAGTGTGGGACCTGATGGTTTCAGGGTAATAACTGTTCCTGACCTGGTGGTGTGGGACCTGATGGTTTAAGGGTAAAAACTGTTCCTGAACTTGGTGGTGTGGGACCTGATGGTTCAGGGGTAATAACTGTTCCTGAACATGGTGGCGTGGGACCTGATGGTTGAGGTAATAACTGTTCCTAAACCTGGTGGTGTGGGACCTGATGATTGTAGGATAATAACTGTTCCTGAAACTGGTGGTGTGGGATCTGATGGTTGAGCGTAATAACTGTTCCTGAACATGGTTGCGGGGGACCTGATGTTGTAGGGTAATAACTGTTCCAGAAGCTGGTGATGTGGGACCTGATGCTTGAGGGGTAATAATTGTTCCTGAACCTGGTAGTCTGGGACCTGATGGTTGTAGGGTAATAACTGGTCCTGAAGCTGGTGGTGTAGACCTGATGGTTTCAGGGTAATAAATGTTCCTGACCTGGTGGTGTGGGACCTGCTGTTTTAAGGGTAAAAACTGTTCCTGAACCTGGTGGTGTGGGACCTGATGGTTAAGGGGTAATAACTGTTCCTGAACCTGGTGATGTGGGACCTGATGGTTTTAGGGTAATAATTGTCCCTGAACCTGGTGGTGTGGGACCTGATGGTTGAGGATAATTACTGTTCCTGAAACTGGTGTTGTGGGACCTGATGGTTGTTGGGTAATAACTGTTCTTGAACCTGGTGGTGTGGGACCTGATGGTTTAAGGGTAAAAACTGTTCCTGAACCTGGTGGTGTGGGACCTGATGGTTCAGGGGTAATAACTGTTCCTGAAAATGGTAGTGTGGGACCTGATGGTTGTAGGGTAATAACTGTTCCTGAACCTTGTTTTGTGAGACCTGATGGTTGAGGGGTAATAACTGTTCCTGAACCTGGTGGTGTGGGTCTTGACGGTTGAGGGGTAATAATTGTTCCTGAACCTGGTAGTGTGGGACCTGATGGTTGTAGGGTAATAACTGGTCCTGAAGCTGGTTGTGTAGACCTGATGGTTTCAGGGTAATAAATGTTCCTGACCTGGTGGTGTGGGACCTGCTGTTTTAAGGGTAAAAACTGTTCCTGAACCTGGTGGTGTGGGACCTGATGGTTCAGGAGTAATAACTGTTCCTGAACATGGTAGTGTGGGACCTGATGGTTGTAGGGTAATAACTGTTCCTGAAGTTGGTGGTGTGGGACCTGATGGTTGAGGGTAATAACTGTTCCTGAACCTGGTGATGTGGGACCTGATGGTTTTAGGGTAATAATTGTTCCTGAACCTGGTGGTGTGGGACCTGATGGTTGAGGATAATTACTAATCCTGAACCTGGTGTTGTTGGACCTGATGGTTGTAGGGTAATAACTGTTCCTGAAAATGATGAAGTGGGTCCTGATGGTTGTAGAGTAATAACTATTCCTGAACCTGGTGTTGTGGGACTTGATGGTTGTAGAGTAATAACTGTTCCTGAACCTGGTGGCGTGGGAGCTAATGGTTGAGGTAATAACTGTTCCTAAACCTGGTGATGTGGGACCTGATGGTTGTAGGGTAATAACTGTTACTGAACCTGGTGGTGTGGGACCTGATGGTTGAGGGTAATAACAGTTCCTGAACCCAGTGGTGTGGGACCTGATGGTTTTAGGGAAAAAACTGTTCCTGAAACTGTTTGCGGGGGACCTGATGGTTGAGGGGTAAATACTGTTCCTGAACCTGGTGGTGTGGGACCTGATGGTTGTAGGGTAATAACTGTTACTGAACCTGGTGTGTGGGCCCTGATGGTTGAGGGTAATAACAGTTCCTGAACCCGGTGGTGTGGGACCTGAAGGTTTCAGGGAAATAACTTCCTGAACCTGTTTGCGGGGGACCTGGTTGTGGAGGGATAAATACTGTTCCTGAACCTGGTTGTGTGGGACCTGATGGTTGAGGGGCAAAAACTGTTCCTGAACCTGGTGGTGTGGGACCTGACGGTTGAGGGTATAACTGTTCCTGACCCTGGTGATGTGGGAGCTGAAGGTTGTAGGGTAATAACTGTTCCTCAACCTGATGGTTTGGGACCTGATGGTTTCAGGGTAATAACTGTTCCTGAACCTGGTGGTGTGCGTCTTGACGGTTGAGGGGTAATAAATGTTCCTGAACCTGGTAGTGTGGGACCTGATGGTTGTAGGGTAATAACTGTTCCTGACCTGGTGGTGTGGGACCTGATGGTTTAAGGCTAAAAACTGTTCCTGAACTTGGTGGTGTGGGACCTGATGGTTGAGGTAATAACTGTTCCTAAACCTGGTGGTGTGGGACCTGATGGTTTAAGGGTAAAAACTGTTCCTGAACCGGTTTGCGGGGGACCTGGTGGTTGAGGGGTAAATACTGTTCCTGAACCTGGTGGTGTGGGAGCTGAAGGTTGAAGGGTAATAACTGTTCCTGAACCTGATGGTTTGGGACCTGATGGTTTCAGGGTAATAATTGTTCCTGAACCTGGTGGTGTGGGACCTGATGGTTGAGGATAATTACTGTTCCTGAACCTGGTGTTGTGGGACCTGATGGTTGTAGGGTAATAACTGTTCTTGAACCTGGTGGTGTGAGACCTGATGGTTGTAGGGTAATAACTGTTCCTGAACTTGGTGGTGTGGGACTTGATGATTGAGGGTAATAACAGTCCCTGATCCCGGTGGTGTGGGACCTGATGGTTTTAGGGAAATAACTGTTCCTGAAACTGTTTGCGGGGGACCTGATGGTTGAGGGGTAAATACTGTTCCTGAACCTGGTGGTGGGGGATCTGATGGTTGAGGGGTAAAAACTGTTCCTGAACCTGGTGGTGTGGGACCTGACGGTTGAGGGTAATAACTGTTCCTGAACCTGTTGGTGTGGGAGCTGAAGGTTGTAGGGTAATAACTGTTCCTGAACCTGTTTGCGGGGGACCTGATGGTTGAGGGGTAAATACTGTTCCTGAACCTGATGGTTTGGGACCTGATGGTTCAGGGGTAATAACTGTTCCAGAACACGGTAGTGTGGGACCTGATGGTTGTAGGGTAATAGCTGTTCCTGAACCTGGCTTTGTGAGACCTGATGGTTGAGGGGTTATAACTGTTCCTGAACCTGGTTTTGTGAGACCTGATGGTTGAGGGGTAATAATTGTTCGTGAACCTGGTAGTGTGGGACCTGATGGTTGTAGGGTAATAACTGGTCCTGAAGCTGGTGGTGTAGACCTGATGGTTTCAGGGTAATAAATGTTCCTGACCTGGTGGTGTGGGACCTGCTGTTTTAAGGGTAAAAACTGTTCCTGAACCTGGAGGTGTGGAACCTGATGGTTCAGGGGTAATAACTGTTCCTGAACATGGTAGTGTGGGACCTGATGGTTGTAGGGTAATAACTGTTCCTGAATTTGGTGGTGTGGGACCTGATGGTTGAGGGTAATAACTGTTCCTGAACCTGGTGATGTGGGACCTGATGGATTTAGGGTAATAATTGTTCCTGAACCTGGTGGTGTGGGACCTGATGGTTGAGGATAATTACTGTTCCTGAACCTGCTGTTGTGGGACTTGATGGTTGTAGAGTAATAACTGTTCCTGAACCTGGTGGCGTGGGAGCTAATGGTTGAGGTAATAACTGTTCCTAAACCTGGTGATGTGGGACCTGATGGTTGTAGGGTAATAACTGTTACTGAACCTGGTGGTGTGGGACCTGATGGTTGAGGGTAATAACAGTTCCTGAACCCAGTCGTGTGGGACCTGATCGTTTTAGGGAAATAACTGTTCCTGAACCTGTTTGCGGGGGACCTGATGGTTGAGGGGTAAATACTGTTCCTGAACCTTGTGGTGTGGGACCTGATGGTTGAGGGGTAATAACTGGTCCTGAAGCTGGTAGTGTAGACCTGATGGTTTCAGGGTAATAAATGTTCCAGACCTGGTGGTGTGGGAACTGCTGTTTTAAGGGTAAAAACTGTTCCTGAACCTGGTGGTGTGGGACCTGATGGTTCAGGGGTAATAACTGTTCATGAACATGGTAGTGTGGGACCTGATGGTTGTAGGGTAATAACTGTTCCTGAAGTTGGTGGTGTGGGACCTGACGGTTGAGGGTAATAACTGTTCCTGAACCTGGTGATGTGGGAGCTGAAGGTTGTAGGGTAATAACTGTTCCTCAACCTGATGGTTTGGGACCTGATGGTTTCAGGGTAATAACTGTTCCTGAACCTGGTGGTGTGGGTCTTGACGGTTGAGGGGTAATAATTGTTCTTGAACCTGGTAGTGTGGGACCTGATGGTTGTAGGGTAATAACTGTTCCTGACCTGGTGGTGTGGGACCTGATGGTTTAAGGGTAAAAACTGTTCCTGAACTTGGTGGTGTGGGACCTGATGGTTCAGGGGTAATAACTGTTCCTGAACCTGGTGGCGTGGGACCTGATGGTTGAGGTAATAACTGTTCCTAAACCTGGTGGTGTGGGACCTGATGATTGTAGGATAATAACTGTTCCTGAAACTGGTTGTGTGGGACCTGATGGTTGTAGGGTAATAACTGTTCCTGAACCTGGTTTTGTGAGACCTGATGGTTCAGGGGTAATAACTGTTCCTGAACCTGGTGGTGTGGGTCTTGACGGTTGAGGGGTAATAATTGTTCCTGAACCTGGTAGTGTGGGACCTGATGGTTGTAGGGTAATAACTGGTCATGAAGCTGGTGGTGTAGACCTGATGGTTTCAGGGTAATAAATGTTCCTGACCTGGTGGTGTGGGACCTGCTGTTTTAAGGGTAAAAATTGTTCCTGAACCTGGTGGTGTGGGACCTGATGGTTCAGGGGTAATAACTGTTCCTGAACATGGTACTGTGGGACCTGATGGTTGTAGGGTAATAACTGTTCCTGATCCCGGTGGTGTGGGACCTGATGGTTGAGGGTAATAACTGTTCCTGATCCCGGTGGTGTGGGACCTGATGGTTTTAGGGAAATAACTGTTCCTGAACCTGTTTGCGGGGGACCTGATGGTTGAGGGGTAAATACTGTTCCTGAACCTGGTGGTGTGGGACCTGATGGTTGAGGGGTAATAACTGGTCCTGAAGCTGGTGGTGTAGACCTGATGGTTTCAGGGTAATAAATGTTCCAGACCTGGTGGTGTGGGACCTGCTGTTTTAAGGGTAAAAACTGTTCCTGAACCTGGTGGTGTGGGACCTGATGGTTCAGGGGTAATAACTGTTCCTGAACATGGTAGTGTGGGACCTGATGGTTGTAGGGTAATAACTGTTCCTGAAGTTGGTGGTGTGGGACCTGATGGTTGAGGGTAATAACTGTTCCTGAACCTGGTGATGTGGGACCTGATGGTTTTAGGGTAATAATTGTTCCTGAACCTGGTGGTGTGGGACCTGATGGTTGAGGATAATTACTGTTCTTGAACCTGGTGGTGTGGGACCTGATGGTTTAAGGGTAAAAACTGTTCCTGAACCTGGTGGTGTGGGACCTGATGATTGTAGGATTATAACTGTTCCTGAAACTGGTGGTGTGGGACCTGATGGTTGAGCGTAATAACTGTTCCTGAACATGGTTGGGGGGGACCTGATGTTGTAGGGTAATAACTGTTCCAGAAGCTGGTGATGTGGGACCTGATGCTTGAGGGGTAATAACTGTTCCTGAACCTGGTGGCGTGGGATAGGACGGTTCAGGTAATAACTGTTCCTGAACCTGGTGGTGTGGGAGCTGAAGGTTGTAGGGTAATAACTGTTCCTGAACCTGATGGTTTGGGACCTGATGTTTTCAGGGTAATAACTGTTCCTGAACCTGGTGGTGTGGGACCTGATGGTTTAAGGGTAAAAACTGTTCCTGAAACTGTTTGCGGGGGACCTGGTGGTAGAGGGGTAAATACTGTTCCTGAACCTGGTGGTGTGGGAGCTGAAGGTTGTAGGGTAATAACTGTTCCTGAACCTGATGGTTTGGGACCTGATGGTTTCAGGGTAATAATTGTTCCTGAACCTGGTGGTGTGGGACCTGATGGTTGAGGATAATTACTGTTCCTGAACCTGGTGTTGTGGGACCTGATGGTTGTAGGGTAATAACTGTTCTTGAACCTGGTGGTGTGAGACCTGATGATTGTAGGGTAATAACTGTTCCTGAACCTGGTGGTGTGGGACCTGATGATTGAGGGTAATAACAGTCCCTGATCCCGGTGGTGTGGGACCTGATGGTTTTAGGGAAATAACTGTTCCTGAACCTGTTTGCGGGGGACCTGATTGTTGAGGGGTAAATACTGTTCCTGAACCTGGTGGTGGGGGATCTGATGGTTGAGGGGTAAAAACTGTTCCTGAACCTGGTGGTGTGGGACCTGACGGTTGAGGGTAATAACTGTTCCTGAACCTGTTGGTGTGGGAGCTGAAGGTTGTAGGGTAATAACTGTTCCTGAACCTGATGGTTTGGGACCTGATGGTTCAGGGGTAATAACTGTTCCAGAACATGGTAGTGTGGGACCTGATGGTTGTAGGGTAATAGCTGTTCCTGAACCTGGCTTTGTGAGACCTGATGGTTGAGGGGTTATAACTGTTCCTGAACCTGGTTTTGTGAGACCTGATGGTTGAGGGGTAATAATTGTTCGTGAACCTGGTAGTGTGGGACCTGATGGTTGTAGGGTAATAACTGGTCCTGAAGCTGGTGGTGTAGACCTGATGGTTTCAGGGTAATAAATGTTCCTGACCTGGTGGTGTGGGACCTGCTGTTTTAAGGGTAAAAACTGTTCCTGAACCTGGTGGTGTGGGACCTGATGGTTCAGGGGTAATAACTGTTCCTGAACATGGTAGTGTGGGACCTGATGGTTGTAGGGTAATAACTGTTCCTGAATTTGGTGGTGTGGGACCTGATGGTTGAGGGTAATAACTGTTCCTGAACCTGGTGATGTGGGACCTGATGGATTTAGGGTAATAATTGTTCCTGAACCTGGTGGTGTGGGACCTGATGGTTGAGGATAATTACTGTTCCTGAACCTGGTGTTGTGGGACTTGATGGTTGTAGAGTAATAACTGTTCCTGAACCTGGTGGCGTGGGAGCTAATGGTTGAGGTAATAACTGTTCCTAAACCTGGTGATGTGGGACCTGATGGTTGTAGGGTAATAACTGTTACTGAACCCAGTGGTGTGGGACCTGATGGTTTTAGGGAAATAACTGTTCCTGAACCTGTTTGCGGGGGACCTGATGGTTGAGGGGTAAATACTGTTCCTGAACCTGGTGGCGTGGGACCTGATGGTTGAGGTAATAACTGTTCCTAAACCTGGTGGTGTGGGACCTGATGATTGTAGGATAATAACTGTTCCTGAAACTGGTTGTGTGGGACCTGATGGTTGTAGGGTAATAACTGTTCCTGAACCTGGTTTTGTGAGACCTGATGGTTCAGGGGTAATAACTGTTCCTGAACCTGGTGGTGTGGGTCTTGACGGTTGAGGGGTAATAATTGTTCCTGAACCTGGTAGTGTGGGACCTGATGGTTGTAGGGTAATAACTGGTCCTGAAGCTGGTGGTGTAGACCTGATGGTTTCAGGGTAATAAATGTTCCTGACCTGGTGGTGTGGGACCTGCTGTTTTAAGGGTAAAAACTGTTCCTGAACCTGGTGGTGTGGGACCTGATGGTTCAGGGGTAATAACTGTTCCTGAACATGGTAGTGTGGGACCTGATGGTTGTAGGGTAATAACTGTTCCTGAATTTGGTGGTGTGGGACCTGATGGTTGAGGGTAATAACTGTTCCTGAACCTGGTGATGTGGGACCTGATGGATTTAGGGTAATAATTGTTCCTGAACCTGGTGGTGTGGGACCTGATGGTTGAGGATAATTACTGTTCCTGAACCTGGTGTTGTGGGACTTGATGGTTGTAGAGTAATAACTGTTCCTGAACCTGGTGGCGTGGGAGCTAATGGTTGAGGTAATAACTGTTCCTAAACCTGGTGATGTGGGACCTGATGGTTGTAGGGTAATAACTGTTACTGAACCTGGTGGTGTGGGACCTGATGGTTGAGGGTAATAACAGTTCCTGAACCCAGTGGTGTGGGACCTGATGGTTTTAGGGAAATAACTGTTCCTGAACCTGTTTGCGGGGGACCTGATGGTTGAGGGGTAAATACTGTTCCTGAACCTGGTGGCGTGGGACCTGATGGTTGAGGTAATAACTGTTCCTAAACCTGGTGGTGTGGGACCTGATGATTGTAGGATAATAACTGTTCCTGAAACTGGTTGTGTGGGACCTGATGGTTGTAGGGTAATAACTGTTCCTGAACCTGGTTTTGTGAGACCTGATGGTTCAGGGGTAATAACTGTTCCTGAACCTGGTGGTGTGGGTCTTGACGGTTGAGGGGTAATAATTGTTCCTGAACCTGGTAGTGTGGGACCTGATGGTTGTAGGGTAATAACTGTTCCTGAATTTGGTGGTGTGGGACCTGATGGTTTCAGGGTAATAAATGTTCCTGACCTGGTGGTGTGGGACCTGCTGTTTTAAGGGTAAAAACTGTTCCTGAACCTGGTGGTGTGGGACCTGATGGTTCAGGGGTAATAACTGTTCCTGAACATGGTAGTGTGGGACCTGATGGTTGTAGTGTAATAACTGTTCCTGAATTTGGTGGTGTGGGACCTGTTGGTTGAGGGTAATAACTGTTCCTGAACCTGGTGATGTGGGACCTGATGGATTTAGGGTAATAATTGTTCCTGAACCTGGTGGTGTGGGACCTGATGGTTGAGGATAATTACTGTTCCTGAACCTGGTGTTGTGGGACTTGATGGTTGTAGGGTAATAACTGTTCCTGAACCTGGTGGCGTGGGAGCTAATGGTTGAGGTAATAACTGTTCCTAAACCTGGTGATGTGGGACCTGATGGTTGTAGGGTAATAACTGTTACTGAACCTGGTGGTGTGGGACCTGATGGTTGAGGGTAATAACAGTTCCTGAACCCAGTGGTGTGGGACCTGATGGTTTTAGGGAAATAACTGTTCCTGAACCTGTTTGCGGGGGACCTGATGGTTGAGGGGTAAATACTGTTCCTGAACCTGGTGGCGTGGGACCTGATGGTTGAGGTAATAACTGTTCCTAAACCTGGTGGTGTGGGACCTGATGATTGTAGGATAATAACTGTTCCTGAAACTGGTTGTGTGGGACCTGATGGTTGTAGGGTAATAACTGTTCCTGAACCTGGTTTTGTGAGACCTGATGGTTCAGGGGTAATAATTGTTCCTGAACCTGGTGGTGTGGGACCTGATGGTTCAGGGGTAATAACTGTTCCTGAACATGGTACTGTGGGACCTGATGGTTGTAGGGTAATAACTGTTCCTGATCCCGGTGGTGTGGGACCTGATGGTTGAGGGTAATAACTGTTCCTGATCCCGGTGGTGTGGGACATGATGGTTTTAGGGAAATAACTGTTCCTGAACCTGTTTGCGGGGGACCTGATGGTTGAGGGGTAAATACTGTTCCTGAACCTGGTGGTGTGGGACCTGATGGTTGAGGGGTAATAACTGGTCCTGAAGCTGGTGGTGTAGACCTGATGGTTTCAGGGTAATAAATGTTCCAGACCTGGTGGTGTGGGACCTGCTGTTTTAAGGGTAAAAACTGTTCCTGAACCTGGTGGTGTGGGACCTGATGGTTCAGTGGTAATAACTGTTCCTGAACATGGTAGTGTGGGACCTGATGGTTGTAGGGTAATAACTGTTCCTGAAGTTGGTGGTGTGGGACCTGATGGTTGAGGGTAATAACTGTTCCTGAACCTGGTGATGTGGGACCTGATGGTTTTAGGGTAATAATTGTTCCTGAACCTGGTGGTGTGGGACCTGATGGTTGAGGATAATTACTGTTCCTGAACCTGGTGTTGTGGGACCTGATGGTTGTAGGGTAATAACTGTTCTTGAACCTGGTGGTGTGGGACCTGATGGTTTAAGGGTAAAAACTGTTCCTGAACCTGGTGGTGTGGGACCTGATGGTTCAGGGGTACTAACTGTTCCTGAACATGGTAGTGTGGGACCTGATGGTTGTAGGGTAATAACTGTTCCTGAACCTGGTTTTGTGAGACCTGATGGTTGAGGGGTAATAATTGTTCCTGAACCTGGTAGTGTGGGACCTGATGGTTGTAGGGTAATAACTGTTCCTGAATCTGGTGGTGTGGGTCTTGACGGTTGAGGGGTAATAAATGTTCCTGAACCTGGTAGTGTGGGACCTGATGGTTGTAGGGTAATAACTGTTCCTGACCTGGTGGTGTGGGACCTGATGATTGTAGGATTATAACTGTTCCTGAAACTGGTGGTGTGGGACCTGATGGTTGAGCGTAATAACTGTTCCTGAACATGGTTGGGGGGGACCTGATGTTGTAGGGTAATAACTGTTCCAGAAGCTGGTGATGTGGGACCTGATGCTTGAGGGGTAATAACTGTTCCTGAACCTGGTGGTGTGGGACCTGATGGTTCAGGGGTACTAACTGTTCCTGAACATGGTAGTGTGGGACCTGATGGTTGTAGGGTAATAACTGTTCCTGAACCTGGTTTTGTGAGACCTGATGGTTGAGGGGTAATAATTGTTCCTGAACCTGGTAGTGTGGGACCTGATGGTTGTAGGGTAATAACTGTTCCTGAATCTGGTGGTGTGGGTCTTGACGGTTGAGGGGTAATAAATGTTCCTGAACCTGGTAGTGTGGGACCTGATGGTTGTAGGGTAATAACTGTTCCTGACCTGGTGGTGTGGGACCTGATGATTGTAGGATTATAACTGTTCCTGAAACTGGTGGTGTGGGACCTGATGGTTGAGCGTAATAACTGTTCCTGAACATGGTTGGGGGGGACCTGATGTTGTAGGGTAATAACTGTTCCAGAAGCTGGTGATGTGGGACCTGATGCTTGAGGGGTAATAACTGTTCCTGAACCTGGTGGCGTGGGATAGGACGGTTCAGGTAATAACTGTTCCTGAACCTGGTGGCGTGGGATAGGACGGTTCAGGTAATAACTGTTCCTGAACCTGGTGGTGTCGGAGCTGAAGGTTGTAGGGTAATAACTGTTCCTGAACCTGATGGTTTGGGACCTGATGGTTTCAGGGTAATAACTGTTCCTGAACCTGGTGGTGTGGGACCTGATGGTTTAAGGGTAAAAACTGTTCCTGAAACTGTTTGCGGGGGACCTGGTGGTAGAGGGGTAAATACTGTTCCTGAACCTGGTGGTGTGGGAGCTGAAGGTTGTAGGGTAATAACTGTTCCTGAACCTGATGGTTTGGGACCTGATGGTTTCAGGGTAATAATTGTTCCTGAACCTGGTGGTGTGGGACCTGATGGTTGAGGATAATTACTGTTCCTGAACCTGTTGTTGTGGGACCTGATGGTTGTAGGGTAATAACTGTTCTTGAACCTGGTGGTGTGAGACCTGATGATTGTAGGGTAATAACTGTTCCTGAACCTGGTGGTGTGGGACCTGATGATTGAGGGTAATAACAGTCCCTGATCCCGGTGGTGTGGGACCTGATGGTTTTAGGGAAATAACTGTTCCTGAACCTGTTTGCGGGGGACCTGATTGTTGAGGGGTAAATACTGTTCCTGAACCTGGTGGTGGGGGATCTGATGGTTGAGGGGTAAAAACTGTTCCTGAACCTTGTGGTGTGGGACCTGACGGTTGAGGGTAATAACTGTTCCTGAACCTGTTGGTGTGGGAGCTGAAGGTTGTAGGGTAATAACTGTTCCTGAACCTGATGGTTTGGGACCTGATGGTTCAGGGGTAATAACTGTTCCAGAACATGGTAGTGTGGGACCTGATGGTTGTAGGGTAATAGCTGTTCCTGAACCTGGCTTTGTGAGACCTGATGGTTGAGGGGTTATAACTGTTCCTGAACCTGGTTTTGTGAGACCTGATGGTTGAGGGGTAATAATTGTTCGTGAACCTGGTAGTGTGGGACCTGATGGTTGTAGGGTAATAACTGGTCCTGAAGCTGGTGGTGTAGACCTGATGGTTTCAGGGTAATAAATGTTCCTGACCTGGTGGTGTGGGACCTGCTGTTTTAAGGGTAAAAACTGTTCCTGAACCTGGTGGTGTGGGACCTGATGGTTCAGGGGTAATAACTGTTCCTGAACATGGTAGTGTGGGACGTGATGGTTGTAGGGTAATAACTGTTCCTGAATTTGGTGGTGTGGGACCTGATGGTTGAGGGTAATAACTGTTCCTGAACCTGATGGTTTGGGACCTGATGGTTTCAGGGTAATAACTGTTCCTGAACCTGGTGGTGTGGGACCTGATGGTTTAAGGGTAAAAACTGTTCCTGAAACTGTTTGCGGGGGACCTGGTGGTAGAGGGGTAAATACTGTTCCTGAACCTGGTGGTGTGGGAGCTGAAGGTTGTAGGGTAATAACTGTTCCTGAACCTGATGGTTTGGGACCTGATGGTTTCAGGGTAATAATTGTTCCTGAACCTGGTGGTGTGGGACCTGATGTTTGAGGATAATTACTGTTCCTGAACCTGGTGTTGTGGGACCTGATGGTTGTAGGGTAATAACTGTTCTTGAACCTGGTGGTGTGAGACCTGATGATTGTAGGGTAATAACTGTTCCTGAACCTGGTGGTGTGGGACCTGATGATTGAGGGTAATAACAGTCCCTGATCCCGGTGGTGTGGGACCTGATGGTTTTAGGGAAATAACTGTTCCTGAACCTGTTTGCGGGGGACCTGATTGTTGAGGGGTAAATACTGTTCCTGAACCTGGTGGTGGGGGATCTGATGGTTGAGGGGTAAAAACTGTTCCTGAACCTGGTGGTGTGGGACCTGACGGTTGAGGGTAATAACTGTTCCTGAACCTGTTGGTGTGGGAGCTGAAGGTTGTAGGGTAATAACTGTTCCTGAACCTGATGGTTTGGGACCTGATGGTTCAGGGGTAATAACTGTTCCAGAACATGGTAGTGTGGGACCTGATGGTTGTAGGGTTATAACTGTTCCTGAACCTGGTTTTGTGAGACCTGATGGTTGAGGGGTAATAATTGTTCGTGAACCTGGTAGTGTGGGACCTGATGGTTGTAGGGTAATAACTGGTCCTGAAGCTGGTGGTGTAGACCTGATGGTTTCAGGGTAATAAATGTTCCTGACCTGGTGGTGTGGGACCTGCTGTTTTAAGGGTAAAAACTGTTCCTGAACCTGGTGGTGTGGGACCTGATGGTTCAGGGGTAATAACTGTTCCTGAACATGGTAGTGTGGGACCTGATGGTTGTAGGGTAATAACTGTTCCTGAATTTGGTGGTGTGGGACCTGATGGTTGAGGGTAATAACTGTTCCTGAACCTGGTGATGTGGGACCTGATGGATTTAGGGTAATAATTGTTCCTGAACCTGGTGGTGTGGGACCTGATGGTTGAGGATAATTACTGTTCCTGAACCTGGTGTTGTGGGACTTGATGGTTGTAGAGTAATAACTGTTCCTGAACCTGGTGGCGTGGGAGCTAATGGTTGAGGTAATAACTGTTCCTAAACCTCGTGATGTGGGACCTGATGGTTGTAGGGTAATAACTGTTACTGAACCTGGTGGTGTGGGACCTGATGGTTGAGGGTAATAACAGTTCCTGAACCCAGTGGTGTGGGACCTGATGGTTTTAGGGAAATAACTGTTCCTGAACCTGTTTGCGGGGGACCTGATGGTTCAGGGGTAAATACTGTTCCTGAACCTGGTGGTGTGGGACCTGATGGTTGAGGGGTAATAACTGGTCCTGAAGCTGGTAGTGTAGACCTGATGGTTTCAGGGTAATAAATGTTCCAGACCTGGTGGTGTGGGACCTGCTGTTTTAAGGGTAAAAACTGTTCCTGAACCTGGTGGTGTGGGACCTGATGGTTCAGGGGTAATAACTGTTCATGAACATGGTAGTGTGGGACCTGATGGTTGTAGGGTAATAACTGTTCCTGAAGTTGGTGGTGTGGGACCTGACGGTTGAGGGTAATAACTGTTCCTGAACCTGGTGATGTGGGAGCTGAAGGTTGTAGGGTAATAACTGTTCCTCAACCTGATGGTTTGGGACCTGATGGTTTCAGGGTAATAACTGTTCCTGAACCTGGTGGTGTGGGTCTTGACGGTTGAGGGGTAATAATTTTTCCTGAACCTGGTAGTGTGGGACCTGATGGTTGTAGGGTAATAACTGTTCCTGACCTGGTGGTGTGGGACCTGATGGTTTAAGGGTAAAAACTGTTCCTGAACTTGGTGGTGTGGGACCTGATGGTTCAGGGGTAATAACTGTTCCTTAACCTGGTGGCGTGGGACCTGATGGTTGAGGTAATAACTGTTCCTAAACCTGGTGGTGTGGGACCTGATGATTGTAGGATAATAACTGTTCCTGAAACTGGTTGTGTGGGACCTGATGGTTGAGCGTAATAACTGTTCCTGAACATGGTTGCGGGGGACCTGATGTTGTAGGGTAATAACTGTTCCAGAAGCTGGTGATGTGGGACCTGATGCTTGAGGGGTAATAACTGTTCCTGAACCTGGTGGCGTGGGATCGGACGGTTCAGGTAATAACTGTTCCTGAACCTGGTGGTGTGGGAGCTGAAGGTTGTAGGGTAATAACTGTTCCTGAACCTGATGGTTTGGGACCTGATGTTTTCAGGGTAAAAACTGTTCCTGAACCTGTTTGCGGGGGACCTGGTGGTTGAGGGGTAAATACTGTTCCTGAACCTGGTGGTGTGGGACCTGATGGTTGAGGATAATTACTGTTCCTGAACCTGGTGTTGTGGGACCTGATGGTTGTAGGGCAATAACTGTTCTTGAACCTGGTGGTGTGGGACCTGATGGTTTAGGGGTAAAAACTGTTCCTGAACCTTGTGGTGTGGGACCTGATGGTTCAGGGGTAATAACTGTTCCTGAACATGGTAGTGTGGGACCTGATGGTTGTAGGGTAATAACTGTTCCTGAACCTGGTTTTGTGAGACCTGATGGTTGAGGGGTAATAACTGTTCCTGAACCTGGTGGTGTGGGTCTTGACGGTTGAGGGGTAATAATTGTTCCTGAACCTGGTAGTTTGGGACCTGCTGTTTTAAGGGTAAAAACTGTTCCTGAACCTGGTGGTGTGGGACCTGATGGTTCATGGGGTAATAACTGTTCCTGAACATGGTAGTGTGGGACCTGATGGTTGTAGGGTAATAACTGTTCCTGAAGTTGGTGGTGTGGGACCTGATGGTTGAGGGTAATAACTGTTCCTGATCCCGGTGGTGTGAGACCTGATGGTTTTAGGGAAATAACTGTTCCTGAACCTGTTTGCGGGGACCTGATGGTTGAGGGGTAAATACTGTTCCTGAACCTGGTGGTGTGGGACCTGATGGTTGAGGGATAATAACTGGTCCTGAAGCTGGTGGTGTAGACCTGATGGTTTCAGGGTAATAAATGTTCCAGACCTGGTGGTGTGGGACCTGCTGTTTTAAGGGTAAAAACTGTTCCTGAACCTGGTGGTGTGGGACCTGATGGTTCAGGGGTAATAACTGTTCCTGAACATGGTAGTGTGGGACCTGATGGTTGTAGGGTAGTAACTGTTCCTGAAGTTGGTGGTGTGGGACCTGATGGTTGAGGGCAATAACTGTTCCTGAACCTGGTGATGTGGGACCTGATGGTTTTAGGGTAATAATTGTTGCTGAACCTGGTGGTGTGGGACCTGATGGTTGAGGATAATTACTGTTCCTGAACCTGGTGTTGTGGGACCTGTTGGTTGTAGGGTAATAACTGTTCTTGAACCTGGTGGTGTGGGACCTGATGGTTTAAGGGTAAAAACTGTTCCTGAACCTGGTGGTGTGGGACCTGATGGTTCAGGGGTACTAACTGTTCCTGAACATGGTAGTGTGGGACTTGATGGTTGTAGGGTAATAACTGTTCCTGAACCTGGTTTTGTGAGACCTGATGGTTGAGGGGTAATAATTGTTCCTGAACCTGGTAGTGTGGGACCTGATGGTTGTAGGGTAATAACTGGTCCTGAAGCTGGTGGTGTAGACCTGATGGTTTCAGGGTAATAAATGTTCCTGACCTGGTGGTGTGGGACCTGCTGTTTTAAGGGTAAAAACTGTTCCTGAACCTGGTGGTGTGGGACCTGATGGTTCAGGGGTAATAACTGTTCCTGAACATGGTAGTGTGGGACCTGATGGTTGTAGGGTAATAATTGTTCCTGAAGTTGGTGGTGTGGGACCTGATGGTTGAGGGTAATAACTGTTCCTGAACCTGGTGATGTGGGACCTGATGGATTTAGGGTAATAATTGTTCCTGAACCTGGTTCTGTGGGACCTGATGGTTGAGGATAATTACTGTTCCTGAACCTGGTGTTGTGGGACTTGATGGTTGTAGAGTAATAACTGTTCCTGAACCTGGTGGCGTGGGAGCTAATGGTTGAGGTAATAACTGTTCCTAAGCCTGGTGATGTGGGACCTGATGGTTGTAGGGTAATAACTGTTACTGAACCTGGTGGTGTGGGACCTGATGGTTGAGGGTAATAACAGTTCCTGAACCCAGTGGTGTGGGACCTGATGGTTTTAGGGAAATAACTGTTCCTGAACCTGTTTGCGGGGGACCTGATGGTTGAGGGGTAATAACTGGTCCTGAAGCTGGTGTTGTGGGACCTGATGGTTGTAGGGTAATAACTGTTCTTGAACCTGGTGGTGTGGGACCTGATGGTTTAAGGGTAAAAACTGTTCCTGAACCTGGTGGTGTGGGACCTGATGGTTCAGGGGTAATAACTGTTCCTGAACATGGTAGTGTGGGACCTGATGGTTGTAGGGTAATAACTGTTCCTGAACCTGGTTTTGTGAGACCTGATGGTTGAGGGGTAATAAATGTTCCTGAACCTGGTGGTGTGGGTCTTGACGGTTGAGGGGTAATAATTGTTCCTGAACCTGATAGTGTGGGACCTGATGGTTGTAGGGTAATAACTGGTCCTGAAGCTGGTGATGTAGACCTGATGGTTTCAGGGTAATAAATGTTCCTGACCTGGTGGTGTGGGACCTGCTGTTTTAAGGGTAAAAACTGTTCCTGAACCTGGTGGTGTGGGACCTGATGGTTCAGGGGTAATAACTGTTCCTGAACATGGTAGTGTGGGACCTGATGGTTGTAGGGTAATAACTGTTACTGAACCTGGTGGTGTGGGACCTGATGGTTGAGGGTAATAACAGTTCCTGAACCCAGTGGTGTGGGACCTGATGGTTTTAGGGAAATAACTGTTCCTGAACCTGTTTGCGGGGGACCTGATGGTTGAGGGGTAATAACTGGTCCTGAAGCTGGTGGTGTAGACCTGATGGTTTCAGGGTAATAAATGTTCCAGACCTGGTGGTGTGGGACCTGCTGTTTTAAGGGTGAAAACTGTTCCTGAACCTGGTGGTGTGGGACCTGATGGTTCAGGGGTAATAACTGTTCATGAACATGGTAATGTGGGACCTGATGTTGTAGGGTAATAACTGTTCCAGAAGCTGGTGATGTGGGACCTGATGCTTGAGGGGTAATAACTGTTCCTGAACCTGGTGGCGTGGGATCGGACAGTTCAGGTAATAACTGTTCCTGAACCTGGTGGTGTGGGAGCTGAAGGTTGTAGGGTAATAACTGTTCCTGAACCTGATGGTTTGGGACCTGATGGTTTCAGGGTAATAACTGTTCCTGAACCTGGTGGTGTGGGACCTGATGGTTTAAGGGTAAAAACTGTTCCTGAACCTGTTTGCGGGGGACCTGGTGGTTGAGGGGTAAATACTGTTCCTGAATCTGGTGGTGTGGGACCTGATGGTTGAGGATAATTACTGTTCCTGAACCTGGTGTTGTGGGACCTGATGGTTGTAGGGTAATAACTGTTCTTGAACCTGGTGGTGTGGGACCTGATGGTTTAAGGGTAAAAACTGTTCCTGAACCTGGTGGTGTGGGACCTGATGGTTCAGGGGTAATAACTGTTCCTGAACATGGTAGTGTGGGACCTGATGGTTGTAGGGTAATAACTGTTCCTGAACCTGGTTTTGTGAGACCTGATGGTTGAGGGGTAATAAATGTTCCTGAACCTGGTGGTGTGGGTCTTGACGGTTGAGGGGTAATAATTGTTCCTGAACCTGATAGTGTGGGACCTGATGGTTGTAGGGTAATAACTGGTCCTGAAGCTGGTGATGTAGACCTGATGGTTTCAGGGTAATAAATGTTCCTGACCTGGTGGTGTGGGACCTGCTGTTTTAAGGGTAAAAACTGTTCCTGAACCTGGTGGTGTGGGACCTGATGGTTCAGGGGTAATATCTGTTGCTGAACATGGTAGTGTGGGACCTGATGGTTGTAGGGTAATAACTGTTCCTGAATCTGGTGGTGTGGGACCTGATGGTTGAGGATAATTACTGTTCCTGAACCTGGTGTTGTGGGACCTGATGGTTGTAGGGTAATAACTGTTCTTGAACCTGGTGGTGTGGGACCTGATGGTTTAAGGGTAAAAACTGTTCCTGAACCTGGTGGTGTGGGACCTGATGGTTCAGGGGTAATAACTGTTCCTGAACATGGTAGTGTGGGACCTGATGGTTGTAGGGTAATAACTGTTCCTGAACCTGGTTTTGTGAGACCTGATGGTTGAGGGGTAATAACTGTTCCTGAACCTGGTGGTGTGGGTCTTGACGGTTGAGGGGTAATAATTGTTCCTGAACCTGATAGTGTGGGACCTGATGGTTGTAGGTTAATAACTGGTCCTGAAGCTGGTGGTGTAGACCTGATGGTTTCAGGGTAATAAATGTTCCTGACCTGGTGGTGTGGGACCTGCTGTTTTAAGGGTAAAAACTGTTCCTGAACCTGGTGGTGTGGGACCTGATGGTTCAGGGGTAATAACTGTTGCTGAACATGGTAGTGTGGGACCTGATGGTTGTAGGGTAATAACTGTTCCTGAAGTTGGTGGTGTGGGACCTGATGGTTGAGGGTAATAACTGTTCCTGATCCCGGTGGTGTGGGACCTGATGGTTTTAGGAAAATAACTGTTCCTGAACCTGTTTGCGGGGGACCTGATGGTTGAGGGGTAAATACTGTTCCTGAACCTGGTGGTGTGGGACCTGATGGTTGAGGGGTAATAACTGGTCCTGAAGCTGGTGGTGTGGGTCTTGACGGTTGAGGGGTAATAATTGTTCCTGAACCTGATAATGTGGGACCTGATGGTTGTAGGGTAATAACTGGTCCTGAAGCTGGTGGTGTAGACCTGATGGTTTCAGGGTAATAAATGTTCCTGACCTGTTGGTGTGGGACCTGCTGTTTTAAGGGTAAAAACTGTTCCTGAACCTGGTGGTGTGGGACCTGATGGTTCACGGGTAATAACTGTTCCTGAACATGGTAGTGTGGGACCTGATGGTTGTAGGGTAATAACTGTTCCTGAAGTTGGTGGTGTGGGACCTGATGGTTGAGGGTAATAACTGTTCCTGAACCTGGTGATGTGGGACCTGATGGTTTTAGGGTAATAATTGTTCCTGAACCTGGAGGTGTGGGACCTGATGGTTGAGGATAATTACTGTTCCTGAACCTGGTGTTGTGGGACCTGATGGATGTAGGGTTATAACTGTTCTTGAACCTGGTGGTGTGGGACCTGATGGTTTAAGGGTAAAAACTGTTCCTGAACCTGGTGGTGTGGGACCTGATGGTTCAGGGGTACTAACTGTTCCTGAACATGGTGATGTGGGACCTGATGGTTGTAGGGTAATAACTGTTACTGAACCTGGTGGTGTGGGACCTGATGGTTGAGGGTAATAACAGTTCCTGAACCCAGTGGTGTGGGACCTGATGGTTTTAGGGAAATAACTGTTCCTGAACCTGTTTGCGGGGGACCTGATTGTTGAGGGGTAAATACTGTTCCTGAACCTGGTGGTGTGGGACCTGATGGTTGAGGGGTAATAACTGGTCCTGAAGCTGGTAGTGTAGACCTGATGGTTTCAGGGTAATAAATGTTCCAGACCTGGTGGTGTGGGACCTGCTGTTTTAAGGGTAAAAACTGTTCCTGAACCTGGTGGTGTGGGACCTGATGGTTCAGGGGTAATAACTGTTCATGAACATGGTAGTGTGGGACCTGATGGTTGTAGGGTAATAACTGTCCCTGAAGTTGGTGGTGTGGGACCTGACGGTTGAGGGTAATAACTGTTCCTGAACCTGGTGATGTGGGAGCTGAAGGTTGTAGGGTAATAACTGTTCCTCAACCTGATGGTTTGGGACCTGATGGTTTCAGGGTAATAACTGTTCCTGAACCTGGTGGTGTGGGTCTTGACGGTTGAGGGGTAATAATTGTTCCTGAACCTGGTAGTGTGGGACCTGATGGTTGTAGGGTAATAACTGTTCCTGACCTGGTGGTGTGGGACCTGATGGTTTAAGGGTAAAAACTGTTCCTGAACTTGGTGGTGTGGGACCTGATGGTTCAGGGGTAATAACTGTTCCTTAACCTGGTGGTGTGGGACCTGATGGTTGAGGGGTAATAACTGGTCCTGAAGCTGGTGGTGTGGGTCTTGACGGTTGAGGGGTAATAATTGTTCCTGAACCTGATAATGTGGGACCTGATGGTTCAGGGGTAATAACTGTTCATGAACATGGTAATGTGGGACCTGATGTTGTAGGGTAATAACTGTTCCAGAAGCTGGTGATGTGGGACCTGATGCTTGAGGGGTAATAACTGTTCCTGAACCTGGTGGCGTGGGATCGGACAGTTCAGGTAATAACTGTTCCTGAACCTGGTGGTGTGGGAGCTGAAGGTTGTAGGGTAATAACTGTTCCTGAACCTGATGGTTTGGGACCTGATGGTTTCAGGGTAATAACTGTTCCTGAACCTGGTGGTGTGGGACCTAATGGTTTAAGGGTAAAAACTGTTCCTGAACCTGTTTGCGGGGGACCTGGTGGTTGAGGGGTAAATACTGTTCCTGAATCTGGTGGTGTGGGACCTGATGGTTGAGGATAATTACTGTTCCTGAACCTGGTGTTGTGGGACCTGATGGTTGTAGGGTAATAACTGTTCTTGAACCTGGTGGTGTGGGACCTGATGGTTTAAGGGTAAAAACTGTTCCTGAACCTGGTGGTGTGGGACCTGATGGTTCAGGGGTAATAACTGTTCCTGAACTTGGTAGTGTGGGACCTGATGGTTGTAGGGTAATAACTGTTCCTGAACCTGGTTTTGTGAGACCTGATGGTTGAGGGGTAATAAATGTTCCTGAACCTGGTGGTGTGGGTCTTGACGGTTGAGGGGTAATAATTGTTCCTGAACCTGATAGTGTGGGACCTGATGGTTGTAGGGTAATAACTGGTCCTGAAGCTGGTGATGTAGACCTGATGGTTTCAGGGTAATAAATGTTCCTGACCTGGTGGTGTGGGACCTGCTGTTTTAAGGGTAAAAACTGTTCCTGAACCTGGTGGTGTGGGACCTGATGGTTCAGGGGTAATATCTGTTGCTGAACATGGTAGTGTGGGACCTGATGGTTGTAGGGTAATAACTGTTCCTGAATCTGGTGGTGTGGGACCTGATGGTTGAGGATAATTACTGTTCCTGAACCTGGTGTTGTGGGACCTGATGGTTGTAGGGTAATAACTGTTCTTGAACCTGGTGGTGTGGGACCTGATGGTTTAAGGGTAAAAACTGTTCCTGAACCTGGTGGTGTGGGACCTGATGGTTCAGGGGTAATAACTGTTCCTGAACATGGTAGTGTGGGACCTGATGGTTGTAGGGTAATAACTGTTCCTGAACCTGGTTTTGTGAGACCTGATGGTTGAGGGGTAATAACTGTTCCTGAACCTGGTGGTGTGGGTCTTGACGGTTGAGGGGTAATAATTGTTCCTGAACCTGATAGTGTGGGACCTGATGGTTGTAGGTTAATAACTGGTCCTGAAGCTGGTGGTGTAGACCTGATGGTTTCAGGGTAATAAATGTTCCTGACCTGGTGGTGTGGGACCTGCTGTTTTAAGGGTAAAAACTGTTCCTGAACCTGGTGGTGTGGGACCTGATGGTTCAGGGGTAATAACTGTTGCTGAACATGGTAGTGTGGGACCTGATGGTTGTAGGGTAATAACTGTTCCTGAAGTTGGTGGTGTGGGACCTGATGGTTGAGGGTAATAACTGTTCCTGATCCCGGTGGTGTGGGACCTGATGGTTTTAGGAAAATAACTGTTCCTGAACCTGTTTGCGGGGGACCTGATGGTTGAGGGGTAAATACTGTTCCTGAACCTGGTGGTGTGGGACCTGATGGTTGAGGGGTAATAACTGGTCCTGAAGCTGGTGGTGTGGGTCTTGACGGTTGAGGGGTAATAATTGTTCCTGAACCTGATAATGTGGGACCTGATGGTTGTAGGGTAATAACTGGTCCTGAAGCTGGTGGTGTAGACCTGATGGTTTCAGGGTAATAAATGTTCCTGACCTGTTGGTGTGGGACCTGCTGTTTTAAGGGTAAAAACTGTTCCTGAACCTGGTGGTGTGGGACCTGATGGTTCAGGGGTAATAACTGTTCCTGAACATGGTAGTGTGGGACCTGATGGTTGTAGGGTAATAACTGTTCCTGAAGTTGGTGGTGTGGGACCTGATGGTTGAGGGTAATAACTGTTCCTGAACCTGGTGATGTGGGACCTGATGGTTTTAGGGTAATAATTGTTCCTGAACCTGGAGGTGTGGGACCTGATGGTTGAGGATAATTACTGTTCCTGAACCTGGTGTTGTGGGACCTGATGGATGTAGGGTTATAACTGTTCTTGAACCTGGTGGTGTGGGACCTGATGGTTTAAGGGTAAAAACTGTTCCTGAACCTGGTGGTGTGGGACCTGATGGTTCAGGGGTACTAACTGTTCCTGAACATGGTGATGTGGGACCTGATGGTTGTAGGGTAATAACTGTTACTGAACCTGGTGGTGTGGGACCTGATGGTTGAGGGTAATAACAGTTCCTGAACCCAGTGGTGTGGGACCTGATGGTTTTAGGGAAATAACTGTTCCTGAACCTGTTTGCGGGGGACCTGATGGTTGAGGGGTAAATACTGTTCCTGAACCTGGTGGTGTGGGACCTGATGGTTGAGGGGTAATAACTGGTCCTGAAGCTGGTAGTGTAGACCTGATGGTTTCAGGGTAATAAATGTTCCAGACCTGGTGGTGTGGGACCTGCTGTTTTAAGGGTAAAAACTGTTCCTGAACCTGGTGGTGTGGGACCTGATGGTTCAGGGGTAATAACTGTTCATGAACATGGTAGTGTGGGACCTGATGGTTGTAGGGTAATAACTGTCCCTGAAGTTGGTGGTGTGGGACCTGACGGTTGAGGGTAATAACTGTTCCTGAACCTGGTGATGTGGGAGCTGAAGGTTGTAGGGTAATAACTGTTCCTCAACCTGATGGTTTGGGACCTGATGGTTTCAGGGTAATAACTGTTCCTGAACCTGGTGGTGTGGGTCTTGACGGTTGAGGGGTAATAATTGTTCCTGAACCTGGTAGTGTGGGACCTGATGGTTGTAGGGTAATAACTGTTCCTGACCTGGTGGTGTGGGACCTGATGGTTTAAGGGTAAAAACTGTTCCTGAACTTGGTGGTGTGGGACCTGATGGTTCAGGGGTAATAACTGTTCCTTAACCTGGTGGCGGGGGACCTGATGGTTGAGGTAATAACTGTTCCTAAACCTGGTGGTGTGGGACCTGATGATTGTAGGATAATAACTGTTCCTGAAACTGGTTGTGTGGGACCTGATGGTTGAGCGTAATAACTGTTCCTGAACATGGTTGCGGGGGACCTGATGTTGTAGGGTAATAACTGTTCCAGAAGCTGGTGATGTGCGACCTGATGCTTGAGGGGTAATAACTGTTCCTGAACCTGGTGGCGTGGGATCGGACGGTTCAGGTAATAACTGTTCCTGAACCTGGTGGTGTGGGAGCTGAAGGTTGTAGGGTAATAACTGTTCCTGAACCTGATGGTTTGGGACCTGATGTTTTCAGGGTAAAAACTGTTCCTGAACCTGTTTGTGGGGGACCTGGTGGTTGAGGGGTAAATACTGTTCCTGAACCTGGTGGTGTGGGACCTGATGGTTGAGGATAATTACTGTTCCTGAACCTGGTGTTGTGGGACCTGATGGTTGTAGGGTAATAACTGTTCTTGAACCTGGTGGTGTGGGACCTGATGGTTTAAGGGTAAAAACTGTTCCTGAACCTGGTGGTGTGGGACCTGATGGTTCAGGGGTAATAACTGTTCCTGAACATGGTAGTGTGGGACCTGATGGTTGTAGGGTAATAACTGTTCCTGAACCTGGTTTTGTGAGACCTGATGGTTCAGGGGTAATAACTGTTCCTGAACCTGGTGGTGTGGGTCTTGACGGTTGAGGGGTAATAATTGTTCCTGAACCTGGTAGTTTGGGACCTGATGGTTGTAGGGTAATAACTGGTCCTGAAGCTGGTGGTGTAGACCTGATGGTTTCAGGGTAATAAATGTTCCTGACCTGGTGGTGTGGGACCTGCTGTTTTAAGGGTAAAAACTGTTCCTGAACCTGGTGGTGTGGGACCTGATGGTTCATGGGGTAATAACTGTTCCTGAACATGGTAGTGTGGGACCTGATGGTTGTAGGGTAATAACTGTTCCTGAAGTTGGTGGTGTGGGACCTGATGGTTGAGGGTAATAACTGTTCCTGATCCCGGTGGTGTGGGACCTGATGGTTTTAGGGAATTAACTGTTCCTGAACCTGTTTGCGGGGACCTGATGGTTGAGGGGTAAATACTGTTCCTGAACCTGGTGGTGTGGGACCTGATTGTTGAGGGATAATAACTGGTCCTGAAGCTGGTGGTGTAGACCTGATGGTTTCAGGGTAATAAATGTTCCAGACCTGGTGGTGTGGGACCTGCTGTTTTAAGGGTAAAAACTGTTCCTGAACCTGGTGGTGTGGGACCTGATGGTTCAGGGGTAATAACTGTTCCTGAACATGGTAGTGTGGGACCTGATGGTTGTAGGGTAATAACTGTTCCTGAAGTTGGTGGTGTGGGACCTGATGGTTGAGGGTAATAACTGTTCCTGAACCTGGTGATGTGGGACCTGATGGTTTTAGGGTAATAATTGTTCCTGAACCTGGAGGTGTGGGACCTGATGGTTGAGGATAATTACTGTTCCTGAACCTGGTGTTGTGGGATCTGATGGATGTAGGGTTATAACTGTTCTTGAACCTGGTGGTGTGGGACCTGATGGTTTAAGGGTAAAAACTGTTCCTGAACCTGGTGGTGTGGGACCTGATGGTTCAGGGGTACTAACTGTTCCTGAACATGGTAGTGTGGGACCTGATGGTTGTAGGGTAATAACTGTTCCTGAACCTGGTTTTGTGAGACCTGATGGTTGAGGGGTAATAATTGTTCCTGAACCTGGTAGTGTGGGACCTGATGGTTGTAGGGTAATAACTGGTCCTGAAGATGGTGGTGTAGACCTGATGGTTTCAGGGTAATAAATGTTCCTGACCTGGTGGTGTGGGACCTGCTGTTTTAAGGGTAAAAACTGTTCCTGAACCTGGTGGTGTGGGACCTGATGGTTCAGGGGTAATAACTGTTCCTGAACATGGTAGTGTGGGACCTGATGGTTGTAGGGTAATAACTGTTCCTGAAGTTGGTGGTGTGGGACCTGATGGTTGAGGGTAATAACTGTTCCTGAAACTGGTGATGTGGGACCTGATGGATTTAGGGTAATAATTGTTCCTGAACCTGGTTCTGTGGGACCCGATGGTTGAGGATAATTACTGTTCCTGAACCTGGTGTTGTGGGACTTGATGGTTGTAGAGTAATAACTGTTCCTGAACCTGGTGGCGTGGGAGCTAATGGTTGAGGTAATAACTGTTCCTAAACCTGGTGATGAGGGACCTGATGGTTGTAGGGTAATAACTGTTACTGAACCTGGTGGTGTGGGACCTGATGGTTGAGGGTAATAACAGTTCCTGAACCCAGTGGTGTGGGACCTGATGGTTTTAGGGAAATAATTGTTCCTGAACCTGTTTGCGGGGGACCTGATGGTTGAGGGGTAATAATTGGTCCTGAATCTGGTGGTGTAGACCTGATGGTTTCAGGGTAATAAATGTTCCAGACCTGGTGGTGTGGGACCTGCTGTTTTAAGGGTGAAAACTGTTCCTGAACCTGGTGGTGTGGGACCTGATGGTTCAGGGGTAATAACTGTTCATGAACATGGTAGTGTGGGACCTGATGGTTGAGGGTAATAACAGTTCCTGAACCCAGTGGTGTGGGACCTGATGGTTTTAGGGAAATAACTGTTCCTGAACCTGTTTGCGGGGGACCTGATGGTTGAGGGGTAATAACTGGTCCTGAAGCTGGTGGTGTAGACCTGATGGTTTCAGGGTAATAAATGTTCCAGACCTGGTGATGTGGGACCTGCTGTTTTAAGGGTGAAAACTGTTCCTGAACCTGGTGGTGTGGGACCTGATGGTTCAGGGGTAATAACTGTTCATGAACATGGTAGTTTGGGAGCTGATGTTGTAGGGTAATAACTGTTCCAGAAGCTGGTGATGTGGGACCTGATGCTTGAGGGGTAATAACTGTTCCTGAACCTGGTGGCGTGGGATCGGACGGTTCAGGTAATAACTGTTCCTGAACCTGGTGGTGTGGGAGCAGAAGGTTGTAGGGTAATAACTGTTCCTGAACCTGATGGTTTGGGACCTGATGGTTTCAGGGTAATAACTGTTCCTGAACCTGGTTGTGTGTGACCTGATGGTTTAAGGGTAAAAACTGTTCCTGAACCTGTTTGCGGGGGACCTGGTGGTTGAGGGGTAAATACTGTTCCTGAATCTGGTGGTGTGGGACCTGATGGTTGAGGATAATTACTGTTCCTGAACCTGGTGTTGTGGGACCTGATGGTTGTAGGGTAATAACTGTTCTTGAACCTGGTGGTGTGGGACCTGATGGTTTAAGGGTAAAAACTGTTCCTGAACCTGGTGGTGTGGGACCTGATGGTTCAGGGGTAATAACTGTTCCTGAACATGGTAGTGTGGGACCTGATGGTTGTAGGGTAATAACTGTTCCTGAACCTGGTTTTGTGAGACCTGATGGTTGAGGGGTAATAACTGTTCCTGAACCTGGTGGTGTGGGTCTTGACGGTTGAGGGGTAATAATTGTTCCTGAACCTGATAGTGTGGGACCTGATGGTTGTAGGGTAATAACTGGTCCTGAAGCTGGTGATGTAGACCTGATGGTTTCAGGGTAATAAATGTTCCTGACCTGGTGGTGTGGGACCTGCTGTTTTCAGGGTAAAAACTGTTCCTGAACCTGGTGGTGTGGGACCTGATGGTTCAGGGGTAATAACTGTTGCTGAACATGGTAGTGTGGGACCTGATGGTTGTAGGGTAATAACTGTTCCTGAAGTTGGTGGTGTGGGACCTGATGGTTGAGGGTAATAACTGTTCCTGATCCCGGTGGTGTGGGACCTGATGGTTTTAGGAAAATAACTGTTCCTGAACCTGTTTGCGGGGGACCTGATGGTTGAGGGGTAAATACTGTTCCTGAACCTGATGGTGTGGGACCTGATGGTTGAGGGGTAATAACTGGTCCTGAAGCTGGTGGTGTGGGTCTTGACGGTTGAGGGTTAATAATTGTTCCTGAACCTGATAGTGTGGGACCTGATGGTTGTAGGGTAATAACTGGTCCTGAAGCTGGTGGTGTAGACCTGATGGTTTCAGGGTAATAAATGTTCCTGACCTGGTGGTGTGGGACCTGCTGTTTTAAGGGTAAAAACTGTTCCTGAACCTGGTGGTGTGGGACCTGATGGTTCAGGGGTAATAACTGTTGCTGAACATGGTAGTGTGGGACCTGATGGTTGTAGGGTAATAACTGTTCCTGAAGTTGGTGGTGTGGGACCTGATGGTTGAGGGTAATAACTGTTCCTGATCCCGGTGGTGTGGGACCTGATGGTTTTAGGAAAGTAACTGTTCCTGAACCTGTTTGCGGGGGACCTGATGGTTGAGGGGTAAATACTGTTCCTGAACCTGGTGGTGTGGGACCTGATGGTTGAGGGGTAATAACTGGTCCTGAAGCTTGTGGTGTGGGACCTGATGGTTCAGGGGTAATAACTGTTCCTGAACATGGTGATGTGGGACCTGATGGTTGTAGGGTAATAACTGTTACTGAACCTGGTGGTGTGGGACCTGATGGTTGAGGGTAATAACAGTTCCTGAACCCAGTGGTGTGGGACCTGATGGTTTTAGGGAAATAACTGTTCCTGAACCTGTTTGCGGGGGACCTGATGGTCGAGGGGTAAATACTGTTCCTGAACCTGGTGGTGTGGGACCTGATGGTTGAGGGGTAATAACTGGTCCTGAAGCTGGTAGTGTAGACCTGATGGTTTCAGGGTAATAAATGTTCCAGACCTGGTGGTGTGGGACCTGCTGTTTTAAGGGTAAAAACTGTTCCTGAACCTGGTGGTGTGGGACCTGATGGTTCAGGGGTAATAACTGTTCATGAACATGGTAGTGTGGGACCTGATGGTTGTAGGGTAATAACTGTTCCTGAAGTTGGTGGTGTGGGACCTGACGGTTGAGGGTAATAACTGTTCCTGAACCTGGTGATGTGGGAGCTGAAGGTTGTAGGGTAATAACTGTTCCTCAACCTGATGGTTTGGGACCTGATGGTTTCAGGGTAATAACTGTTCCTGAACCTGGTGGTGTGGGTCTTGACGGTTGAGGGGTAATAATTGTTCCTGAACCTGGTAGTGTGGGACCTGATGGTTGTAGGGTAATAACTGTTCCTGACCTGGTGGTGTGGGACCTGATGGTTTAAGGGTAAAAACTGTTCCTGAACTTGGTGGTGTGGGACCTGATGGTTCAGGAGTAATAACTGTTCCTTAACCTGGTGGCGTGGGACCTGATGGTTGAGGTAATAACTGTTCCTGAACCTGGTGGTGTGGGACCTGATGATTGTAGGATAATAACTGTTCCTGAAACTGGTTGTGTGGGACCTGATGGTTGAGCGTAATAACTGTTCCTGAACATGGTTGCGGGGGACCTGATGTTGTAGGGTAATAACTGTTCCAGAAGCTGGTGATGTGGGACCTGATGCTTGAGGGGTAATAACTGTTCCTGAACCTGGTGGCGTGGGATCGGACGGTTCAGGTAATAACTGTTCCTGAACCTGGTGGTGTGGGAGCTGAAGGTTGTAGGGTAATAACTGTTCCTGAACCTGATGGTTTGGGACCTGATGTTTTCAGGGTAAAAACTGTTCCTGAACCTGTTTGCGGGGGACCTGGTGGTTGAGGGGTAAATGCTGTTCCTGAACCTGGTGGTGTGGGACCTGATGGTTGAGGATAATTACTGTTCCTGAACCTGGTGTTGTGGGACCTGATGGTTGTAGGGTAATAACTGTTCTTGAACCTGGTGGTGTGGGACCTGATGGTTTAAGGGTAAAAACTGTTCCTGAACCTGGTGGTGTGGGACCTGATGGTTCAGGGGTACTAACTGTTCCTGAACATGGTAGTGTGGGACCTGATGGTTGTAGGGTAATAACTGTTCCTGAACCTGGTTTTGTGAGACCTGATGGTTCAGGGGTAATAACTGTTCCTGAACCTGGTGGTGTGGGTCTTGACGGTTGAGGGGTACTAATTGTTCCTGAACCTGGTAGTTTGGGACCTGATGGTTGTAGGGTAATAACTGGTCCTGAAGCTGGTGGTGTAGACCTGATGGTTTCAGGGTAATAAATGTTCCTGACCTGGTGGTGTGGTACCTGCTGTTTTAAGGGTAAAAACTGTTCCTGAACCTGGTGGTGTGGGACCTGATGGTTCATGGGGTAATAACTGTTCCTGAACATGGTAGTGTGGGACCTGATGGTTGTAGGGTAATAACTGTTCCTGACGTTGGTGGTGTGGGACCTGATGGTTGAGGGTAATAACTGTTCCTGATCCCGGTGGTGTGGGGCCTGATGGTTTTAGGGAAATAACTGTTCCTGAACCTGTTTGCGGGGACCTGATGGTTGAGGGGTAAATACTGTTCCTGAACCTGGTGGTGTGGGACCTGATGGTTGAGGGATAATAACTGGTCCTGAAGCTGGTGGTGTAGACCTGATGGTTTCAGGGTAATAAATGTTCCAGACCTGGTGGTGTGGGACCTGCTGTTTTAAGGGTAAAAACTGTTCCTGAACCTGGTGGTGTGGGACCTGATGGTTCAGGGGTAATAACTGTTCCTGAACATGGTAGTGTGGGACCTGATGGTTGTAGGGTAATAACTGTTCCTGAAGTTGGTGGTGTGGGACCTGATGGTTGAGGGTAATAACTGTTCCTGAACCTGGTGATGTGGGACCTGATGGTTTTAGGGTAATAATTGTTCCTGAACCTGGAGGTGTGGGACCTGATGGTTGAGGATAATTACTGTTCCTGAACCTGGTGTTGTGGGACCTGATGGATGTAGGGTAATAACTGTTCTTGAACCTGGTGGTGTGGGACCTGATGGTTTAAGGGTAAAAACTGTTCCTGAACCTGGTGGTGTGGGACCTGATGGTTCAGGGGTACTAACTGTTCCTGAACCTGGTGGTGTGGGACCTGATGGTTGAGGGGTAATAACTGGTCCTGAAGCTGGTGGTGTGGGACCTGATGGTTCAGGGGTAATAACTGTTCCTGAACATGGTAGTGTGGGACCTGATGGTTGTAGGGTAATAACTGTTCCTGAAGTTGGTGGTGTGGGACCTGATGGTTGAGGGTAATAACTGTTCCTGAACCTGGTGATGTGGGACCTGATGGTTTTAGGGTAATAATTGTTCCTGAACCTGGAGGTGTGGGACCTGATGGTTGAGGATAATTACTGTTCCTGAACCTGGTGTTGTGGGACCTGATGGATGTAGGGTAATAACTGTTCTTGAACCTGGTGGTGTGGGACCTGATGGTTTAAGGGTAAAAACTGTTCCTGAACCTGGTGGTGTGGGACCTGATGGTTCAGGGGTACTAACTGTTCCTCAACATGGTAGTGTGGGACCTGATGGTTGTAGGGTAATAACTGTTCCTGAACCTGGTTTTGTGAGACCTGATGGTTGAGGGGTAATAATTGTTCCTGAACCTGGTAGTGTGGGACCTGATGGTTGTAGGGTAATAACTGGTCCTGAAGCTGGTGGTGTAGACCTGATGGTTTCAGGGTAATAAATGTTCCTGACCTGGTGGTGTGGGACCTGCTGTTTTAAGGGTAAAAACTGTTCCTGAACCTGGTGGTGTGGGACCTGATGGTTCAGGGGTAATAACTGTTCATGAACATGGTAGTGTGGGACCTGATGGTTGTAGGGTAATAACTGTTCCTGAAGTTGGTGGTGTGGGACCTGACGGTTGAGGGTAATAACTGTTCCTGAACCTGGTGATGTGGGAGCTGAAGGTTGTAGGGTAATAACTGTTCCTCAACCTGATGGTTTGGGACCTGATGGTTTCAGGGTAATAACTGTTCCTGAACCTGGTGGTGTGGGTCTTGACGGTTGAGGGGTAATAATTGTTCCTGAACCTGGTAGTGTGGGACCTGATGGTTGTAGGGTAATAACTGTTCCTGACCTGGTGGTGTGGGACCTGATGGTTTAAGGGTAAAAACTGTTCCTGAACTTGGTGGTTTGGGACCTGATGGTTCAGGGGTAATAACTGTTCCTTAACCTGGTGGCGTGGGACCTGATGGTTGAGGTAATAACTGTTCCTAAACCTGGTGGTGTGGGACCTGATGATTGTAGGATAATAACTGTTCCTGAAACTGGTTGTGTGGGACCTGATGGTTGAGCGTAATAACTGTTCCTGAACATGGTTGCGGGGGACCTGATGTTGTAGGGTAATAACTGTTCCAGAAGCTGGTGATGTGGGACCTGATGCTTGAGGGGTAATAACTTTTCCTGAACCTGGTGGCGTGGGATCAGACGGTTCAGGTAATAACTGTTCCTGAACCTGGTGGTGTGGGAGCTGAAGGTTGTAGGGTAATAAATGTTCCTGAACCTGATGGTTTGGGACCTGATGTTTTCAGGGTAAAAATTGTTCCTGAACCTGTTTGCGGGGGACCTGGTGGTTGAGGGGTAAATACTGTTCCTGAACCTGGTGGTGTGGGACCTGATGGTTGAGGATAATTACTGTTCCTGTACCTGGTGTTGTGGGACCTGATGGTTGTAGGGTAATAACTGTTCTTGAACCTGGTGGTGTGGGACCTGATGGTTTAAGGGTAAAAACTGTTCCTGAACCTGGTGGTGTGGGACCTGATGGTTCAGGGGTAATAACTGTTCCTGAACATGGTAGTGTGGGACCTGATGGTTGTAGGGTAATAACTGTTCCTGAACCTGGTTTTGTGAGACCTGATGGTTCAGGGGTAATAACTGTTCCTGAACCTGGTGGTGTGGGTCTTGCCAGTTGAGGGGTAATAATTGTTCCTGAACCTGGTAGTTTGGGACCTGATGGTTGTAGGGTAATAACTGGTCCTGAAGCTGGTGGTGTAGACCTGATGGTTTCAGGGTAATAAATGTTCCTGACCTGGTGGTGTGGGACCTGCTGTTTTAAGGGTAAAAACTGTTCCTGAACCTGGTGGTGTGGGACCTGATGGTTCATGGGGTAATAACTGTTCCTGAACATGGTAGTGTGGGACCTGATGGTTGTAGGGTAATAACTGTTCCTGAAGTTGGTGGTGTGGGACCTGATGGTTTTAGGGAAATAACTGTTCCTGAACCTGTTTGCGGGGACCTGATGGTTGAGGGGTAAATACTGTTCCTGAACCTGGTGGTGTGGGACCTGATGGTTGAGGGATAATAACTGGTCCTGAAGCTGGTGGTGTAGACCTGATGGTTTCAGGGTAATAAATGTTCCAGACCTGGTGGTGTGGGACCTGCTGTTTTAAGGGTAAAAACTGTTCCTGAACCTGGTGGTGTGGGACCTGATGGTTCAGGGGTAATAACTGTTCCTGAACATGGTAGTGTGGGACCTGATGGTTGTAGGGTAATAACTGTTCCTGAAGTTGGTGGTGTGGGACCTGATGGTTGAGGGTAATAACTGTTCCTGAACCTGGTGATGTGGGACCTGATGGTTTTAGGGTAATAATTGTTCCTGAACCTGGAGGTGTGGGACCTGATGGTTGAGGATAATTACTGTTCCTGAACCTGGTGTTGTGGGACCTGATGGATGTAGGGTAATAACTGTTCTTGAACCTGGTGGTGTGGGACCTGATGGTTTAAGGGTAAAAACTGTTCCTGAACCTGGTGGTGTGGGACCTGATGGTTCAGGGGTAATAACTGTTCCTGAACATGGTAGTGTGGGACCTGATGGTTGTAGGGTAATAACTGTTCCTGAAGTTGGTGGTGTGGGACCTGATGGTTGAGGGTAATAACTGTTCCTGAACCTGGTGATGTGGGACCTGATGGTTTTAGGGTAATAATTGTTCCTGAACCTGGAGGTGTGGGACCTGATGGTTGAGGATAATTACTGTTCCTGAACCTGGTGTTGTGGGACCTGATGGATGTAGGGTAATAACTGTTCTTGAACCTGGTGGTGTGGGACCTGATGGTTTAAGGGTAAAAACTGTTCCTGAACCTGGTGGTGTGGGACCTGATGGTTCAGGGGTACTAACTGTTCCTGAACATGGTAGTGTGGGACCTGATGGTTGTAGGGTAATAACTGTTCCTGAACCTGGTTTTGTGAGACCTGATGGTTGAGGGGTAATAATTGTTCCTGAACCTGGTAGTGTGGGACCTGATGGTTGTAGGGTAATAACTGGTCCTGAAGCTGGTGGTGTGGGACCTGATGGTTGAGGGTAATAACTGTTCCTGAACCTGGTGATGTGGGACCTGATGGTTTTAGGGAAATAACTGTTCCTGAACCTGTTTGCGGGGACCTGATGGTTGAGGGGTAAATACTGTTCCTGAACCTGGTGGTGTGGGACCTGATGGTTGAGGGATAATAACTGGTCCTGAAGCTGGTGGTGTAGACCTGATGGTTTCAGGGTAATAAATGTTCCAGACCTGGTGGTGTGGTACCTGCTGTTTTAAGGGTAAAAACTGTTCCTGAACCTGGTGGTGTGGGACCTGATGGTTCAGGGGTAATAACTGTTCCTGAACATGGTAGTGTGGGACCTGATGGTTGTAGGGTAATAACTGTTCCTGAAGTTGGTGGTGTGGGACCTGATGGTTGAGGGTAATAACTGTTCCTGAACCTGGTGATGTGGGACCTGATGGTTTTAGGGTAATAATTGTTCCTGAACCTGGAGGTGTGGGACCTGATGGTTGAGGATAATTACTGTTCCTGAACCTGGTGTTGTGGGACCTGATGGATGTAGGGTAATAACTGTTCTTGAACCTGGTGGTGTGGGACCTGATGGTTTAAGGGTAAAAACTGTTCCTGAACCTGGTGGTGTGGGACCTGATGGTTCAGGGGTACTAACTGTTCCTGAACCTGGTGGTGTGGGACCTGATGGTTGAGGGGTAATAACTGGTCCTGAAGCTGGTGGTGTGGGACCTGATGGTTCAGGGGTAATAACTGTTCCTGAACATGGTAGTGTGGGACCTGATGGTTGTAGGGTAATAACTGTTCCTGAAGTTGGTGGTGTGGGACCTGATGGTTGAGGGTAATAACTGTTCCTGAACCTGGTGATGTGGGACCTGATGGTTTTAGGGTAATAATTGTTCCTGAACCTGGAGGTGTGGGACCTGATGGTTGAGGATAATTACTGTTCCTGAACCTGGTGTTGTGGGACCTGATGGATGTAGGGTAATAACTGTTCTTGAACCTGGTGGTGTGGGACCTGATGGTTGAGGGATAATAACTGGTCCTGAAGCTGGTGGTGTAGACCTGATGGTTTCAGGGTAATAAATGTTCCTGACCTGGTGGTGTGGGACCTGCTGTTTTAAGGGTAAAAACTGTTCCTGAACCTGGTGGTGTGGGACCTGATGGTTCATGGGGTAATAACTGTTCCTGAACATGGTAGTGTGGGACCTGATGGTTGTAGGGTAATAACTGTTCCTGAAGTTGGTGGTGTGGGACCTGATGGTTTTAGGGAAATAACTGTTCCTGAACCTGTTTGCGGGGACCTGATGGTTGAGGGGTAAATACTGTTCCTGAACCTGGTGGTGTGGGACCTGATGGTTGAGGGATAATAACTGGTCCTGAAGCTGGTGGTGTAGACCTGATGGTTTCAGGGTAATAAATGTTCCAGACCTGGTGGTGTGGGACCTGCTGTTTTAAGGGTAAAAACTGTTCCTGAACCTGGTGGTGTGGGACCTGATGGTTCAGGGGTAATAACTGTTCCTGAACATGGTAGTGTGGGACCTGATGGTTGTAGGGTAATAACTGTTCCTGAAGTTGGTGGTGTGGGACCTGATGGTTGAGGGTAATAACTGTTCCTGAACCTGGTGATGTGGGACCTGATGGTTTTAGGGTAATAATTGTTCCTGAACCTGGAGGTGTGGGACCTGATGGTTGAGGATAATTACTGTTCCTGAACCTGGTGTTGTGGGACCTGATGGATGTAGGGTAATAACTGTTCTTGAACCTGGTGGTGTGGGACCTGATGGTTTAAGGGTAAAAACTGTTCCTGAACCTGGTGGTGTGGGACCTGATGGTTCAGGGGTAATAACTGTTCCTGAACATGGTAGTGTGGGACCTGATGGTTGTAGGGTAATAACTGTTCCTGAAGTTGGTGGTGTGGGACCTGATGGTTGAGGGTAATAACTGTTCCTGAACCTGGTGATGTGGGACCTGATGGTTTTAGGGTAATAATTGTTCCTGAACCTGGAGGTGTGGGACCTGATGGTTGAGGATAATTACTGTTCCTGAACCTGGTGTTGTGGGACCTGATGGATGTAGGGTAATAACTGTTCTTGAACCTGGTGGTGTGGGACCTGATGGTTTAAGGGTAAAAACTGTTCCTGAACCTGGTGGTGTGGGACCTGATGGTTCAGGGGTACTAACTGTTCCTGAACATGGTAGTGTGGGACCTGATGGTTGTAGGGTAATAACTGTTCCTGAACCTGGTTTTGTGAGACCTGATGGTTGAGGGGTAATAATTGTTCCTGAACCTGGTAGTGTGGGACCTGATGGTTGTAGGGTAATAACTGGTCCTGAAGCTGGTGGTGTGGGACCTGATGGTTGAGGGTAATAACTGTTCCTGAACCTGGTGATGTGGGACCTGATGGTTTTAGGGAAATAACTGTTCCTGAACCTGTTTGCGGGGACCTGATGGTTGAGGGGTAAATACTGTTCCTGAACCTGGTGGTGTGGGACCTGATGGTTGAGGGATAATAACTGGTCCTGAAGCTGGTGGTGTAGACCTGATGGTTTCAGGGTAATAAATGTTCCAGACCTGGTGGTGTGGTACCTGCTGTTTTAAGGGTAAAAACTGTTCCTGAACCTGGTGGTGTGGGACCTGATGGTTCAGGGGTAATAACTGTTCCTGAACATGGTAGTGTGGGACCTGATGGTTGTAGGGTAATAACTGTTCCTGAAGTTGGTGGTGTGGGACCTGATGGTTGAGGGTAATAACTGTTCCTGAACCTGGTGATGTGGGACCTGATGGTTTTAGGGTAATAATTGTTCCTGAACCTGGAGGTGTGGGACCTGATGGTTGAGGATAATTACTGTTCCTGAACCTGGTGTTGTGGGACCTGATGGATGTAGGGTAATAACTGTTCTTGAACCTGGTGGTGTGGGACCTGATGGTTTAAGGGTAAAAACTGTTCCTGAACCTGGTGGTGTGGGACCTGATGGTTCAGGGGTACTAACTGTTCCTGAACCTGGTGGTGTGGGACCTGATGGTTGAGGGGTAATAACTGGTCCTGAAGCTGGTGGTGTGGGACCTGATGGTTCAGGGGTAATAACTGTTCCTGAACATGGTAGTGTGGGACCTGATGGTTGTAGGGTAATAACTGTTCCTGAAGTTGGTGGTGTGGGACCTGATGGTTGAGGGTAATAACTGTTCCTGAACCTGGTGATGTGGGACCTGATGGTTTTAGGGTAATAATTGTTCCTGAACCTGGAGGTGTGGGACCTGATGGTTGAGGATAATTACTGTTCCTGAACCTGGTGTTGTGGGACCTGATGGATGTAGGGTAATAACTGTTCTTGAACCTGGTGGTGTGGGACCTGATGGTTTAAGGGTAAAAACTGTTCCTGAACCTGGTGGTGTGGGACCTGATGGTTCAGGGGTACTAACTGTTCCTGAACATGGTAGTGTGGGACCTGATGGTTGTAGGGTAATAACTGTTCCTGAACCTGGTTTTGTGAGACCTGATGGTTGAGGGGTAATAATTGTTCCTGAACCTGGTAGTGTGGGACCTGATGGTTGTAGGGTAATAACTGGTCCTGAAGCTGGTGGTGTAGACCTGATGGTTTCAGGGTAATAAATGTTCCTGACCTGGTGGTGTGGGACCTGCTGTTTTAAGGGTAAAAACTGTTCCTGAACCTGGTGGTGTGGGACCTGATGGTTCAGGGGTAATAACTGTTCATGAACATGGTAGTGTGGGACCTGATGGTTGTAGGGTAATAACTGTTCCTGAAGTTGGTGGTGTGGGACCTGACGGTTGAGGGTAATAACTGTTCCTGAACCTGGTGATGTGGGAGCTGAAGGTTGTAGGGTAATAACTGTTCCTCAACCTGATGGTTTGGGACCTGATGGTTTCAGGGTAATAACTGTTCCTGAACCTGGTGGTGTGGGTCTTGACGGTTGAGGGGTAATAATTGTTCCTGAACCTGGTAGTGTGGGACCTGATGGTTGTAGGGTAATAACTGTTCCTGACCTGGTGGTGTGGGACCTGATGGTTTAAGGGTAAAAACTGTTCCTGAACTTGGTGGTGTGGGACCTGATGGTTCAGGGGTAATAACTGTTCCTTAACCTGGTGGCGTGGGACCTGATGGTTGAGGTAATAACTGTTCCTAAACCTGGTGGTGTGGGACCTGATGATTGTAGGATAATAACTGTTCCTGAAACTGGTTGTGTGGGACCTGATGGTTGAGCGTAATAACTGTTCCTGAACATGGTTGCGGGGGACCTGATGTTGTAGGGTAATAACTGTTCCAGAAGCTGGTGATGTGGGACCTGATGCTTGAGGGGTAATAACTTTTCCTGAACCTGGTGGCGTGGGATCAGACGGTTCAGGTAATAACTGTTCCTGAACCTGGTGGTGTGGGAGCTGAAGGTTGTAGGGTAATAAATGTTCCTGAACCTGATGGTTTGGGACCTGATGTTTTCAGGGTAAAAATTGTTCCTGAACCTGTTTGCGGGGGACCTGGTGGTTGAGGGGTAAATACTGTTCCTGAACCTGGTGGTGTGGGACCTGATGGTTGAGGATAATTACTGTTCCTGTACCTGGTGTTGTGGGACCTGATGGTTGTAGGGTAATAACTGTTCTTGAACCTGGTGGTGTGGGACCTGATGGTTTAAGGGTAAAAACTGTTCCTGAACCTGGTGGTGTGGGACCTGATGGTTCAGGGGTAATAACTGTTCCTGAACATGGTAGTGTGGGACCTGATGGTTGTAGGGTAATAACTGTTCCTGAACCTGGTAGTTTGGGACCTGATGGTTGTAGTGTAATAACTGGTCCTGAAGCTGGTGGTGTAGACCTGATGGTTTCAGGGTAATAAATGTTCCTGACCTGGTGGTGTGGGACCTGCTGTTTTAAGGGTAAAAACTGTTCCTGAACCTGGTGGTGTGGGACCTGATGGTTCATGGGGTAATAACTGTTCCTGAACATGGTAGTGTGGGACCTGATGGTTGTAGGGTAATAACTGTTCCTGAAGTTGGTGGTGTGGGACCTGATGGTTGAGGGTAATAACTGTTCCTGATCCCGGTGGTGTGGGACCTGATGGTTTTAGGGAAATAACTGTTCCTGAACCTGTTTGCGGGGACCTGATGGTTGAGGGGTAAATACTGTTCCTGAACCTGGTGGTGTGGGACCTGATGGTTGAGGGATAATAACTGGTCCTGAAGCTGGTGGTGTAGACCTGATGGTTTCAGGGTAATAAATGTTCCAGACCTGGTGGTGTGGGACCTGCTGTTTTAAGGGTAAAAACTGTTCCTGAACCTGGTGGTGTGGGACCTGATGGTTCAGGGGTAATAACTGTTCCTGAACATGGTAGTGTGGGACCTGATGGTTGTAGGGTAATAACTGTTCCTGAAGTTGGTGGTGTGGGACCTGATGGTTGAGGGTAATAACTGTTCCTGAACCTGGTGATGTGGGACCTGATGGTTTTAGGGTAATAATTGTTCCTGAACCTGGAGGTGTGGGACCTGATGGTTGAGGATAATTACTGTTCCTGAACCTGGTGTTGTGGGACCTGATGGATGTAGGGTTATAACTGTTCTTGAACCTGGTGGTGTCGGACCTGATGGTTTAAGGGTAAAAACTGTTCCTGAACCTGGTGGTGTGGGACCTGATGGATCAGGGGTACTAACTGTTCCTGAACATGGTAGTGTGGGACCTGATGGTTGTAGGGTAATAACTGTTCCTGAACCTGGTGGTGTGGGACCTGATGGTTCAGGGGTAATAACTGTTCCTGAACATGGTAGTGTGGGACCTGATGGTTGTAGGGTAATAACTGTTCCTGAACCTGGTTTTGTGAGACCTGATGGTTCAGGGGTAATAACTGTTCCTGAACCTGGTGGTGTGGGTCTTGCCAGTTGAGGGGTAATAATTGTTCCTGAACCTGGTAGTTTGGGACCTGATGGTTGTAGGGTAATAACTGGTCCTGAAGCTGGTGGTGTAGAACTGATGGTTTCAGGGTAATAAATGTTCCTGACCTGGTGGTGTGGGACCTGCTGTTTTAAGGGTAAAAACTGTTCCTGAACCTGGTGGTGTGGGACCTGATGGTTCATGGGGTAATAACTGTTCCTGAACATGGTAGTGTGGGACCTGATGGTTGTAGGGTAATAACTGTTCCTGAAGTTGGTGGTGTGGGACCTGATGGTTGAGGGTAATAACTGTTCCTGATCCCGGTGGTGTGGGACCTGATGGTTTTAGGGAAATAACTGTTCCTGAACCTGTTTGCGGGGACCTGATGGTTGAGGGGTAAATACTGTTCCTGAACCTGGTGGTGTGGGACCTGATGGTTGAGGGATAATAACTGGTCCTGAAGCTGGTGGTGTAGACCTGATGGTTTCAGGGTAATAAATGTTCCAGACCTGGTGGTGTGGGACCTGCTGTTTTAAGGGTAAAAACTGTTCCTGAACCTGGTGGTGTGGGACCTGATGGTTCAGGGGTAATAACTGTTCCTGAACATGGTAGTGTGGGACCTGATGGTTGTAGGGTAATAACTGTTCCTGAAGTTGGTGGTGTGGGACCTGATGGTTGAGGGTAATAACTGTTCCTGAACCTGGTGATGTGGGACCTGATGGTTTTAGGGTAATAATTGTTCCTGAACCTGGAGGTGTGGGACCTGATGGTTGAGGATAATTACTGTTCCTGAACCTGGTGTTGTGGGACCTGATGGATGTAGGGTTATAACTGTTCTTGAACCTGGTGGTGTCGGACCTGATGGTTTAAGGGTAAAAACTGTTCCTGAACCTGGTGGTGTGGGACCTGATGGATCAGGGGTACTAACTGTTCCTGAACATGGTAGTGTGGGACCTGATGGTTGTAGGGTAATAACTGTTCCTGAACCTGGTTTTGTGAGACCTGATGGTTGAGGGGTAATAATTGTTCCTGAACCTGGTAGTGTGGGACCTGATGGTTGTAGGGTAATAACTGGTCCTGAAGCTGGTGGTGTAGACCTGATGGTTTCAGGGTAATAAATATTCCTGACCTGGTGGTGTGGGACCTGCTGTTTTAAGGGTAAAAACTGTTCCTGAACCTGGTGGTGTGGGACCTGATGGTTCAGGGGTAATAACTGTTCCTGAACATGGTAGTGTGGGACCTGATGGTTGTAGGGTAATAACAGTTCCTGAAGTTGGTGGTGTGGGACCTGATGGTTGAGGGTAATAACTGTTCCTGAACCTGGTGATGTGGGACCTGATGGATTTAGGGTAATAATTGTTCCTGAACCTGGTTCTGTGGGACCTGATGGTTGAGGATAATTACTGTTCCTGAACCTGGTGTTGTGGGACTTGATGGTTGTAGAGTAATAACTGTTCCTGAACCTGGTGGCGTGGGAGCTAATGGTTGAGGTAATAACTGTTCCTAAACCTGGTGATGAGGGACCTGATGGTTGTAGGGTAATAACTGTTACTGAACCTGGTGGTGTGGGACCTGATGGTTGAGGGTAATAACAGTTCCTGAACCCAGTGGTGTGGGACCTGATGGTTTTAGGGAAATAACTGTTCCTGAACCTGTTTGCGGGGGACCTGATGGTTGAGGGGTAAATACTGTTCCTGAACCTGGTGGTGTGGGACCTGATGGTTGAGGGGTAATAACTGGTCCTGAAGCTGGTAGTGTAGACCTGATGGTATCAGGGTAATAAATGTTCCAGACCTGGTGGTGTGGGACCTGCTGTTTTAAGGGTAAAAACTGTTCCTGAACCTGGTGGTGTGGGACCTGATGGTTCAGGGGTAATAACTGTTCATGAACATGGTAGTGTGGGACCTGATGGTTGTAGGGTAATAACTGTTCCTGAAGTTGGTGGTGTGGGACCTGACGGTTGAGGGTAATAACTGTTCCTGAACCTGGTGATGTGGGAGCTGAAGGTTGTAGGGTAATAACTGTTCCTCAACCTGATGGTTTGGGACCTGATGGTTTCAGGGTAATAACTGTTCCTGAACCTGGTGGTGTGGGTCTTGACGGTTGAGGGGTAATAATTGTTCCTGAACCTGGTAGTGTGGGACCTGATGGTTGTAGGGTAATAACTGTTCCTGACCTGGTGGTGTGGTACCTGATGGTTTAAGGGTAAAAACTGTTCCTGAACTTGGTGGTGTGGGACCTGATGGTTCAGGGGTAATAACTGTTCCTTAACCTGGTGGCGTGGGACCTGATGGTTGAGGTAATAACTGTTCCTAAACCTGGTGGTGTGGGACCTGATGATTGTAGGATAATAACTGTTCCTGAAACTGGTTGTGTGGGACCTGATGGTTGAGCGTAATAACTGTTCCTGAACATGGTTGCGGGGGACCTGATGTTGTAGGGTAATAACTGTTCCAGAAGCTGGTGATGTGGGACCTGATGCTTGAGGGGTAATAACTGTTCCTGAACCTGGTGGCGTGGGATCGGACGGTTCAGGTAATAACTGTTCCTGAACCTGGTGGTGTGGGAGCTGAAGGTTGTAGGGTAATAACTGTTCCTGAACCTGATGGTTTGGGACCTGATGTTTTCAGGGTAAAAACTGTTCCTGAACCTGTTTGCGGGGGACCTGGTGGTTGAGGGGTAAATACTGTTCCTGAACCTGGTGGTGTGGGACCTGATGGTTGAGGATAATTACTGTTCCTGAACCTGGTGTTGTGGGACCTGATGGTTGTAGGGTAATAACTGTTCTTGAACCTGGTGGTGTGGGACCTGATGGTTTAAGGGTAAAAACTGTTCCTGAACCTGGTGGTGTGGGTCTTGACGGTTGAGGGGTAATAATTATTCCTGAACCTGATAGTGTGGGACCTGATGGTTGTAGGGTAATAACTGGTCCTGAAGCTGGTGATGTAGACCTGATGGTTTCAGGGTAATAAATGTTCCTGACCTGGTGGTGTGGGACCTGCTGTTTTAAGGGTAAAAACTGTTCCTGAACCTGGTGGTGTGGGACCTGATGGTTCAGGGGTAATAACTGTTGCTGAACATGGTAGTGTGGGAACTGATGGTTGTAGGGTAATAACTGTTCCTGAATCTGGTGGTGTGGGACCTGATGGTTGAGGATAATTACTGTTCCTGAACCTGGTGTTGTGGGACCTGATGGTTGTAGGGTAATAACTGTTCTTGAACCTGGTGGTGTGGGACCTGATGGTTTAAGGGTAAAAACTGTTCCTGAACCTGGTGGTGTGGGACCTGATGGTTCAGGGGTAATAACTGTTCCTGAACATGGTAGTGTGGGACCTGATGGTTGTAGGGTAATAACTGTTCCTGAACCTGGTTTTGTGAGACCTGATGGTTGAGGGGTAAATACTGTTCCTGAACCTGGTGGTGTGGGACCTGATGGTTGAGGGATAATAACTGGTCCTGAAGCTGGTGGTGTAGACCTGATGGTTTCAGGGTAATAAATGTTCCAGACCTGGTGGTGTGGGACCTGCTGTTTTAAGGGTAAAAACTGTTCCTGAACCTGGTGGTGTGGGACCTGATGGTTCAGGGGTAATAACTGTTGCTGAACATGGTAGTGTGGGAACTGATGGTTGTAGGGTAATAACTGTTCCTGAAGTTGGTGGTGTGGGACCTGATGGTTGAGGGTAATAACTGTTCCTGATCCCGGTGGTGTGGGACCTGATGGTTTTAGGAAAATAACTGTTCCTGAACCTGTTTGCGGGGGACCTGATGGTTGAGGGGTAAATACTGTTCCTGAACCTGGTGGTGTGGGACCTGATGGTTGAGGGGTAATAACTGGTCCTGAAGCTGGTGGTGTGGGTCTTGACGGTTGAGGGGTAATAATTGTTCCTGAACCTGATAGTGTGGGACCTGATGGTTGTAGGGTAATAACTGGTCCTGAAGCTGGTGGTGTAGACCTGATGGTTTCAGGGTAATAAATGTTCCTGACCTGGTGGTGTGGGACCTGCTGTTTTAAGGGTAAAAACTGTTCCTGAACCTGGTGGTGTGGGACCTGATGGTTCAGGGGTAATAACTGTTGCTGAACATGGTAGTGTGGGACCTGATGGTTGTAGGGTAATAACTGTTCCTGAAGTTGGTGGTGTGGGACCTGATGGTTGAGGGTAATAACTGTTCCTGATCCCGGTGGTGTGGGACCTGATGGTTTTAGGAAAGTAACTGTTCCTGAACCTGTTTGCGGGGGACCTGATGGTTGAGGGGTAAATACTGTTCCTGAACCTGGTGGTGTGGGACCTGATGGTTGAGGGGTAATAACTGGTCCTGAAGCTGGTGGTGTGGGACCTGATGGTTCAGGGGTAATAACTGTTCCTGAACATGGTGATGTGGGACCTGATGGTTGTAGGGTAATAACTGTTACTGAACCTGGTGGTGTGGGACCTGATGGTTGAGGGTAATAACAGTTCCTGAACCCAGTGGTGTGGGACCTGATGGTTTTAGGGAAATAACTGTTCCTGAACCTGTTTGCGGGGGACCTGATGGTTGAGGGGTAAATACTGTTCCTGAACCTGGTGGTGTGGGACCTGATGGTTGAGGGGTAATAACTGGTCCTGAAGCTGGTAGTGTAGACCTGATGGTATCAGGGTAATAAATGTTCCAGACCTGGTGGTGTGGGACCTGCTGTTTTAAGGGTAAAAACTGTTCCTGAACCTGGTGGTGTGGGACCTGATGGTTCAGGGGTAATAACTGTTCATGAACATGGTAGTGTGGGACCAGATGGTTGTAGGGTAATAACTGTTCCTGAAGTTGGTGGTGTGGGACCTGACGGTTGAGGGTAATAACTGTTCCTGAACCTGGTGATGTGGGAGCTGAAGGTTGTAGGGTAATAACTGTTCCTCAACCTGATGGTTTGGGACCTGATGGTTTCAGGGTAATAACTGTTCCTGAACCTGGTGTTGTGGGTCTTGACGGTTGAGGGGTAATAATTGTTCCTGAACCTGGTAGTGTGGGACCTGATGGTTGTAGGGTAATAACTGTTCCTGACCTGGTGGTGTGGGACCTGATGGTTTAAGGGTAAAAACTGTTCCTGAACTTGGTGGTGTGGGACCTGATGGTTCAGGGGTAATAACTGTTCCTTAACCTGGTGGCGTGGGACCTGATGGTTGAGGTAATAACTGTTCCTAAACCTGGTGGTGTGGGACCTGATGATTGTAGGATAATAACTGTTCCTGAAACTGGTTGTGTGGGACCTGATGGTTGAGCGTAATAACTGTTCCTGAACATGGTTGCGGGGGACCTGATGTTGTAGGGTAATAACTGTTCCAGAAGCTGGTGATGTGGGACCTGATGCTTGAGGGGTAATAACTGTTCCTGAACCTGGTGGCGTGGGATCGGACGGTTCAGGTAATAACTGTTCCTGAACCTGGTGGTGTGGGAGCTGAAGGTTGTAGGGTAATAACTGTTCCTGAACCTGATGGTTTGGGACCTGATGTTTTCAGGGTAAAAACTGTTCCTGAACCTGTTTGCGGGGGACCTGGTGGTTGAGGGGTAAATACTGTTCCTGAACCTGGTGGTGTGGGACCTGATGGTTGAGGATAATTACTGTTCCTGAACCTGGTGTTGTGGGACCTGATGGTTGTAGGGTAATAACTGTTCTTGAACCTGGTGGTGTGGGACCTGATGGTTTAAGGGTAAAAACTGTTCCTGAACCTGGTGGTGTGGGTCTTGACGGTTGAGGGGTAATAATTATTCCTGAACCTGATAGTGTGGGACCTGATGGTTGTAGGGTAATAACTGGTCCTGAAGCTGGTGATGTAGACCTGATGGTTTCAGGGTAATAAATGTTCCTGACCTGGTGGTGTGGGACCTGCTGTTTTAAGGGTAAAAACTGTTCCTGAACCTGGTGGTGTGGGACCTGATGGTTCAGGGGTAATAACTGTTGCTGAACATGGTAGTGTGGGAACTGATGGTTGTAGGGTAATAACTGTTCCTGAATCTGGTGGTGTGGGACCTGATGGTTGAGGATAATTACTGTTCCTGAACCTGGTGTTGTGGGACCTGATGGTTGTAGGGTAATAACTGTTCTTGAACCTGGTGGTGTGGGACCTGATGGTTTAAGGGTAAAAACTGTTCCTGAACCTGGTGGTGTGGGACCTGATGGTTCAGGGGTAATAACTGTTCCTGAACATGGTAGTGTGGGACCTGATGGTTGTAGGGTAATAACTGTTCCTGAACCTGGTTTTTGAGACCTGATGGTTGAGGGGTAATAACTGTTCCTGAACCTGGTGGTGTGGGTCTTGACGGTTGAGGGGTAATAATTGTTCCTGAACCTGATAGTGTGGGACCTGATGGTTGTAGGGTAATAACTGGTCCTGAAGCTGGTGATGTAGACCTGATGGTTTCAGGGTAATAAATGTTCCTGACCTGGTGGTGTGGGACCTGATGGTTCAGGGGTAATAACTGTTCCTGAACATGGTAGTGTGGGACCTGATGGTTGTAGGGTAATAACTGTTCCTGAATCTGGTGGTGTGGGACCTGATGGTTGAGGATAATTACTGTTCCTGAACCTGGTGTTGTGGGACCTGATGGTTGTAGGGTAATAACTGTTCTTGAACCTGGTGGTGTGGGACCTGATGGTTTAAGGGTAAAAACTGTTCCTGAACCTGGTGGTGTGGGACCTGATGGTTCAGGGTTAATAACTGTTCCTGAACATGGTAGTGTTGGACCTGATGGTTGTAGGGTAATAACTGTTCCTGAACCTGGTTTTGTGAGACCTGATGGTTGAGGGGAAAATAACTGTTCCTGAACATGGTGATGTGGGACCTGATGGTTGTAGGGTAATAACTGTTACTGAACCTGGTGGTGTGGGACCTGATGGTTGAGGGTAATAACAGTTCCTGAACCCAGTGGTGTGGGACCTGATGGTTTTAGGGAAATAACTGTTCCTGAACCTGTTTGCGGGGGACCTGATGGTTGAGGGGTAAATACTGTTCCTGAACCTGGTGGTGTGGGACCTGATGGTTGAGGGGTAATAACTGGTCCTGAAGCTGGTAGTGTAGACCTGATGGTATCAGGGTAATAAATGTTCCAGACCTGGTGGTGTGGGACCTGCTGTTTTAAGGGTAAAAACTGTTCCTGAACCTGGTGGTGTGGGACCTGATGGTTCAGGGGTAATAACTGTTCATGAACATGGTAGTGTGGGACCTGATGGTTGTAGGGTAATAACTGTTCCTGAAGTTGGTGGTGTGGGACCTGACGGTTGAGGGTAATAACTGTTCCTGAACCTGGTGATGTGGGAGCTGAAGGTTGTAGGGTAATAACTGTTCCTCAACCTGATGGTTTGGGACCTGATGGTTTCAGGGTAATAACTGTTCCTGAACCTGGTGGTGTGGGTCTTGACGGTTGAGGGGTAATAATTGTTCCTGAACCTGGTAGTGTGGGACCTGATGGTTGTAGGGTAATAACTGTTCCTGACCTGGTGGTGTGGGACCTGATGGTTTAAGGGTAAAAACTGTTCCTGAACTTGGTGGTGTGGGACCTGATGGTTCAGGGGTAATAACTGTTCACCTGGTGGCGTGGGACCTGATGGTTGAGGTAATAACATGTTCCTAAACCTGGTGGTGTGGGACCTGATGATTGTAGGATAATAACTGTTCCTGAAACTGGTTGTGTGGGACCTGATGGTTGAGCGTAATAACTGTTCCTGAACATGGTTGCGGGGGACCTGATGTTGTAGGGTAATAACTGTTCCAGAAGCTGGTGATGTGGGGACCTGATGCTTGAGGGGTAATAACTGTTCCTGACCTGGTGGCGTGGGATCGGACGGTTCAGGTAATAACTGTTCCTGAACCTGGTTGTGTGGGAGCTGAAAGGTTGTAGGGTAATAACTGTTCCCTGAACCTGATGGTTTGGGACCTGATGTTTTCAGGGTAAAAACTGTTCCTTGAACCTGTTTGCGGGGGACCTGGTGGTTGAGGGGTAAATACTGTTCCTGAACCTGGTGGTGTGGGACCTGATGGTTGAGGATAATTACTGTTCCTGAACCTGGTGTTGTGGGACCTGATGGTTGTAGGGTAATAACTGTTCTTGAACCTGGTGGTGTGGGACCTGATGGTTTAAGGGTAAAAACTGTTCCTGAACCTGGTGGTGTGGGTCTTGACGGTTGAGGGGTAATAATTATTCCTGAACCTGATAGTGTGGGATCTGATGGTTGTAGGGTAATAACTGGTCCTGAAGCTGGTGATGTAGACCTGATGGTTTCAGGGTAATAAATGTTCCTGACCTGGTGGTGTGGGACCTGCTGTTTTAAGGGTAAAAACTGTTCCTGAACCTGGTGGTGTGGGACCTGATGGTTCAGGGGTAATAACTGTTGCTGAACATGGTAGTGTGGGAACTGATGGTTGTAGGGTAATAACTGTTCCTGAATCTGGTGGTGTGGGACCTGATGGTTGAGGATAATTACTGTTCCTGAACCTGGTGTTGTGGGACCTGATGGTTGTAGGGTAATAACTGTTCTTGAACCTGGTGGTGTGGGACCTGATGGTTTAAGGGTAAAAACTGTTCCTGAAGTTGGTGGTGTGGGACCTGATGGTTCAGGGGTAATAACTGTTCCTGAACATGGTTAGTGTGGGACCTGATGGTTGTAGGGTAATAACTGTTCCTGAACCTGGTTTTGTGAGACCTGATGGTTGAGGGGTAATAACTGTTCCTGAACCTGGTGGTGTGGGTCTTGACGGTTGAGGGGTAATAATTGTTCCTGAACCTGATAGTGTGGGACCTGATGGTTGTAGGGTAATAACTGGTCCTGAAGCTGGTGATGTAGACCTGATGGTTTCAGGGTAATAAATGTTCCTGACCTGGTGGTGTGGGACCTGATGGTTCAGGGGTAATAACTGTTCCTGAACATGGTAGTGTGGGACCTGATGGTTGTAGGGTAATAACTGTTCCTGAATCTGGTGGTGTGGGACCTGATGGTTGAGGATAATTACTGTTCCTGAACCTGGTGTTGTGGGACCTGATGGTTGTAGGGTAATAACTGTTCTTGAACCTGGTGGTGTGGGACCTGATGGTTTAAGGGTAAAAACTGTTCCTGAACCTGGTGGTGTGGGACCTGATGGTTCAGGGTTAATAACTGTTCCTGAACATGGTAGTGTTGGACCTGATGGTTGTAGGGTAATAACTGTTCCTGAACCTGGTTTTGTGAGACCTGATGGTTGAGGGGAAAATAACTGTTCCTGAACCTGGTGGTGTGGGTCTTGACGGTTGAGGGGTAATAATTGTTCCTGAACCTGATAGTGTGGGACCTGATGGTTGTAGGGTAATAACTGGTCCTGAAGCTGGTGATGTAGACCTGATGGTTTCAGGGTAATAAATGTTCCTGACCTGGTGGTGTGGGACCTGCTGTTTTAAGGGTAAAAACTGTTCCTGAACCTGGTGGTGTGGGACCTGATGGTTCAGGGGTAATAACTGTTGCTGAACATGGTAGTGTGGGACCTGATGGTTGTAGGGTAATAACTGTTCCTGAACTTCGTGGTGTGGGACCTGATGGTTGAGGGTAATAACTGTTCCTGATCCCGGTGGTGTGGGACCTGATGGTTTTAGGAAAATAACTGTTCCTGAACCTGTTTGCGGGGGACCTGATGGTTGAGGGGTAAATACTGTTCCTGAACCTGGTGGTGTGGGACCTGATGGTTGAGGGGTAATAACTGGTCCTGAAGCTGGTGGTGTGGGTCTTGACGGTTGAGGGGTAATAATTGTTCCTGAACCTGATAGTGTGGGACCTGATGGTTGTAGGGTAATAACTGGTCCTGAAGCTGGTGGTGTAGACCTGATGGTTTCAGGGTAATAAATGTTCCTGACCTGGTGGTGTGGGACCTGCTGTTTTAAGGGTAAAAACTGTTCCTGAACCTGGTGGTGTGGGTCTTGACGGTTGAGGGGTAATAATTGTTCCTGAACCTGATAGTGTGGGACCTGATGGTTGTAGGGTAATAACTGGTCCTGAAGCTGGTGGTGTAGACCTGATGGTTTCAGGGTAATAAATGTTCCTGACCTGGTGGTGTGGGACCTGCTGTTTTAAGGGTAAAAACTGTTCCTGAACCTGGTGGTGTGGGACCTGATGGTTCAGGGGTAATAACTGTTCCTGAACATGGTAGTGTGGGACCTGATGGTTGTAGGGTAATAACTGTTCCTGAAGTTGGTGGTGTGGGACCTGACGGTTGAGGGTAATAACTGTTCCTGAACCTGGTGATGTGGGAGCTGAAGGTTGTAGGGTAATAACTGTTCCTCAACCTGATGGTTTGGGACCTGATGGTTTCAGGGTAATAACTGTTCCTGAACCTGGTGGTGTGGGTCTTGACGGTTGAGGGGTAATAATTGTTCCTGAACCTGGTAGTGTGGGACCTGATGGTTGTAGGGTAATAACTGTTCCTGACCTGGTGGTGTGGGACCTGATGGTTTAAGGGTAAAAACTGTTCCTGAACTTGGTGGTGTGGGACCTGATGGTTCAGGGGTAATAACTGTTCCTTAACCTGGTGGCGTGGGACCTGATGGTTGAGGTAATAACTGTTCCTAAACCTGGTGGTGTGGGACCTGATGATTGTAGGATAATAACTGTTCCTGAAACTGGTTGTGTGGGACCTGATGGTTGAGCGTAATAACTGTTCCTGAACATGGTTGCGGGGGACCTGATGTTGTAGGGTAATAACTGTTCCAGAAGCTGGTGATGTGGGACCTGATGCTTGAGGGGTAATAACTGTTCCTGAACCTGGTGGCGTGGGATCGGACGGTTCAGGTAATAACTGTTCCTGAACCTGGTGGTGTGGGAGCTGAAGGTTGTAGGGTAATAACTGTTCCTGAACCTGATGGTTTGGGACCTGATGTTTTCAGGGTAAAAACTGTTCCTGAACCTGTTTGCGGGGGACCTGGTGGTTGAGGGGTAAATACTGTTCCTGAACCTGGTGGTGTGGGACCTGATGGTTGAGGATAATTACTGTTCCTGAACCTGGTGTTGTGGGACCTGATGGTTGTAGGGTAATAACTGTTCTTGAACCTGGTGGTGTGGGACCTGATGGTTTAAGGGTAAAAACTGTTCCTGAACCTGGTGGTGTGGGACCTGATGGTTCAGGGGTAATAACTGTTCCTGAACATGGTAGTGTGGGACCTGATGGTTGTAGGGTAATAACTGTTCCTGAACCTGGTTTTGTGAGACCTGATGGTTCAGGGGTAATAACTGTTCCTGAACCTGGTGGTGTGGGTCTTGACGGTTGAGGGGTAATAATTGTTCCTGAACCTGGTAGTTTGGGACCTGATGGTTGTAGGGTAATAACTGGTCCTGAAGCTGGTGGTGTAGACCTGATGGTTTCAGGGTAATAAATGTTCCTGACCTGGTGGTGTGGGACCTGCTGTTTTAAGGGTAAAAACTGTTCCTGAACCTGGTGGTGTGGGACCTGATGGTTCATGGGGTAATAACTGTTCCTGAACATGGTAGTGTGGGACCTGATGGTTGTAGGGTAATAACTGTTCCTGAAGTTGGTGGTGTGGGACCTGATGGTTGAGGGTAATAACTGTTCCTGATCCCGGTGGTGTGGGACCTGATGGTTTTAGGGAAATAACTGTTCCTGAACCTGTTTGCGGGGACCTGATGGTTGAGGGGTAAATACTGTTCCTGAACCTGGTGGTGTGGGACCTGATGGTTGAGGGATAATAACTGGTCCTGAAGCTGGTGGTGTAGACCTGATGGTTTCAGGGTAATAAATGTTCCAGACCTGGTGGTGTGGGACCTGCTGTTTTAAGGGTAAAAACTGTTCCTGAACCTGGTGGTGTGGGACCTGATGGTTCAGGGGTAATAACTGTTCCTGAACATGGTAGTGTGGGACCTGATGGTTGTAGGGTAATAACTGTTCCTGAAGTTGGTGGTGTGGGACCTGATGGTTGAGGGTAATAACTGTTCCTGAACCTGGTGATGTGGGACCTGATGGATTTAGGGTAATAATTGTTCCTGAACCTGGTGGTGTGGGACCTGATGGTTGAGGATAATTACTGTTCCTAAACCTGGTGTTGTGGGACTTGATGGTTGTAGAGTAATAACTGTTCCTAAACCTGGTGGCGTGGGAGCTAATGGTTGAGGTAATAACTGTTCCTAAACCTGGTGATGTGGGACCTGATGGTTGTAGGGTAATAACTGTTACTGAATCTGGTGGTGTGGGACCTGATGGTTGAGGGTAATAACAGTTCCTGAACCCGGTGGTGTGGGACCTGATGGTTTTAGGGAAATAACTGTTCCTGAACCTGTTTGCCGGGGACCTGATGGTTGAGGGGTAAATGCTGTTCCTGAACCTGGTGGTGTGGGACCTGATGGTTGTAGGGTAATAACTGTTACTGAACCTGGTGTGTGGGCCCTGATGGTTGAGGGTAATAACAGTTCCTGAACCCGGTGGTGTGGGACCTGATGGTTTTAGGGAAATAACTGTTCCTCAACCTGTTTGCGGGGGACCTGGTGGAGGGGTAAATACTGTTCCTGAACCTGGTTGTGTGGGACCTGATGGTTGAGGGGCAAATACTGTTCCTGAACCTGGTTGTGTGGGACCTGATGGTTGAGGGGCAAAAAACTGTTCCTGAACCTGGTGGTGTGGGACCTGACGGTTGAGGGTAAAAACTGTTCCTGAACCTGGTGGTGTGGGACCTGATGGTTCAGGGGTAATAACTGTTGCTGAACATGGTAGTGTGGGACCTGATGGTTGTAGGGTAATAACTGTTCCTGAATCTGGTGGTGTGGGACCTGATGGTTGAGGATAATTACTGTTCCTGAACCTGGTGTTGTGGGACCTGATGGTTGTAGGGTAATAACTGTTCTTGAACCTGGTGGTGTGGGACCTGATGGTTTAAGGGTAAAAACTGTTCCTGAACCTGGTGGTGTGGGACCTGATGGTTCAGGGGTAATAACTGTTCCTGAACATGGTAGTGTGGGACCTGATGGTTGTAGGGTAATAACTGTTCCTGAACCTGGTTTTGTGAGACCTGATGATGAGGGGTAATAATTGTTCCTGAACCTGGTAGTGTGGGACCTGATGGTTGTAGGGTAATAACTGGTCCTGAGGCTGGTGGTGTAGACCTGATGGTTTCAGGGTAGTAAATGTTCCTGACCTGGTGGTGTGGGACCTGCTGTTTAAGGGTAAAAACTGTTCCTGAACCTGGTGGTGTGGGACCTGATGGTTCAGGGGTAATAACTGTTCCTGAACCTGGTAGTGTGGGACCTGATGGTTGTAGGGTAATAACTGTTCCTGAACATGGTAGTGTGGGACCTGATGGTTGTAGGGTAATAACTGTTCCTGAACCTGGTGGTGTGGACCTGATGGATTTAGGTTAATAATTGTTCCTGAACCTGGTGGTGTGGGACCTAATGGTTGAGGATAATTACTGTTCCTGAACCTGGTGTTGTGGGACTTGATGTTGTAGAGTAAAAACTGTTCCTGAACCTGGTGGTGTGGGACCTGATGGTTCAGGGGTAATAACTGTTCCTGAACATGGTAGTGTGGGACCTGATGTTGTAGGGTAATAACTGTTACTGAATCTGGTGGTGTGGGACCTGATGGTTGAGGGTAATAACAGTTCCTGAACCCGGTGGTGTGGGACCTGATGGTTTTAGGGAAATAACTGTTCCTGAACCTGTTTGCCGGGGACTGATGGTTGAGGGGTAAATGCTGTTCCTGAACCTGGTGGTGTGGGACCTGATGGTTGTAGGGTAATAACTGTTACTGAACCTGGTGTGTGGGCCCTGATGGTTGAGGGTAATAACAGTTCCTGAACCCGGTGGTGTGGGACCTGATGGTTTTAGGGAAATAACTGTTCCTCAACCTGTTTGCGGGGGACCTGGTGGAGGGGTAAATACTGTTCCTGAACCTGGTTGTGTGGGACCTGATGGTTGAGGGGCAAATACTGTTCCTGAACCTGGTTGTGTGGGACCTGATGGTTGAGGGGCAAAAACTGTTCCTGAACCTGGTGGTGTGGGACCTGACGGTTGAGGGTAAAACTGTTCCTGAACCTGGTGGTGTGGGACCTGATGGTTCAGGGGTAATAACTGTTGCTGAACATGGTAGTGTGGGACCTGATGGTTGTAGGGTAATAACTGTTCCTGAATCTGGTGGTGTGGGACCTGATGGTTGAGGATAATTACTGTTCCTGAACCTGGTGTTGTGGGACCTGATGGTTGTAGGGTAATAACTGTTCTTGAACCTGGTGGTGTGGGACCTGATGGTTTAAGGGTAAAAACTGTTCCTGAACCTGGTGGTGTGGGACCTGATGGTTCAGGGGTAATAACTGTTCCTGAACATGGTAGTGTGGGACCTGATGGTTGTAGGGTAATAACTGTTCCTGAACCTGGTTTTGTGAGACCTGATGGATGAGGGGTAATAATTGTTCCTGAACCTGGTAGTGTGGGACCTGATGGTTGTAGGGTAATAACTGGTCTGAGGCTGGTGGTGTAGACCTGATGGTTTCAGGGTAGTAAATGTTCCTGACCTGGTGGTGTGGGACCTGCTGTTTTAAGGGTAAAAACTGTTCCTGAACCTGGTGGTGTGGGACCTGATGGTTCAGGGGTAATAACTGTTCCTGAACCTGGTAGTGTGGGACCTGATGGTTGTAGGGTAATAACTGTTCCTGAACATGGTAGTGTGGGACCTGATGGTTGTAGGGTAATAACTGTTCCTGAACCTGGTGGTGTGGGACCTGATGGATTAGGTTAATAATTGTTCCTGAACCTGGTGGTGTGGGACCTAATGGTTGAGGATAATTACTGTTCCTGAACCTGGTGTTGTGGGACTTGATGGTTGTAGAGTAAAAACTGTTCCTGAACCTGGTGGTGTGGGAGGGTAATAACTGTTCCTGAACATGGTAGTGTGGGACCTGATGGTTGTAGGGTAATAACTGTTCCTGAAGTTGGTGGTGTGGGACCTGATGGTTGAGGGTAATAACTGTTCCTGAACCTGGTGATGTGGGACCTGATGGATTTAGGGTAATAATTGTTCCTGAACCTGGTGGTGTGGGACCTGATGGTTGAGGATAATTACTGTTCCTAAACCTGGTGTTGTGGGACTTGATGGTTGTAGAGTAATAACTGTTCCTAAACCTGGTGGCGTGGGAGCTAATGGTTGAGGTAATAACTGTTCCTAAACCTGGTGATGTGGGACCTGATGGTTGTAGGGTAATAACTGTTACTGAATCTGGTGGTGTGGGACCTGATGGTTGAGGGTAATAACAGTTCCTGAACCCGGTGGTGTGGGACCTGATGGTTTTAGGGAAATAACTGTTCCTGAACCTGTTTGCCGGGGACCTGATGGTTGAGGGGTAAATGCTGTTCCTGAACCTGGTGGTGTGGGACCTGATGGTTGTAGGGTAATAACTGTTACTGAACCTGGTGTGTGGGCCCTGATGGTTGAGGGTAATAACAGTTCCTGAACCCGGTGGTGTGGGACCTGATGGTTTTAGGGAAATAACTGTTCCTCAACCTGTTTGCGGGGGACCTGGTGGAGGGGTAAATACTGTTCCTGAACCTGGTTGTGTGGGACCTGATGGTTGAGGGGCAAATACTGTTCCTGAACCTGGTTGTGTGGGACCTGATGGTTGAGGGGCAAAAACTGTTCCTGAACCTGGTGGTGTGGGACCTGACGGTTGAGGGTAAAAACTGTTCCTGAACCTGGTGGTGTGGGACCTGATGGTTCAGGGGTAATAACTGTTGCTGAACATGGTAGTGTGGGACCTGATGGTTGTAGGGTAATAACTGTTCCTGAATCTGGTGGTGTGGGACCTGATGGTTGAGGATAATTACTGTTCCTGAACCTGGTGTTGTGGGACCTGATGGTTGTAGGGTAATAACTGTTCTTGAACCTGGTGGTGTGGGACCTGATGGTTTAAGGGTAAAAACTGTTCCTGAACCTGGTGGTGTGGGACCTGATGGTTCAGGGGTAATAACTGTTCCTGAACATGGTAGTGTGGGACCTGATGGTTGTAGGGTAATAACTGTTCCTGAACCTGGTTTTGTGAGACCTGATGGTTGAGGGGTAATAATTGTTCCTGAACCTGGTAGTGTGGGACCTGATGGTTGTAGGGTAATAACTGGTCCTGAGGCTGGTGGTGTAGACCTGATGGTTTCAGGGTAGTAAATGTTCCTGACCTGGTGGTGTGGGACCTGCTGTTTTAAGGGTAAAAACTGTTCCTGAACCTGGTGGTGTGGGACCTGATGGTTCAGGGGTAATAACTGTTCCTGAACCTGGTAGTGTGGGACCTGATGGTTGTAGGGTAATAACTGTTCCTGAACATGGTAGTGTGGGACCTGATGGTTGTAGGGTAATAACTGTTCCTGAACCTGGTGGTATGGGACCTGATGGATTTAGGTTAATAATTGTTCCTGAACCTGGTGGTGTGGGACCTAATGGTTGAGGATAATTACTGTTCCTGAACCTGGTGTTGTGGGACTTGATGGTTGTAGAGTAATAACTGTTCCTGAACCTGGTGGCGTGGGAGCTAATGGTTGAGGTAATAACTGTTCCTAAACCTGGTGATGTGGGACCTGATGGTTGTAGGGTAATAACTGTTACTGAACCTGGTGGTGTGGGACCTGATGGTTGAGGGTAATAACAGTTCCTGAACCCGGTGGTGTGGGACCTGATGGTTTTAGGGAAATAACTGTTCCTCAACCTGTTTGCGGGGGACCTGATGGTTGAGGGGTAAATGCTGTTCCTGAACCTGGTGGTGTGGGACCTGATGGTTGAGGGGCAAAAACTGTTCCTGAACCTGGTGGTGTGGGACCTGACGGTTGAGGGTAATAACTGTTCCTGACCTGGTGGTGTGGGACCTGATGGTTTAAGGGTAAAAACTGTTCCTGAACCTTGGTGGCGTGGGACCTGATGGTTGAGGTAATAACTGTTCCTAAACCTGGTGGTGTGGGACCTGAGGATTGTAGGATAATAACTGTTCCTGAAACTGGTGATGTGGGACCTGATGGTTGAGCGTAATAACTGTTCCTGAACATGGTTGCGGGGGACCTGATGTTGTAGGGTAATCACTGTTCCAGAAGCTGGTGATGTGGGACCTGATGCTTGAGGGGTAATAACTGTTCCTGAACCTGGTGGCGTGGGATCGGACGTGTCAGGTAATAACTGTTCCTGAACCTGGTGGTGTGGGAGCTGAAGGTTGTAGGGTAATAACTGTTCCTGAACCTGGTGGTGTGGGACCTGATGGTTCATGGGGTAATATCTGTTCCTGAACATGGTAGTGTGGGACCTGATGGTTGTAGGGTAATAACTGTTCCTGAAGTTGGTGGTGTGGGACCTGATGTTTGAGGGTAATAACTGTTCCTGATCCCGGTGGTGTGGGACCCTGATGGTTTTAGGGAAATAACTGTTCCTGAACCTGTTTGCGGGGACCTGATGGTTGAGGGGTAAATACTGTTCCTGAACCTGGTGGTGTGGGACCTGATGGTTGAGGGATAATAACTGGTCCTGAAGCTGGTGGTGTAGACCTGATGGTTTCAGGGTAATAAATGTTCCAGACCTGGTGGTGTGGGACCTGCTGTTTAAAGGGTAAAAACTGTTCCTGAACCTGGTGGTGTGGGACCTGATGGTTCAGGGGGTAATAACTGTTCCTGAACATGGTAGTGTGGGACCTGATGGTTGTAGGGTAATAACTGTTCTGAAGTTGGTGGTGTGGGACCTGATGGTTGAGGGTAATAACTGTTCCTGAACCTGGTGATGTGGGACCTGATGGTTTTAGGGTAATAATTGTTCCTGAACCTGGAGGTGTGTGGGACCTGATGGTTGAGGATAATTACTGTTCCTGAACCTGGTGTTGTGGGACCTGATGGATGTAGGGTAATAACTGTTCTTGAACCTGGTGGTGTGGGACCTGATGGTTTAAGGGTAAAAACTGTTCCTGAACCTGGTGGTGTGGGACCTGATGGTTCAGGGGTACTAACTGTTCCTGAACATGGTAGTGTGGGACCTGATGGTTGTAGGGTAATAACTGTTCCTGAACCTGGTTTTGTGAGACCTGATGGTTGAGGGGTAATAATTGTTCCTGAACCTGGTAGTGTGGGACCTGATGGTTGTAGGGTAATAACTGGTCCTGAAGCTGGTGGTGTAGACCTGATGGTTTCAGGGTAATAAATGTTCCTGACCTGGTGGTGTGGGACCTGCTGTTTTAAGGGTAAAAACTGTTCCTGAACCTGGTGGTGTGGGACCTGATGGTTGAGGGGTAATAACTGTTCCTGAACATGGTAGTGTGGGACCTGATGGTTGTAGGGTAATAACTGTTCCTGAAGTTGGTGGTGTGGGACCTGATGGTTGAGGGTAATAACTGTTCCTGAACCTGGTGATGTGGGACCTGATGGATTTAGGGTAATAATTGTTCCTGAACCTGGTGGTGTTGGGACTGATGGTTGAGGATAATTACTGTTCCTAAACCTGGTGTTGTGGGACTTGATGGTTGTAGAGTAATAACTGTTCCTAAACCTGGTGGCGTGGGAGCTAATGGTTGAGGTACTAACTGTTCCTAAACCTGGTGATGTGGGACCTGATGGTTGTAGGGTAATAACTGTTACTGAATCTGGTGGTGTGTGACCTGATGGTTGAGGGTAATAACAGTTCCTGAACCCGGTGGTGTGGGACCTGATGGTTTTAGGGAAATAACTGTTCCTGAACCTGTTTGCCGGGGACCTGATGGTTGAGGGGTAAATGCTGTTCCTGAACCTGGTGGTGTGGGACCTGATGGTTGTAGGGTAATAACTGTTACTGAACCTGGTGTGTGGGCCCTGATGGTTGAGGGTAATAACAGTTCCTGAACCCGGTGGTGTGGGACCTGATGATTGTAGGATAATAACTGTTCCTGAAACTGGTTGTGTGGGACCTGATGGTTGAGCGTAATAACTGTTCCTGAACATGGTTGCGGGGGACCTGATGTTGTAGGGTAATAACTGTTCCAGAAGCTGGTGATGTGGGACCTGATGCTTGAGGGGTAATAACTGTTCCTGAACCTGGTGGCGTGGGATCGGACGGTTCAGGTAATAACTGTTCCTGAACCTGGTGGTGTGGGAGCTGAAGGTTGTAGGGTAATAACTGTTCCTGAACCTGATGGTTTGGGACCTGATGTTTTCAGGGTAAAAACTGTTCCTGAACCTGTTTGCGGGGGACCTGGTGGTTGAGGGGTAAATACTGTTCCTGAACCTGGTGGTGTGGGACCTGCTGTTTTAAGGGTAAAAACTGTTCCTGAACCTGGTGGTGTGGGACCTGATGGTTCAGGGGTAATAACTGTTCCTGAACATGGTAGTGTTGGACCTGATGGTTGTAGGGTAATAACTGTTCCTGAACCTGGTGATGTGGGAGCTGAAGGTTGTCGGGTAATAACTGTTCCTCAACCTGTTTGCGGGGGACCTGGTGGTGGAGGGGTAAATACTGTTCCTGAACCTGGTTGTGTGGGGACCTGATGGTTGAGGGGCAAAAACTGTTCCTGAACCTGGTGGTGTGGGATCTGACGGTTGAGGGTAAAAACTGTTCCTGAACCTGGTGGTGTGGGACCTGATGGTTCAGGGGTAATAACTGTTGCTGAACATGGTAGTGTGGGACCTGATGGTTGTAGGGTAATAACTGTTCTTGAACCTGGTGGTGTGGGACCTGATGGTTTAAGGGTAAAAACTGTTCCTGAACCTGGTGGTGTGGGACCTGATGGTTCAGGGGTAATAACTGTTCCTGAACATGGTAGTGTGGGACCTGATGGTTGTAGGGTAATAACTGTTCCTGAACCTGGTTTTGTGAGACCTGATGGTTGAGGGGTAATAATTGTTCCTGAACCTGGTAGTGTGGGACCTGATGGTTGTAGGGTAATAACTGGTCCTGAGGCTGGTGGTGTAGACCTGATGGTTTCAGGGTAGTAAATGTTCCTGACCTGGTGGTGTGGGACCTGCTGTTTTAAGGGTAAAAACTGTTCCTGAACCTGGTGGTGTGGGACCTGATGGTTGTAGGGTAATAACTGTTCCTGAACATGGTAGTGTGGGACCTGATGGTTGTAGGGTAATAACTGTTCCTGAAGTTGGTGGTGTGGGGCCTGATGGTTGAGGGTAATAACTGTTCCTGAACCTGGTGATGTGGGACCTGATGGATTTAGGTTAATAATTGTTCCTGAACCTGGTGGTGTGGGACCTAATGTTTGAGGATAATTACTGTTCCTGAACCTGGTGTTGTGGGACTTGATGGTTGTAGAGTAATAACTGTTCCTGAACCTGGTGGCGTGGGAGCTAATGGTTGAGGTAATAACTGTTCCTAAACCTGGTGATGTGGGACCTGATGGTTGTAGGGTAATAACTGTTACTGAACCTGGTGGTGTGGGACCTGATGGTTGAGGGTAATAACAGTTCCTGAACCCGGTGGTGTGGGACATGATGGTTTTAGGGAAATAACTGTTCCTCAACCTGTTTGCGGGGGACCTGATGGTTGAGGGGTAAATGCTGTTCCTGAACCTGGTGGTGTGGGACCTGATGGTTGTAGGGTAATAACTGTTACTGAACCTGGTGTGTGGGCCCTGATGGTTGAGGGTAATAACTGTTCCTCAACCTGTTTGCAGGGGACCTGGTGGTGGAGGGGTAAATACTGTTCCTGAACCTGGTTGTGTGCGACCTGATGGTTGAGGGGCAAAAACTGTTCCTGAACCTGGTGGTGTGGGACCTGACGGTTGAGGGTAATAACTGTTCCTGAACCTGGTGATGTCGGAGCTGAAGGTTGTAGGGTAATAACTGTTCCTCAACCTGATGGTTTGGGACCTGATGGTTTCAGGGTAATAACTGTTCCTGAACCTGGTGGTGTGGGTCTTGACGGTTGAGGGGTAATAATTGTTCCTGAACCTGGTAGTGTGGGACCTGATGGTTGTAGGGTAATAACTGTTCCTGACCTGGTGGTGTGGGACCTGATGGTTTAAGGGTAAAAACTGTTCCTGAACCTGGTGGCGTGGGACCTGATGGTTGAGGTAATAACTGTTCCTAAACCTGGTGGTGTGGGACCTGAGGATTGTAGGATAATAACTGTTCCTGAAACTGGTGATGTGGGACCTGATGGTTGAGCGTAATAACTGTTCCTGAACATGGTTGCGGGGGACCTGATGTTGTAGGGTAATAACTGTTCCAGAAGCTGGTGATGTGGGACCTGATGCTTGAGGGGTAATAACTGTTCCTGAACCTGGTGGCGTGGGATCGGACGGTTCAGGTAATAACTGTTCCTGAACCTGGTGGTGTGGGAGCTGAAGGTTGTAGGGTAATAACTGTTCCTGAACCTGATGGTTTGGGACCTGATGGTTTCAGGGTAATAACTGTTCCTGAACCTGGTGGTGTGGGACCTGATGGTTTAAGGGTAAAAACTGTTCCTGAACCTGTTTGCGGGGGACCTGGTCGTTGAGGGGTAAATACTGTTCCTGAACCTGGTGGTGTGGGACCTGATGGTTGAGGATAAATACTGTTCCTGAACCTGGTGTTGTGGGACCTGATGGTTGTAGGGTAATAAGTGTTCTTGAACCTGGTCGTGTGGGACCTGATGGTTTAAGGGTAAAAACTGTTCCTGAACCTTGCGGTGTGGGACCTGATGGTTCAGGGGTAATAACTGTTCCTGAACATGGTAGTGTGGGACCTGATGGTTGTAGGGTAATAACTGTTCCTGAACCTGGTTTTGTGAGACCTGATGTTTGAGGGGTAATAACTGTTCCTGAACCAGGTGGTGTGGGTCTTGACGGTTGAGGGGTAATAATTGTTCCTGAACCTCGTAGTGTGGGACCTGATGGTTGTAGGGTAATAACTGGTCCTGAAGCTGGTGGTGTAGACCTGATGGTTTCAGGGTAATAAATGTTCCTGATCTGGTGGTGTGGGACCTGCTGTTTTAAGGGTAAAAACTGTTCCTGAACCTGGTGGTGTGGGACCTGATGGTTCAGGGGTAATAACTGTTCCTGAACATGGTAGTGTTGGACCTGATGGTTGTAGGGTAATAACTGTTCCTGAAGTTGGTGGTGTGGGACCTGATGGTTGAGGGTAATAACTGTTCCTGAACCTGGTGATGTGGGACCTGATGGTTTTAGGGTAATAATTGTTCCTGAACCTGGTGGTGTGGGACCTGATGGTTGAGGATAATTACTGTTCCTGAACCTGGTGTTGTGGGACCTGATGGTTGTAGGGTAATAACTGTTCCTGAAAATGATGATGTGGGTCCTGATGGTTGTAGAGTAATAACTATTCCTGAACCTGGTGTTGTGGGACTTGATGGTTGTAGAGTAATAACTGTTCCTGAACCTGGTGGCGTGGGAGCTAATGGTTGAGGTAATAACTGTTCCTAAACCTGGTGATGTGGGACCTGATGTTTGTAGGGTAATAACTGTTACTGAACCTGGTGGTGTGGGACCTGATGGTTGAGGGTAATAACAGTTCCTGAACCCGGTGGTGTTGGACCTGATGGTTTTAGGGAAATAACTGTTCCTGAACATGTTTGCGGGGGACCTGATGGTTGAGGGGTAAATACTGTTCCTGAACCTGGTGGTGTGGGACCTGATGGTTGTAGGGTAATAACTGTTACTGAACCTGGTGTGTGGGCCCTGATGGTTGAGGGTAATAACAGTTCCTGAACCCGGTGGTGTGGGACCTGATGGTTTTATGGAAATAACTGTTCATGAACGTGTTTGCGGGGGACCTGGTGGTGGAGGGGTAAATACTGTTCCTGAACCTCGTTGTGTGGGACCTGATGGTTGAGGGGCAAAAACTGTTCCTGAACCTGGTGGTGTGGGACCTGTCGGTTGAGGGTAATAACTGTTCCTGAACCTGGTGATGTGGGAGCTGAAGGTTGTAGGGTAATAACTGTTCCTCAACCTGATGGTTTGGGACCTGATGTTTTCAGGGTAATAATTGTTCCTGAACCTGGTGGTGTGGGTCTTGATGGTTGAGGGGTAATAATTGTTCCTGAACCTGGTAGTGTGGGACCTGATGGTTGTAGGGTAATAACTGTTCCTGACCTGGTGGTGTGGGACCTGATGGTTTAAGGGTAAAAACTGTTCCTGAACTTGGTGGTGTGGGACCTGATGGTTCAGGGGTAATAACTGTTCCTGAACCTGGTGGCGTGGGACCTGATGGTTGAGGTAATAACTGTTCCTAAACCTGGTGGTGTGGGACCTGATGATTGTAGGATAATAACTGTTCCTGAAACTGGTGGTGTGGGACCTGATGGTTGAGCGTAATAACTGTTCCGGAACATGGTTGCGGGGGACCTGATGTTGTAGGGTAATAACTGTTCCTGAAGCTGGTGATGTGGGACCTGGTGCTTGAGGGGTAATAACTGTTCCTGAACCTGGTGGCGTGGGATCGGACGGTTCAGGTAATAACTGTTCCTGAACCTGGTGGTGTGGGAGCTGAAGGTTGTAGGGTAATAACTGTTCCTGAACCTGATGGTTTGGGACCTGATGGTTTCAGGGTAATAACTGTTCCTGAACCTGGTGGTGTGGAACCTGATGGTTTAAGGGTAAAAACTGCTCCTGAACCTGTTTGCGGGGGACCTGGTGGTTGAGGGGTAAATACTGTTCCTGAATCTGGTGGTGTGGGACCTGATGGTTGAGGATAATTACTGTTCCTGAACCTGGTGTTGTGGGACCTGATGGTTGTAGGGTAATAACTGTTCTTGAACCTGGTGGTGTGGGACCTGATGGTTTAAGGGTAAAAACTGTTCCTGAACCTGGTGGTGTGGGACCTGATGGTTCAGGGGTAATAACTGTTCCTGAAAATGATGATGTGGGTCCTGATGGTTGTAGAGTAATAACTATTCCTGAACCTGGTGTTGTGGGACTTGATGGTTGTAGAGTAATAACAGTTCCTGAACCTGGTGGCATGGGACCTAATGGATGAGGGAATAACTGTTCCTAAACCTGGTGGCGTGGGATCGGACGGTTCAGGTAATAACTGTTCCTGAACCTGGTGGTGTGGGAGCTGAAGGTTGTAGGGTAATAACTGTTCCTGAACCTGATGGTTTGGGACCTGATGGTTTCAGGGTAATAACTGTTCCTGAACCTGGTGGTGTGGGACCTGATGGTTTAAGGGTAAAAACTGTTCCTGAACCTGTTTGCGGGGGACCTGGTGGTTGAGGGGTAAATACTGTTCCTGAACCCGGTGGTGTGGGACCTGATGGTTTTATGGAAATAACTGTTCCTGAACGTGTTTGCGGGGGACCTGGTGGTGGAGGGGTAAATACTGTTCCTGAACCTCGTTGTGTGGGACCTGATGGTTGAGGGGCAAAAACTGTTCCTGATCCTGGTGGTGTGGGACCTGTCGGTTGAGGGTAATAACTGTTCCTGAACCTGGTGATGTGGGAGCTGAAGGTTGTAGGGTAATTACTGTTCCTCAACCTGATGGTTTGGGACCTGATGGTTTCAGGGTAATAATTGTTCCTGAACCTGGTGGTGTGGGTCTTGACGGTTGAGGGGTAATAATTGTTCCTGAACCTGGTAGTTTGGGACCTGATGGTTGTAGGGTAATAACTGTTCCTGACCTGGTGGTGTGGGTCCTGATGGTTTAAGGGTAAAAACTGTTCCTGAACCTGGTGGCGTGGGACCTGATGGTTGAGGTAATAACTGTTCCTAAACCTGGTGGTGTGGGACCTGAGGATTGTAGGATAATAACTGTTCCTGAAACTGGTGGTGTGGGACCTGATGGTTGAGCGTAATAACTGTTCCTGAACATGGTTGCGGGGGACCTGATGTTGTAGGGTAATAACTGTTCCAGAAGCTGGTGATGTGGGACCTGATGCTTGAGGGGTAATAACTGTTCCTGAACCTGGTGGCGTGGGATCGGACGGTTCAGGTAATAACTGTTCCTGAACCTGGTGGTGTGGGAGCTGAAGGTTGTAGGGTAATAACTGTTCCTGAACCTGATGGTTTGGGACCTGATGGATTCAGGGTAATAACTGTTCCTGAACCTGGTGGTGTGGGACCTGATGGTTTAAGGGTAAAAACTGTTCCTGAACCTGTTTGCGGGGGACCTGGTGGTTGAGGGGTAAATACTGTTCCTGAACCTGGTGGTGTGGGACCTGATGGTTGAGGATAAATACTGTTCCTGAAGCTGGTGTTGTGGGACCTGATGGTTGTAGGGTAATAACTGTTCTTGAACCTGGTGGTGTGGGACCTGATGGTTTAAGGGTAAAAACTGTTCCTGAACCTGGTGGTGTGGGACCTGATGGTTCAGGGGTAATAACTGTTCCTGAACATGGTAGTGTGGGACCTGATGGTTGTAGGGTAATAACTGTTCATGAACCTGGTTTTGTGAGACCTGATGGTTGAGGGGTAATAACTGTTCCTGAACCAGGTGGTGTGGGACTTGACGGTTGAGGGGTAATAATTGTTCCTGAACCTGGTAGTGTGGGACCTGATGGTTGTAGGGTAATAACTGGTCCTGAAGCTGGTGGTGTAGACCTGATGGTTTCAGGGTAATAAATGTTCCTGATCTGGTGGTGTGGGACCTGCTGTTTTAAGGGTAAAAACTGTTCCTGAACCTGGTGGTGTGGGACCTGATGGTTCAGGGGTAATAACTGTTCCTGAACATGGTAGTGTGGGACCTGATGGTTGTAGGGTAATAACTGTTCCTGAAGTTGGTGGTGTTGGACCTGATGGTTGAGGGTAATAACTGTTCCTGAACCTGTTGATGTGGGACCTGATGGTTTTAGGGTAATAATTGTTCCTGAACCTGGTGGTGTGGGACCTGATGGTTGAGGATAATTACTGTTCCTGAACCTGGTGTTGTGGGACCTGATGGTTGTAGAGTAATAACTGTTCCTGAACCTGGTGGCGTGGGAGCTAATGGTTGAGGTAATAACTGTTCCTAAACCTGGTGATGTGGGACCTGATGGTTGTAGGGTAATAACTGTTACTGAACCTGGTGGTGTGGGACCTGATAGTTGAGGGTAATAACAGTTCCTGAACCCGGTGGTGTGGGACCTGATGGTTTTAGGGAAATAACTGTTCCTGAACCTGTTTGCGGGGGACCTGATGGTTGAGGGGTAAATACTGTTCCTGAACCTGGTGGTGTGGGACCTGATGGTTGTAGGGTAATAACTGTTACTGAACCTGGTCTGTGGGCCCTGATGGTTGAGGGTAATAACAGTTCCTGAACCCGGTGGTGTGGGACCTGATGGTTTTATGGAAATAACTGTTCCTGAACGTGTTTGCGGGGGACCTGGTGGTGGAGGGGTAAATACTGTTCCTGAACCTCGTTGTGTGGGACCTGATGGTTGAGGGGCAAAAACTGTTCCTGATCCTGGTGGTGTGGGACCTGTCGGTTGAGGGTAATAACTGTTCCTGAACCTGGTGATGTGGGAGCTGAAGGTTGTAGGGTAATAACTGTTCCTCAACCTGATGGTTTGGGACCTGACGGATTCAGGGTAATAATTGTTCCTGAACCTGGTGGTGTGGGTCTTGACGGTTGAGGGGTAATAATTGTTCCTGAACCTGGTAGTGTGGGACCTGATGGTTGTAGGGTAATAACTGTTCCTGACCTGGTGGTGTGGGACCTGATGGTTTAAGGGTAAAAACTGTTCCTGAGCTTGGTGGTGTGGGACCTGATGGTTCAGGGGAAATAACTGTTCCTGAACCTGGTGGCGTGGGACCTGATGGTTGAGGTAATAACTGTTCCTAAACCTGGTGGTGTGGGACCTGATGGTTGTTGGATAATAACTGTTCCTGAAACTGGTGGTTTGGGACCTGATGGTTGAGGTAATAACTGTTCCTAAACCTGGTGGTGTGGGAGCTGAGGATTGTAGGATAATAACTGTTCCTGAAACTGGTGGTGTGGGACCTGATGGTTGAGCGTAATAACTGTTCCTGAACATGGTTGCGGGGGACCTGATGTTGTAGGGTAATAACTGTTCCAGAAGCTGGTGATGTGGGACCTGATGATTGAGGGGTAATAACTGTTCCTGAACCTGATGGTTTGGGACCTGATGGTTTCAGGGTAATAACTGTTCCTGAACCTGGTGGTGTGGGACCTGATGGTTTAAGGGTAAAAACTGTTCCTGAACCTGTTTGCGGGGGACCTGGTGGTTGAGGGGTAAATACTGTTCCTGAACCTGGTGGTGTGGGACCTGATGGTTGAGGATAAATACTGTTCCTGAACCTGGTGTTGTGGGACCTGATGGTTGTAGGGTAATAACTGTTCTTGAACCTGGTGGTGTGGGACCTGATGGTTTAAGGGTAAAAACTGTTCCTGAACCTGGTGGTGTGGGACCTGATGGTTGTAGGGTAATAACTGTTACTGAACCTGGTGGTGTGGGACCTGATGGTTGAGGGTAATAACAGTTCCTGAACCCGGTGGTGTGGGACCTGATGGTTTTAGGGAAATAACTGTTCCTGAACCTGTTTGCGGGGGACCTGATGGTTGAGGGGTAAATACTGTTCCTGAACCTGGTGGTGTGGGACCTGGTGGTTGTAGGTTAATAACTGTTACTGAACCTGGTGTGTGGGCCCTGATGGTTGAGGGTAATAACAGTTCCTGAACCCGGTGGTGTGGGACCTGATGGTTTTATGGAAATAACTGTTCCTGAACGTGTTTGCGGGGGACCTGGTGGTGGAGGGGTAAATACTGTTCCTGAACCTCGTTATGTGGGACCTGATGGTTGAGGGGCAAAAACTGTTCCTGATCCTGGTGGTGTGGGACCTGTCGGTTGAGGGTAATAACTGTCCCTGAACCTGGTGATGTGGGAGCTGAAGGTTGTAGGGTAATAACTGTTCCTGACCTGGTGGTGTGGGACCTGATGGTTTAAGGGTAAAAACTGTTCCTGAACTTGGTGGCGTGGGACCTGATGGTTGAGGTAATAACTGTTCCTAAACCTGGTGGTGTGGGACATGATGATTGTAGGATAATAACTGTTCCTGAAACTGGTGGTGTGGGACCTGATGGTTGAGCGTAATAACTGTTCCTGAACATGGTTGCGGGGGACCTGATGTTGTAGGGTAATAACTGTTCCAGAAGCTGGTGATGTGGGACCTGATGCTTGAGGGGTAATAACTGTTCCTGAACCTGGTGGCGTGGGATCGGATGGTTCAGGTAATAACTGTTCCTGAACCTGGTGGTGTGGGAGCTGAAGGTTGTAGGGTAATAACTGTTCCTGAACCTGATGGTTTGGGACCTGATGGTTTCAGGGTAATAACTGTTCCTGAACCTGGTGGTGTGGGACCTGATGGTTTAAGGGTAAAAACTGTTCCTGAACCTGTTTGCGGGGGACCTGGTGGTTGAGGGGTAAATACTGTTCCTGAATCTGGTGGTGTGGGACCTGATGGTTGAGGATAATTACTGTTCCTGAACCTGGTGTTGTGGGACCTGATGGTTGTAGGGTAATAACTGTTCTTGAACCTGGTGGTGTGGGACCTGATGGTTTAAGGGTAAAAACTGTTCCTGAACCTGGTGGTGTGGGACCTGATGGTTCAGGGGTAATAACTGTTCCTGAACATGGTAGTGTGGGACCTGATGGTTGTAGGGTAATAACTGTTCCTGAACCTGGTTTTGTGAGACCTGATGGTTGAGGGGTAATAACTGTTCCTGAACCTGGTGGTGTGGGTCTTGACGGTTGAGGGGTAATAATTGTTCCTGAACCTGATAGTGTGGGACCTGATGGTTGTAGGGTAATAACTGGTCCTGAAGCTGGTGATGTAGACCTGATGGTTTCAGGGTAATAAATGTTCCTGACCTGGTGGTGTGGGACCTGATGGTTCAGGGGTAATAACTGTTCCTGAACATGGTAGTGTGGGACCTGATGGTTGTAGGGTAATAACTGTTCCTGAATCTGGTGGTGTGGGACCTGATGGTTGAGGATAATTACTGTTCCTGAACCTGGTGTTGTGGGACCTGATGGTTGTAGGGTAATAACTGTTCTTGAACCTGGTGGTGTGGGACCTGATGGTTTAAGGGTAAAAACTGTTCCTGAACCTGGTGGTGTGGGACCTGATGGTTCAGGGTTAATAACTGTTCCTGAACATGGTAGTGTTGGACCTGATGGTTGTAGGGTAATAACTGTTCCTGAACCTGGTTTTGTGAGACCTGATGGTTGAGGGGAAAATAACTGTTCCTGAACCTGGTGGTGTGGGTCTTGACGGTTGAGGGGTAATAATTGTTCCTGAACCTGATAGTGTGGGACCTGATGGTTGTAGGGTAATAACTGGTCCTGAAGCTGGTGATGTAGACCTGATGGTTTCAGGGTAATAAATGTTCCTGACCTGGTGGTGTGGGACCTGCTGTTTTAAGGGTAAAAACTGTTCCTGAACCTGGTGGTGTGGGACCTGATGGTTCAGGGGTAATAACTGTTGCTGAACATGGTAGTGTGGGACCTGATGGTTGTAGGGTAATAACTGTTCCTGAATCTGGTGGTGTGGGACCTGATGGTTGAGGATAATTACTGTTCCTGAACCTGGTGTTGTGGGACCTGATGGTTGTAGGGTAATAACTGTTCTTGAACCTGGTGGTGTGGGACCTGATGGTTTAAGGGTAAAAACTGTTCCTGAACCTGGTGGTGTGGGACCTGATGGTTCAGGGGTAATAACTGTTCCTGAACATGGTAGTGTGGGACCTGATGGTTGTAGGGTAACAACTGTTCCTGAACCTGGTTTTGTGAGACCTGATGGTTGAGGGGTAATAACTGTTCCTGAACCTGGTGGTGTGGGTCTTGACGGTTGAGGGGTAATAATTGTTCCTGAACCTGATAGTGTGGGACCTGATGGTTGTAGGGTAATAACTGGTCCTGAAGCTGGTGATGTAGACCTGATGGTTTCAGGGTAATAAATGTTCCTGACCTGGTGGTGTGGGACCTGCTGTTTTAAGGGTAAAAACTGTTCCTGAACCTGGTGGTGTGGGACCTGATGGTTCAGGGGTAATAACTGTTCCTGAACATGGTAGTGTGGGACCTGATGGTTGTAGGGTAATAACTGTTCCTGAAGTTGGTGGTGTGGGACCTGATGGTTGAGGGTAATAACTGTTCCTGATCCCGGTGGTGTGGGACCTGATGGTTGAGGGGTAATAACTGGTCCTGAAGCTGGTGGTGTGGGACCTGATGGTTCAGGGGTAATAACTGTTCCTGAACATGGTGATGTGGGACCTGATGGTTGTAGGGTAATAACTGTTACTGAACCTGGTGGTGTGGGACCTGATGGTTGAGGGTAATAACAGTTCCTGAACCCAGTGGTGTGGGACCTGATGGTTTTAGGGAAATAACTGTTCCTGAACCTGTTTGCGGGGGACCTGATGGTTGAGGGGTAAATACTGTTCCTGAAGCTGGTGGTGTAGACCTGATGGTTTCAGGGTAATAAATGTTCCTGACCTGGTGGTGTGGGACCTGCTGTTTTAAGGGTAAAAACTGTTCCTGAACCTGGTGGTGTGGGACCTGATGGTTCAGGGGTAATAACTGTTGCTGAACATGGTAGTGTGGGACCTGATGGTTGTAGGGTAATAACTGTTCCTGAAGTTGGTGGTGTGGGACCTGATGGTTGAGGGTAATAACTGTTCCTGATCCCGGTGGTGTGGGACCTGATGGTTTTAGGAAAGTAACTGTTCCTGAACCTGTTTGCGGGGGACCTGATGGTTGAGGGGTAAATACTGTTCCTGAACCTGGTGGTGTGGGACCTGATGGTTGAGGGGTAATAACTGGTCCTGAAGCTGGTGGTGTGGGACCTGATGGTTCAGGGGTAATAACTGTTCCTGAACATGGTGATGTGGGACCTGATGGTTGTAGGGTAATAACTGTTACTGAACCTGGTGGTGTGGGACCTGATGGTTGAGGGTAATAACAGTTCCTGAACCCAGTGGTGTGGGACCTGATGGTTTTAGGGAAATAACTGTTCCTGAACCTGTTTGCGGGGGACCTGATGGTTGAGGGGTAAATACTGTTCCTGAACCTGGTGGTGTGGGACCTGATGGTTGAGGGGTAATAACTGGTCCTGAAGCTGGTGGTGTGGGTCTTGACGGTTGAGGGGTAATAATTGTTCCTGAACCTGATAGTGTGGGACCTGATGGTTGTAGGGTAATAACTGGTCCTGAAGCTGGTGGTGTAGACCTGATGGTTTCAGGGTAATAAATGTTCCTGACCTGGTGGTGTGGGACCTGCTGTTTTAAGGGTAAAAACTGTTCCTGAACCTGGTGGTGTGGGTCTTGACGGTTGAGGGGTAATAATTGTTCCTGAACCTGATAGTGTGGGACCTGATGGTTGTAGGGTAATAACTGGTCCTGAAGCTGGTGGTGTAGACCTGATGGTTTCAGGGTAATAAATGTTCCTGACCTGGTGGTGTGGGACCTGCTGTTTTAAGGGTAAAAACTGTTCCTGAACCTGGTGGTGTGGGACCTGATGGTTCAGGGGTAATAACTGTTGCTGAACATGGTAGTGTGGGACCTGATGGTTGTAGGGTAATAACTGTTCCTGAAGTTGGTGGTGTGGGACCTGATGGTTGAGGGTAATAACTGTTCCTGATCCCGGTGGTGTGGGACCTGATGGTTTTAGGAAAATAACTGTTCCTGAACCTGTTTGCGGGGGACCTGATGGTTGAGGGGTAAATACTGTTCCTGAAGCTGGTGGTGTGGGACCTGATGGTTCAGGGGTAATAACTGTTCCTGAACATGGTAGTGTGGGACCTGATGGTTCAGGGGTAATAACTGTTCCTGAACATGGTAGTGTGGGACCTGATGGTTGTAGGGTAATAACTGTTCCTGAAGTTGGTGGTGTGGGACCTGATGGTTGAGGGTAATAACTGTTCCTGAACCTGGTGATGTGGGACCTGATGGTTATAGTGTAATAATTGTTCCTGAACCTGGTGGTGTGGGACCTGATGGTTGAGGATAACTACTGTTCCTGAACCTGGTGTTGTGGGACCTGATGGTTGTAGGGTAATAACTGTTCTTGAACCTGGTGGTGTGGGACCTGATGGTTTAAGGGTAAAAACTGTTCCTGAACCTGGTGGTGTGGGACCTGATGGTTCAGGGGTAATAACTGTTCCTGAACATGGTAGTGTGGGACCTGATGGTTGTAGGGTAATAACTGTTCCTGAACCTGGTTTTGTGAGACCTGATGGTTGAGGGGTAATAATTGTTCCTGAACCTGGTAGTGTGGGACCTGATGGTTGTAGGGTAATAACTGGTCCTGAGGCTGGTGGTGTAGACCTGATGGTTTCAGGGTAGTAAATGTTCCTGACCTGGTGGTGTGGGACCTGCTGTTTTAAGGGTAAAAACTGTTCCTGAACCTGGTGGTGTGGGACCTGATGGTTCAGGGGTAATAACTGTTCCTGAACATGGTAGTGTGGGACCTGATGGTTGTAGGGTAATAACTGTTCCTCAAGTTGGTGGTGTGGGACCTGATGTTTGAGGGTAATAACTGTTCCTGAACCTGGTGATGTGGGACCTGATGGATTTAGGTTAATAATTGTTCCTGAACCTGGTGGTGTGGGACCTGATGGTTGAGGATAATTACTGTTACTGAACCTGGTGTGTGGGCCCTGATGGTTGAGGGTAATAACAGTTCCTGAACCCGGTGGTGTGGGACCTGATGGTTTTAGGGAAATAACTGTTCCTCAACCTGTTTGCGGGGGACCTGGTGGTGGAGGGGTAAATACTGTTCCTGAACCTGGTTGTGTGGGACCTGATGGTTGAGGGGCAAAAACTGTTCCTGAACCTGGTGGTGTGGGACCTGTCGGTTGAGGGTAATAACTGTCCCTGAACCTGGTGATGTGGGAGCTGAAGGTTGTAGGGTAATAACTGTTCCTGACCTGGTGGTGTGGGACCTGATGGTTTAAGGGTAAAAACTGTTCCTGAACTTGGTGGTGTGGGACCTGATGGTTCAGGGGTAATAACTGTTCCTGAACCTGGTGGCGTGGGACCTGATGGTTGAGTTAATAACTGTTCCTAAACCTGGTGGTGTGGGACATGATGATTGTAGGATAATAACTGTTCCTGAAACTGGTGGTGTGGGACCTGATGGTTGAGCGTAATAACTGTTCCTGAACATGGTTGCGGGGGACCTGATGTTGTAGGGTAATAACTGTTCCAGAAGCTGGTGATGTGGGACCTGATGGTTTCAGGGTAATAACTGTTCCTGAACCTGGTGGTGTGGGACCTGATGGTTTACGGGTAAAAACTGTTCCTGAACCTGATTGCGGGGGACCTGGTGGTTGAGGGGTAAATACTGTTCCTGAACCTGGTGGTGTGGGACCTGATGGTTGAGGATAAATACTGTTCCTGAACCTGGTGTTGTGGGACCTGATGGTTGTAGGGTAATAAGTGTTCTTGAACCTGGTGGTGTGGGACCTGATGGTTTAAGGGTAAAAACTGTTCCTGAACCTGGTGGTGTGGGACCTGATGGTTCAGGGGTACTAACTGTTCCTGAACATGGTAGTGTGGGACCTGATGGTTGTAGGGTAATAACTGTTCCTGAACCTGGTTTTGTGAGACCTGATGGTTGAGGGGTAATAACTGTTCCTGAACCAGGTGGTGTGGGTCTTGACGGTTGAGGGGTAATAATTGTTCCTGAACCTGGTAGTGTGGGACCTGATGGTTGTAGGGTAATAACTGGTCCTGAAGCTGGTGGTGTAGACCTGATGGTTTCAGGGTAATAAATGTTCCTGATCTGTTGGTGTGGGACCTGCTGTTTTAAGGGTAAAAACTGTTCCTGAACCTGGTGGTGTGGGACCTGATGGTTCAGGGGTAATAACTGTTCCTGAACATGGTAGTGTGGGACCTGATGGTTGTAGGGTAATAATTGTTCCTGAAGTTGGTGGTGTGGGACCTGATGGTTGAGGGTAATAACTGTTCCTGAACCTGGTGATGTGGGACCTGATGGTTTTAGGGTAATAATTGTTCCTGAAACTGGTGGTGTGGGACCTGATGGTTGAGGATAATTACTGTTCCTGAACCTGGTGTTGTGGGACCTGATGGTTGTAGGGTAATAACTGTTCCTGAAAATGATGATGTGGGTCCTGATGGTTGTAGAGTAATAACTATTCCTGAACCTGGTGTTGTGGGACTTGATGGTTGTAGAGTAATAACTGTTCCTGAACCTGGTGGCGTGGGAGCTAATGGTTGAGGTAATAACTGTTCCTAAACCTGGTGATGTGGGACCTGATGGTTGTAGGGTAATAACTGTTCCTGAACCTGTTTGCGGGGGAGCTGATGGTTGAGGGGTAAATACTGTTCCTGAACCTGGTGGTGTGGGACCTGATGGTTGTAGGGTAATAACTGTTACTGAACCTGGTGTGTGGGCCCTGATGGTTGAGGGTAATAACAGTTCCTGAACCCGGTGGTGTGGGACCTGATGGTTTTATGGAAATAACTGTTCCTGAACGTGTTTGCGGGGGACCTGGTGGTGGAGGGGTAAATACTGTTCCTGAACCGCGTTGTGTGGGATCTGATGGTTGAGGGGCAAAAACTGTTCCTGAACCTGGTGGTGTGGGACCTGTCGGTTGAGGGTAATAACTGTTCCTGAACCTGGTGATGTGGGAGCTGAAGGTTGTAGGGTAATAACTGTTCCTCAACCTGATGGTTTGGGACCTGATGGTTTCAGGGTAATAACTGTTCCTGAACCTGGTGGTGTGGGTCTTGACGGTTGAGGGGTAATAATTGTTCCTGAATCTGGTAGTGTGGGACCTGATGGTTGTAGGGTAATAACTGTTCCTGACCTGGTGGTGTGGGACCTGATGGTTTAAGGGTAAAAACTGTTCCTGAACTTGGTGGTGTGGGACCTGATGGTTCAGGGGTAATAACTGTTCCTGAACTTGGTGGCGTGGGACCTGATGGTTGAGGTAATAACTGTTCCTAAACCTGGTGGTGTGGGACCTGATGATTGTAGGATAATAACTGTTCCTGAAACTGCTGGTGTGGGACCTGATGGTTGAGCGTAATAACTGTTCCTAATCATGGTTGCGGGGGACCTGATGTTGTAGGGTAATAACTGTTCCAAAAGCTGGTGATGTGGGACCTGATGCTTGAGGGGTAATAACTGTTCCTGAACCTGGTGGCGTGGGATCGGAAGGTTCAGGTAATAACTGTTCCTGACCCTGGTGGTGTGGGAGCTGAAGGTTGTAGGGTAATAACTGTTCCTGAACCTGGTGGTGTGGGACCTGATGGTTTAAGGATAAAAACGGTTCCTGAACCTGTTTGCGGGGGACCTGGTGGTTGAGGGGTAAATACTGATCCTGAACCTGGTGGTGTGGGACCTGATGGTTGAGTGGCAAAAACTGTTCCTGAATCTGGTGGTCTGGGACCTGACGGTTAAGGGGTAATAATTGTTCCTGAACCTGGTAGTGTGGGACCTGATGGTTGTAGGGTAATAACTGTTTCTGAACATGGTAGTGTGGGACCTGATGGTTGTAGGGTAATAACTGTTCCTGAACCTGGTGATGTGGGACCTGATGGATTTAGGTTAATAATTGTTCCTGAACCTGGTGGTGTGGGACCTGATGGTTGAGGATAATTACTGTTCCTGAACCTGGTGTTGTGGGACTTGATGGTTGTAGAGTAATAACTGTTCCTGAACCTGGTGGCGCGGGAGCTAATGGTTGAGGTAATAACTGTTCCTAATTCTGGTGATGTGGGACCTGATGGTTGTAGGGTAATAACTGTTACTGAACCTGGTGGTGTGGGACCTGATGGTTGAGGGTAATAACAGTTCCTGAACCCGGTGGTGTGGGACCTGATGGTTTTAGGGAAATAACTGTTCCTGAACCTGTTTGCGGGGGACCTGATGGTTGAGGGGTAAATGCTGTTCCTGAACCTGGTGGTCTGGGACCTGATGGTTGTAGGGTAATAACTGTTACTGAACCTGGTGTGTGGGCCCTGATGGTTGAGGGTAATAACAGTTCCTGAACCCGGTGGTGTGGGACCTGATGGTTTTAGGGAAATAACTGTTCCTCAACCTGTTTGCGGGGGACCTGGTGGTGGAGGGGTAAATACTGTTCCTGAACCTGGTTGTGTGGGACCTGATGGTTGAGGTGCAAAAACTGTTCCTGAACCTGGTGGTGTGGGACGTGACGGTTGAGGGTAATAACTGTTCCTGAACCTGGTGATGTGGGAGCTGAAGGTTGTCAGGTAATAACTGTACCTCAACCTGATGGTTTGGGACGTGATGGTTTCAGGGTAATAACTGTTCCTGAACCTGGTGGTGTGGGTTTTGACGGTTGAGGGGTAATAATTGTTCCTGAACCTGGTAGTGTGGGACCTGATGGTTGTAGGGTAATAACTGTTCCTGACCTGGTGGTGTGGGACCTGATGGTTTAAGGGTAAAAACTGTTCCTGAACCTGGTAGTGTGGGACCTGATGGTTGTAGGGTAATAACTGTTCCTGAATCTGGTGGTGTGGGACCTGATGGTTGTAGGGTAATAACTGTTCAAAAACCTGGTGGTGTGGGACCTGATGGTTGTAGAGTAATAACTGTTCCTGAACCTGGTGGCGTGGGACCTGATGGTTGAGGTAATAACTGTTCCTAAACCTGGTGGTGTGGGACCTGATGCTTGAGGGGTAATAAATGTTCCTGAACCTGGTGGCGTGGGATCGGACGGTTCAGGTAATAACTGTTCCTGAACCTGGTGGTGTGGGAGCTGAAGGTTGTAGGGTAATAACTGTTCCTGAACCTGATGGTTTGGGACCTGATGGTTTCAGGGTAATAACTGTTCCTGAACCTGGTGGTGTGGGACCTGATGGTTTAAGGGTAAAAACTGTTCCTGAACCTGGTGGTGTGGGACCTGATGGTTCAGGGGTAATAACTGTTCCTCAACCTGTTTGCGGGGGACCTGGTGGTGGAGGGGTAAATACTGTTCCTGAACCTGGTTGTGTGGGACCTGATGGTTGAGGGGCAAAAACTGTTCCTGAACCTGGTGGTGTGGGACCTGACGGTTGAGGGTAATAACTGTTCCTGAACCTGGTGATGTGGGAGCTGAAGGTTGTCGGGTAATAACTGTTCCTCAACCTGATGGTTTGGGACCTGATGGTTTCAGGGTAATAACTGTTCCTGAACCTGGTGGTGTGGGTCTTGACGGTTGAGGAGTAATAATTGTTCCTGAACCTGGTAGTGTGGGACCTGATGGTTGTAGGGTAATAACTGTTCCTGACCTGGTGGTGTGGGACCTGATGGTTTAAGGGTAAAAACTGTTCCTGAACCTGGTAGTGCGGGACCTGATGGTTGTAGGGTAATAACTGTTCCTGAATCTGGTGGTGTGGGACCTGATGGTTCAGGGGTAATAACTGTTCCTGAACATGGTAGTGTGGGACCTGATGGTTGTAGGGTAATAACTGTTCAAAAACCTGGTGGTGTGGGACCTGATGGTTGTAGAGTAATAACTGTTCCTGAACCTGGTGGCGTGGGACCTGATGGTTGAGGTAATAACTGTTCCTAAACCTGGTGGTGTGGGACCTGAGGATTGTAGGATAATAACTGTTCCTGAAACTGGTGGTGTGGGACCTGATGGTTGAGCGTAATAACTGTTCCTGAACATGGTTGCGGGGGACCTGATGTTGTAGGGTAATAACTGTTCCAGAAGCTGGTGATGTGGGACCTGATGCTTGAGGGGTAATAACTGTTCCTGAACCTGGTGGCGTGGGATCGGACGGTTCAGGTAATAACTGTTCCTGAACCTGGTGGTGTGGGAGCTGAAGGTTGTAGGGTAATAACTGTTCCTGAACCTGATGGTTTGGGACCTTATTGTTTCAGGGTAATAACAGTTCCTGAACCTGGTGGTGTGGGACCTGATGGTTTAAGGGTAAAAACTGTTCCTGAACCTGTTTGCGGGGGACCTGGTGGTTGAGGGGTAAATACTGTTCCTGAACCTGGTGGTGTGGGACCTGATGGTTGAGGATAAATACTGTTCCTGAACCTGGTGTTGTGGGACCTGATGGTTGTAGGGTAATAACTGTTCTTGAACCTGGTGGTGTGGGACCTGATGGTTTAAGGGTAAAAACTGTTCCTGAACCAGGTGGTGTGGGACCTGATGGTTCAGGGGTAATAACTGTTCCTGAACATGGTAGTGTGGGACCTGATGGTTGTAGGGTAATAACTGTTCCTGAACCTGGTTTTGTGAGACCTGATGGTTGAGGGGTAATAACTGTTCCTGAACCAGGTGGTGTGGGTCTTGACGGTTGAGGGGTAATAATTGTTCCTGAACCTGGTAGTGTGGGACCTGATGGTTGTAGGGTAATAACTGGTCCTGAAGCTGGTGGTGTAGACCTGATGGTTTCAGGGTAATAAATGTTCCTGATCTGGTGGTGTGGGACCTGCTGTTTTAAGGGTAAAAACTGTTCCTGATCCTGGTGGTGTGGGACCTGATGGTTCAGGGGTAATAACTGTTCCTGAACATGGTAGTGTGGGACCTGATGGTTGTAGGGTAATAACTGTTCCTGAAGTTGGTGGTGTGGGACCTGATGGTTGAGGGTAATAACTGTTCCTGAACCTGGTGGCGTGGGAGCTAATGGTTGAGGTAATAACTGTTCCTAAACCTGGTGATGTGGGACCTGATGGTTGTAGGGTAATAACTGTTACTGAACCTGGTGGTGTGGGACCTGATGGTTGAGGGTAATAACAGTTCCTGAACCCGGTGGTGTGGGACCTGATGGTTTTAGGGAAATAACTGTTCCTGAACGTGTTTGCTGTGGGAGCTGAAGGTTGTAGGGTAATAACTGTTCCTCAACCTGATGGTTTGGGACCTGATGGTTTCAGGGTAATAACTGTTCCTGAACCTGGTGGTGTGGGTCTTGACGGTTGAGGGGTAATAATTGTTCCTGAACCTGGTAGTGTGGGAGCTAATGGTTGAGGTAATAACTGTTCCTAAACCTGGTGATGTGGGACCTGATGGTTGTAGAGTAAATACTGTTCCTGAACCTCGTTGTGTGGGACCTGATGGTTGAGGGGCAAAAACTGTTCCTGAACCTGGTGGTGTGGGACCTGTCGGTTGAGGGTAATAACTGTTCCTGAACCTGGTGATGTGGGAGCTGAAGGTTGTAGGGTAATAACTGTTCCTCAACCTGATGGTTTGGGACCTGATGGTTTCAGGGTAATAACTGTTCCTGAACCTGGTGGTGTGGGTCTTGACGGTTGAGGGGTAATAATTGTTCCTGAACCTGGTAGTGTGGGACCTGATGGTTGTAGGGTAATAACTGTTCCTGACCTGGTGGTGTGGGACCTGATGGTTCAGGGGTAATAACTGTTCCTGAACTTGGTGGTGTGGGACCTGATGGTTGAGGTAATAACTGTTCCTAAACCTGGTGGTATGGGACCTGATGATTGTAGGATAATAACTGTTCCTGAAACTGCTGGTGTGGGACCTGATGGTTGAGCGTAATAACTGTTCCTAATCATGGTTGCGGGGGACCTGATGTTGTAGGGTAATAACTGTTCCAAAAGCTGGTGATGTGGGACCTGATGCTTGAGGGGTAATAACTGTTCCTGAACCTGTTGGCGTGGGATCGGACGGTTTCAGGGTAATTACTGTTCCTGAACCTGGTGGTGTGGGACCTGATGGTTTAAGGATAAAAACGGTTCCTGAACCTGTTTGCGGGGGACCTGGTGGTTGAGGGGTAAATACAGATCCTGAACCTGGTGGTGTGGGACCTGATGGTTGAGTGGCAAAAACTGTTCCTGAATCTGGTGGTCTGGGACCTGACGGTTGAGGGGTAATAATTGTTCCTGAACCTGGTAGTGTGGGACCTGATGGTTGTAGGGTAATAACTGTTCCTGAACATGGTAGTGTGGGACCTGATGGTTGTAGGGTAATAACTGTTCAAAAACCTGGTGGTGTGGGACCTGATGGTTGTAGAGTAATAACTGTTCCTGAACCTGGTGGCGTGGGACCTGATGGTTGAGGTAATAACTGTTCCTTAACCTGGTGGTGTGGGTCCTGATGATTGTAGGATAATAACTGTTCCTGAACCTGGTGGTGTGGGACCTGATGGTTGAACGTAATAACTGTTCCTATACATGGATGCGGGGGACCTGATGGTTGTAGGGTAATAACTGTTCCAGAAGCTGATGATGTGGGACCTGATGCTTGAGGGGTAATAACTGTTCCTGAACCTGGTGGCGTGGGATCGGATGGTTCAGGTAATAACTGTTCCTGAACCTGGTGGTGTGGGAGCTGAAGGTTGTAGGGTAATAACTGTTCCTGAACCTGATGGTTTGGGACCTGATGGTTTCAGGGTAATAACTGTTCCTGAACCTGATGGATTGGGCTTGATGGTTTAAGGGTAAAAACTGTTCCTGAATATGGTAGAGTGGGACCTGATGGTTGAGGGGTAAATACTGTTCCTGAACCAGGTGGTGTGGGACCTGATGGTTGAGGGGTAAAAACTGTTCCTGAACCTGGTGGTGTGGGACCTGACGGTTGAGGGTAATAACAGTTCCTGAAACTGTTGGTGTGGGAGCTGAAGGTTGTAGGGTAATAACTGTTCCTGAACCTGATGGATTGGGCTTGATGGTTTAAGGGTAAAAACTGTTCCTGAATATGGTAGAGTGGGACCTGATGGTTGAGGGGTAAATACTGTTCCTGAACCTGGTGGTGTGGGACCTGACGGTTGAGGGTAATAACTGTTCCTGAACCTGTTGGTGTGGGAGCTGAAGGTTGTAGGGTAATAACTGTTCCTGAACCTGATGGATTGGGCTTGATGGTTTAAGGGTAAAAACTGTTCCTGAACCTGGTGGTGTGGGACCTGATGGTTTAAGGGTAAAAACTGTTCCTGAACATGGTAGTGTGGGACCTGATGGTTGTAGGGTAATAACTGTTCCTGAAGTTGGTGGTGTGGGACCTGATGGTTGAGGGTAATAACTGTTCCTGAACCTGGTGATGTGGGACCTGATGGTTTTAGGGTAATAATTGTTCCTGATCCTGATGGTATGGGACCAGATGGTAGAGGATAATTACTGTTCCTGAACCTGGTGGTGTGGGACCTGATGGTTGTAGGGTAATAACTGTTTCTGAAACTGATGATGTGGGTCCTGATGGTTGTAGGGTAATAACTGTTCTTGAACCTGGTGGTGTGGGACCTGGTGGTTGTAGAGTAATAACTGTTCCTGAACCTGGTGGTGTGGGACCTGATGGTTGTAGAGTAATAACTGTTCCTGAACCTGGTGGCATGGGACCTAATGGATGAGGTAATAACTGTTCCTGAACCTGGTGGTGTGGGACCTGATGGTTCAGGGGTAATAAGTGTTCCTGAACATGGTGATGTGGGACCTGATGGTTTTAGGGAAATAAGTGTTCCTGAAACTGGTGGTGTGGGACCTGATGGCTGAGGGTAATAACTGTTCCTGAACCTGGTGGTGTGGGAGCTCAATGTTGTAGAGTAATAACTGTTCCTGAACCTGATGGTTTGGAACCTGATGGTTTCAGGGTAATAACTGTTCCTGAACCTGGTGGTGTGGCACCTGATGGTTTAAGGGTAAAAACTGTTCCTGAACCAGGTGGTGTGGGACCTGATGGTTCAGGGGTAATAACTGTTCCTGAACATGGTAGTGTGGGACCTGATGGTTGTAGGGTAATAACTGTTCCTGAACCTGGTTTTGTGAGACCTGATGGTTGAGGGGTATTAACTGTTCCTGAACCTGTTGGTGTGGGTCTTGACGGTTGAGGGGTAATAATTGTTCCTGAACCTGGTAGTGTGGGACCTGATGGTTGTAGGGTAATAACTGGTCCTGAAGCTGGTGGTGTAGACCTGATGGTTTCAGGGTAATAAATGTTCCTGACCTGGTGGTGTGGGACCTGCTGTTTTAAGGGTAAAAACTGTTCCTGAACCTGGTGGTGTGGGACCTGATGGTTCAGGGGTAATAACTGTTCCCGAACATGGTAGTGTGGGACCTGATGGTTGTAGGGTAATAACTGTTCAAAAACCTGGTGATGTGGGACCTGATGGTTTTAGGATAATAATTGTTCCTGAACCTGGTGGTGTGGGATCTGATGGTTGAGGATAATTACTGTTCCTGAACCTGGTGTTGTGGGACCTGATGGTTGTAGGGTAATAACTGTTCCTAAAAATGATGATGGGGGTCCTGATGGTTGTAGAGTAATAACTATTCCTGAACCTGGTGTTGTGGGTCTTGATGGTTGTAGAGTAATAACTGTTCCTGAACCTAGTGGCGTGGGAGCTAATGGTTGAGGTAATAACTGTTCCTAAACCTGGTGATGTGGGACCTGATGGTTGTAGGGTAATAACAGTTACTGAACATGTTTGCGGGGGACCTGATGGTTGAGGGGTAAATACTGTTCCTGATCCTGGTGGTGTGGGACCTGATGGTTGTAGGGTAATAACTGTTACTGAACCTGGTGTGTGGGCCCTGATGGTTGAGGGTAATAACAGTTCCTGAACCCGGTGGTGTGGGACCTGAAGGTTGTAGGGTAATAACTGTTCCTCAACCTGATGGTTTGGGACCTGATGGTTTCAGGGTAATAACTGTTCCTGAACCTGGTGGTGTGGGTCTTGACGGTTGAGGGGTAATAATTGTTCCTGAACCTGGTAGTGTGGGACCTGATGGTTGTAGGGTAATATCTGTTCCTGACCTGGTGGTGTGGGACCTGATGGTTTAAGGGTAAAAACAGTTCCTGAACTTGGTGGTGTGGGACCTGATGGTTCAGGGGTAATAACTGTTCCTGAACCTGGTGGCGTGGGACCTGATGGTTGAGGTAATAACTGTTCCTAAACCTGGTGGTGTGGGACCTGATGATTGTAGGATAATAACTGTTCCTGAAACTGGTGGTGTGGGACCTGATGGTTGAGCGTAATAACTGTTCCTAATCATGGTTGCAGGGGACCTGATGTTGTAGGGCAATAACTGTTCCAGAAGCTGGTGATGTGGGACCTGATGGTTGTAGGGTAATAACTGTTCCTGAACCTGGTGGTGTGGGACCTGATGGTTGCGGGGTAATAACTGTTCCTGAACCTGGTGGCGTGGGAACGGACGGTTCAGGTAGTAACTGTTCCTGAACCTGGTGGTGTGGGAGCTGAAGGTTGTAGGGTAATAACTGTTCCTGAACCTGATGGTTTGGGACCTGATGGTTTCAGGGTAATAACTGTTCCTGAACCTGGTGGTGTGGGACCTGATGGTTTAAGGGTAAAAACTGTTCCTGAACCTGTTTGCGGGGGACCTGGTGGTTGAGGGGTAAATACTGTTCCTGAACCTGGTGGTGTTGGACCTGATGGTTGAGGCGCAAAAACTGTTCCTGAATCTGGTGATGTCGGATCTGACGGTTGAGGGGTAATAATTGTTCCTGAACCTGGTAGTGTGGGACCTGATGGTTGTAGGGTAATAACTGTTCCTGAACCTGGTGGTGTGGGAGCTGAAGGTTGTAGGGTAATAACTGTTCCTGAACCTGATGATTTGGGACCTGATGGTTTCAGGGTAATAACTGTTCCTGAACCTGGAGGCGTGGGACCTGATGGTTGAGGTAATATCTGTTCCTAAACCTGGTGGTGTGGGACCTGATGATTGTAGGATTATAACTGTTCCTGAAACTGGTGGTGTGGGACCTGATGGTTGAGCGTAATAACTGTTCCTAATCATGGTTGCAGGGGACCTGATGTTGTAGGGCAATAACTGTTCCAGAAGCTGGTGATGTGGGACCTGATGGTTTTAGGGTAATAACTGTTCCTGAACCTGGTGGTGTGGGACCTGATGGTTGCGGGGTAATAACTGTTCCTGAACCTGGTGGCGTGGTAACGGACGGTTCAGGTAATAACTGTTCCTGAACCTGGTGGTGTGGGAGCTGAAGGTTGTAGGGTAATAACTGTTCCTGAACCTGATGGTTTGGGACCTGATGGTTTCAGGGTAATAACTGTTCATGAACCTGGTGGTGTGGGACCTGATGGTTTAAGGGTAAAAACTGTTCCTGAACCTGTTTGCGGGGGACCTGTTGGTTGAGGGGTAAATACTGTTCCTGAACCTGGTGGTGTGGGACCTGATGGTTGAGGGGCAAAAACTGTTCCTGAATCTGGTGGTGTGGGATCTGACGGTTGAGGGGTAATAACTGTTCCTGAACCTGGTAGTTTGGGACCTGATGGTTGTAGCGTAATAACTGTTCCTGACCTGGTGGTGTGGGACCTGATGGTTCAGGGGTAATAACTGTTCCTGAACATGGTAGTGTGGGACCTGATGGTTGTAGGGTAATAACTGTTCAAAAACCTGGTGGTGTGGACCTGATGGTTGTTGAGTAATAACTGTTCCTGAACCTGGTGGCGTGGGACATGATGGTTGAGGTAATAACTGTTCCTAAACCTGGTGGTGTGTGTCCTGATGATTGTAGGATAATAACTGTTCCTGAACCTGGTGGTGTAGGACCTGATGGTTGTGCGTAATAACTGTTCCTAAACATGGTTGCGGGTGACCTGATGGTTGTAGGGTAATAACTGTTCCAAAGCTGGTGATGTGGGACCTGATGGTTTTAGGATAATAATTGTTCCTGAACCTGGTGGTGTGGGATCTGATGGTTGAGGAAAATTTCTGTTCCTGAACCTGGTGTTGTGGGACCTGATGGTTGTAGGGTAATAACTGTTCCTGAAAATGATGATGGGGGTCCTGATGGTTGTAGAGTAATAACTATTCCTGAACCTGGTGTTGTGGGACTTGATGGTTGTAGAGTAATAACTGTTCCTGAACCTGGTGGCATGGGAGCTAATGGTTGAGGTAATAACTGTTCCTAAACCTGGTGATGTGGGACCTGATGGTTGTAGGGTAATAACTGGTCCTGAAGCTGGTGGTGTGGGACCTGATGGTTCAGGGGTAATAACTGTTCCTGAACATGGTAGTGTGGGACCTGATGGTTGTAGGGTAATAACTGTTCCTGAAGCTGGTGGTGTGGGACCTGATGGTTGATGGTAATAACTGTTCCTGAACCTGGTGATGTGGGACCTGATGGTTTTAGGATAATAATTGTTCCTGAACCTGGTGGTGTGGGATCTGATGGTTGAGGATAATTACTGTTCCTGAACCTGGTGTTGTGGGACCTGATGGTTGTAGGGTAATAACTGTTCCTGAACCTGGTTTTGTGAGACCTGATGGTTGAGGGGTAATAACTGTTCCTGAACCTGGTGGTGTCTGTCTTGACGGTTGAGGGGTAATAATTGTTCCTGAACCTGGTAGTGTGGGACCTGATGGTTTCAGGGTAATAAATGTTCCTGACCTGGTGGTGTGGGACCTGCTGTTTTAAGGGTAAAAACTGTTCCTGAACCTGGTGGTGTGGGACCTGATGGTTCAGGGGTAATAACTGTTCCTGAACATGGTAGTGTGGGACCTGATGGTTGTAGGGTAATAACTGTTCCTGAAGTTGGTGGTGTGGGACCTGATGGTTGATGGTAATAACTGTTCCTGAACCTGGTGATGTGGGACCTGATGGTTTTAGGATAATAATTTTTCCTGAACCTGGTGGTGTGGGATCTGATGGTTCAGGATAATTACTGTTCCTGAACCTGGTGTTGTGGGACCTGATGGTTGTAGGGTAATAACTGTTCCTGAAAATGATGATGGGAGTCCTGATGGTTGTAGAGTAATAACTATTCCTGAACCTGGTGTTGTGGGACTTGATGGTTGTAGAGTAATAACTGTTCCTGAACCTGGTGGCGTGGGAGCTAATGGTTGAGGTAATAACTGTTCCTAAACCTGGTGATGTGGGACCTGATGGTTGTAGGGTAATAACAGTTTCTGAACCCGGTGGTGTGGGACCTGATGGTTTTAGGGAAATAACTGTTCCTGAACATGTTTGCGGGGGACCTGATGGTTGAGGGGTAAATACTGTTCCTGATCCTGGTTGTGTGGGACCTGATGGTTGTAGGGTAATAACTGTTACTGAACCTGGTGTGTGGGCCCTGATGGTTGAGGGTAATAACAGTTCCTGAACCCGGTGGTGTGGGACCTGAAGGTTGTAGGGTAATAACTGTTCCTCAACCTGATGGTTTGGGACCTGATGGTTTCAGGGTAATAACTGTTCCTGAACCTGGTGGTGTGGGTCTTGACGGTTGAGGGGTAATAATTGTTCCTGAACCTGGTAGTGTGGGACCTGATGGTTGTAGGGTAATATCTGTTCCTGACCTGGTGGTGTGGGACCTGATGGTTTAAGGGTAAAAACTGTTCCTGAACTTGGTGGTGTGGGACCTGATGGTTCAGGGGTAATAACTGCTCCTGAACCTGGTGGCGTGGGACCTGATGGTTGAGGTAATAACTGTTCCTAAACCTGGTGGTGTGGGACCTGATGATTGTAGGATAATAACTGTTCCTGAAACTGGTGGTGTGGGACCTGATGGTTGAGCGTAATAACTGTTCCTAATCATGGTTGCAGGGGACCTGATGTTGTAGGGCAATAACTGTTCCAGAAGCTGGTGATGTGGGACCTGATGGTTGTAGGGTAATAACTGTTCCTGAACCTGGTGGTGTGGGACCTGATGGTTGCGGGGTAATAACTGTTCCTGAACCTGGTGGCGTGGGAACGGACGGTTCAGGTAATAACTGTTCCTGAACCTGGTGGTGTTGGACCTGATGGTTGAGGCGCAAAAACTGTTCCTGAATCTGGTGATGTCGGATCTGACGGTTGAGGGGTAATAATTGTTCCTGAACCTGGTAGTGTGGGACCTGATGGTTGTAGGGTAATAACTGTTCCTGAACCTGGTGGTGTGGGACCTGATGGTTGAGCGTAATAACTGTTCCTAAACATGGTTGCGGGGGACCTGATGGTTGTAGGGTAATAACTGTTCCAAAGCTGGTGATGTGGGTCCTGATGCTTGAGGGGTAATAACTGTTCCTGAACCTGGTTGCGTGGGATCAGACGGTTCAGGTAATAACTGTTCCTGAACCTGGTGGTGTGGGAGCTGAAGGTTGTAGGGTAATAACTGTTCCTGAACCTGATGATTTGGGACCTGATGGTTTCAGGGTAATAACTGTTCCTGAACCTGGAGGCGTGGGACCTGATGGTTGAGGTAATATCTGTTCCTAAACCTGGTGGTGTGGGACCTGATGATTGTAGGATAATAACTGTTCCTGAAACTGGTGGTGTGGGACCTGATGGTTGAGCGTAATAACTGTTCCTAAACCTGGTGGTGTGTGTCCTGATGATTGTAGGATAATAACTGTTCCTGTACCTGGTGGTGTGGGACCTGATGGTTGAGCGTAATAACTGTTCCTAAACATGGTTGCGGGTGACCTGATGGTTGTAGGGTAATAACTGTTCCAAAGCTGGTGATGTGGGACCTGATGGTTTAAGGGTAAAAACTGTTCCTGAACCTGTTTGCGGGGGACCTGGTGGTTGAGGGGTAAATACTGTTCCTGAACCTGGTGGTGTGGGACCTGATGGTTGAGGGGCAAAAACTGTTCCTGAATCTGGTGGTGTGGGATCTGACGGTTGAGGGGTAATAACTGTTCCTGAACCTGGTAGTTTGGGACCTGATGGTTGTAGGGTAATAACTGTTCCTGACCTGGTGGTGTGGGACCTGATGGTTCAGGGGTAATAACTGTTCCTGAACATGGTAGTGTGGGACCTGATGGTTGTAGGGTAATAACTGTTCAAAAACCTGGTGGTGTGGACCTGATGGTTGTTGAGTAATAACTGTTCCTGAACCTGGTGGCGTGGGACATGATGGTTGAGGTAATAACTGTTCCTAACCCTGGTGGTGTGTGTCCTGATGATTGTAGGATAATAACTGTTCCTGTACCTGGTGGTGTGGGACCTGATGGTTGAGCGTAATAACTGTTCCTAAACATGGTTGCGGGTGACCTGATGGTTGTAGGGTAATAACTGTTCCAAAGCTGGTGATGTGGGACCTGATGGTTTTAGGATAATAATTGTTCCTGAACCTGGTGGTGTGGGATCTGATGGTTGAGGATAATTTCTGTTCCTGAACCTGGTGTTGTGGGACCTGATGGTTGTAGGGTAATAACTGTTCCTGAAAATGATGATGGGGGTCCTGATGGTTGTAGAGTAATAACTATTCCTGAACCTGGTGTTGCGGGACTTGATGGTTGTAGAGTAATAACTGTTCCTGAACCTGGTGGCGTGGGAGATAATGGTTGAGGTAATAACTGTTCCTAAACCTGGTGATGTGGGACCTGATGGTTGTAGGGTAATAACTGGTCCTGAAGCTGGTGGTGTGGGACCTGATGGTTCAGGGGTAATAACTGTTCCTGAACATGGTAGTGTGGGACCTGATGGTTGTAGGGTAATAACTGTTCCTGAAGTTGGTGGTGTGGGACCTGATGGTTGATGGTAATAACTGTTCCTGAACCTGGTGATGTGGGACCTGATGGTTTTAGGATAATAATTGTTCCTGAACCTGGTGGTGTGGGATCTGATGGTTGAGGATAATTACTGTTCCTGAACCTGGTGTTGTGGGACCTGATGGTTGTAGGGTAATAACTGTTCCTGAACCTGGTGGTGTGTGTCTTGACGGTTGAGGGGTAATAATTGTTCCTGAACCTGGTAGTGTGGGACCTGATGGTTTCAGGGTAATAAATGTTCCTGACCTGGTGGTGTGGGACCTGCTGTTTTAAGGGTAAAAACTGTTCCTGAACCTGGTGGTGTGGGACCTGATGGTTCAGGGGTAATAACTGTTCCTGAACATGGTAGTGTGGGACCTGATGGTTGTAGGGTAATAACTGTTCCTGAAGTTGGTGGTGTGGGACCTGATGGTTGATGGTAATAACTGTTCCTGAACCTGGTGATGTGGGACCTGATGGTTTTAGGATAATAATTGTTCCTGAACCTGGTGGTGTGGGATCTGATGGTTCAGGATAATTACTGTTCCTGAACCTGGTGTTGTGGGACCTGATGGTTGTAGGGTAATAACTGTTCCTGAAAATGATGATGGGGGTCCTGATGGTTGTAGAGTAATAACTATTCCTGAACCTGGTGTTGTGGGACTTGATGGTTGTAGAGTAATAACTGTTCCTGAACCTGGTGGCGTGGGAGCTAATGGTTGAGGTAATAACTGTTCCTAAACCTGGTGATGTGGGACCTGATGGTTGTAGGGTAATAACAGTTTCTGAACCCGGTGGTGTGGGACCTGATGGTTTTAGGGAAATAACTGTTCCTGAACATGTTTGCGGGGGACCTGATGGTTGAGGGGTAAATACTGTTCCTGATCCTGGTGGTGTGGGACCTGATGGTTGTAGGGTAATAACTGTTACTGAAACTGGTGTGTGGGCCCTGATGGTTGAGGGTAATAACAGTTCCTGAACCCGGTGGTGTGGGACCTGAAGGTTGTAGGGTAATAACTGTTCCTCAACCTGATGGTTTGGGACCTGATGGTTTCAGGGTAATAACTGTTCCTGAACCTGGTGGTGTGGGTCTTTACGGTTGAGGGGTAATAATTGTTCCTGAACCTGGTAGTGTGGGACCTGATGGTTGTAGGGTAATATCTGTTCCTGACCTGGTGGTGTGGGACCTGATGGTTTAAGGGTAAAAACTGTTCCTGAACTTGGTGGTGTGGGACCTGATGGTTCAGGGGTAATAACTGTTCCTGAACCTGGTGGCGTGGGACCTGATGGTTGAGGTAATAACTGTTCCTAAACCTGGTGGTGTGGGACCTGATGATTGTAGGATAATAACAGTTCCTGAAACTGGTGGTGTGGGACCTGATGGTTGAGCGTAATAACTGTTCCTAATCATGGTTGCAGGGGACCTGATGTTGTAGGGCAATAACTGTTCCAGAAGCTGGTGATGTGGGACCTGATGGTTGTAGGGTAATAACTGTTCCTGAACCTGGTGGTGTGGGACCTGATGGTTGCGGGGTAATAACTGTTCCTGAACCTGGTGGCATGGGAACGGACGGTTCAGGTAGTAACTGTTCCTGAACCTGGTGGTGTGGGAGCTGAAGGTTGTAGGGTAATAACTGTTCCTGAACCTGATGGTTTGGGACCTGATGGTTTCAGGGTAATAACTGTTCCTGAACCTGGTGGTGTGGGACCTGATGGTTTAAGGGTAAAAACTGTTCCTGAACCTGTTTGCGGGGGACCTGGTGGTTGAGGGGTAAATACTGTTCCTGAACCTGGTGGTGTTGGACCTGATGGTTGAGGCGCAAAAACTGTTCCTGAATCTGGTGATGTCGGATCTGACGGTTGAGGGGTAATAATTGTTCCTGAACCTGGTAGTGTGGAACCTGATGGTTGTAGGGTAATAACTGTTCAAAAACCTGGTGGTGTGGACCTGATGGTTGTAGAGTAATAACTGTTCCTGAACCTGGTGGCGTGGGACATGATGGTTGAGGTAATAACTGTTCCTAAACCTGGTGGTGTGTGTCCTGATGATTGTAGGATAATAACTGTTCCTGAACCTGGTGGTGTGGGACCTGATGGTTGAGCGTAATAACTGTTCCTAAACATGGTTGCGGGGGACCTGATGGTTGTAGGGTAATAACTGTTCCAAAGCTGGTGATGTGGGACCTGATGCTTGAGGGGTAATAACTGTTCCTGAACCTGGTGGCGTGGGATCGGACGGTTCAGGTAATAACTGTTCCTGAACCTGGTGGTGTGGGAGCTGAAGGTTGTAGGGTAATAACTGTTCCTGAACCTGATGGTTTGGGACCTGATGGTTGTAGGGTAATAACTGTTCCTGAACCTGGTGGTGTGGGACCTGATGGTTGAGCGTAATAACTGTTCCTAAACATGGTTGCGGGGGACCTGATGGTTGTAGGGTGATAACTGTTCCAAAGCTGGTGATGTGGGACCTGATGCTTGAGGGGTAAAAACTGTTCCTGAACCTGGTGGCGTGGGATCAGACGGTTCTGGTAATAACTGTTCCTGAACCTGGTGGTGTGGGAGCTGAAGGTTGTAGGGCAATAACTGTTCCTGAACCTGATGATTTGGGACCTGATGGTTTCAGGGTAATAACTGTTCCTGAACCTGGAGGCGTGGGACCTGATGGTTGAGGTAATAACTGTTCCTAAACCTGGTGGTGTGGGACCTGATGATTGTAGGATAATAACTGTTCCTGAAACTGGTGGTGTGGGACCTGATGGTTGAGCGTAATAACTGTTCCTAATCATGGTTACAGGGGACCTGATGTTGTAGGGCAATAACTGTTCCAGAAGCTGGTGATGTGGGACCTGATGGTTTTAGGGTAATAACTGTTCCTGAACCTGGTGGTGTGGGACCTGATGGATGCGGGGTAATATCTGTTCCTGAACCTGGTGGCGTGGGAACGGACGGTTCAGGTAATAACTGTTACTGAACCTGGTGGTGTGGGAGCTGAAGGTTGTAGGGTAATAACTGTTCCTGAACCTGATGGTTTGGGACCTGATGGTTTCAGGGTAATAACTGTTCCTGAACCTGGTGGTGTGGGACCTGATGGTTTAAGGGTAAAAACTGTTCCTGAACCTGTTTGCGGGGGACCTGGTGGTTGAGGGGTAAATACTGTTCCTGAACCTGGTGGTGTGGGACCTGATGGTTGAGGGGCAAAAACTGTTCCTGAATCTGGTGGTGTGGGATCTGACGGTTGAGGGGTAATAACTGTTCCTGAACCTGGTAGTTTGGGACCTGATGGTTGTAGGGTAATAACTGTTCCTGACCTGGTGGTGTGGGACCTGATGGTTCAGGGGTAATAACAGTTCCTGAACATGGTAGTGTGGGACCTGATGGTTGTAGGGTAATAACTGTTCAAAAACCTGGTGGTGTGGACCTGATGGTTGTTGAGTAATAACTGTTCCTGAACCTGGTGGCGTGGGACATGATGGTTGAGGTAATAACTGTTCCTAAACCTGGTGGTGTGTGTCCTGATGATTGTAGGATAATAACTGTTCCTGAACCTGGTGGTGTGGGACCTGATGGTTGAGCGTAATAACTGTTCCTAAACATGGTTGCGGGTGACCTGATGTTTGTAGGGTAATAACTGTTCCAAAGCTGGTGATGTGGGACCTGATGCTTGAGGGGTAATAACTGTTCCTGAACCTGGTGGCGTGGGATCGGACGGTTCAGGTAATAACTGTTCCTGAACCTGGTGGTGTGGGACCTGATGGTTCAGGGGTAATAATTGTTCCTGAACATGGTAGTGTGGGACCTGATGGTTGTAGGGTAATAACTGTTCCTGAACCTGGTGTTGTGGGACCTGATGGTTGTAGGGTAATAACTGTTCCTGAAAATGATGATGGGGGTCCTGATGGTTGTAGAGTAATAACTATTCCTGAACCTGGTGTTGTGGGACTTGATGGTTGTAGAGTAATAACTGTTCCTGAACCTGGTGGCGTGGGAGCTAATGGTTGAGGTAATAACTGTACCTAAACCTGGTGATGTGGGACCTGATGGTTGTAGGGTAATAACTGTTTCTGAAACTGGTGGTGTGGGACCTGATGGTTGAGGGTAATAACAGTTCCTGAACCGGTAGTGTGGGACCTGATGGTTTTAGGGAAATAACTGTTCCTGAACATGTTTGCGGGGGACCTGATGGGTGAGGGGTAAATACTGTTCCTGAAACTGGTGGTGTGGGACCTGATGGTTGTAGGGTAATAACTGTTACTGAACCTGTTGTGTGGGCCCTGATGGTTGAGGGTAATAACAGTTCCTGAGCCCGGTGGTGTGGGACCTGAAGGTTGTAGGGTAATAACTGTTCCTCAACCTGATGGTTTGGGACCTGATGTTTTCAGGGTAATAACTGTTCCTGAACCTGGTGGTGTGGGTCTTGACGGTTGAGGGGTAATAATTGTTCCTGAACCTGGTAGTGTGGGACCTGATGGTTGTAGGGTAATAACTGTTCCTGACCTGGTGCTGTGAGACCTGATGGTTTAAGGGTAAAAACTGTTCCTGAACTTGGTGGTGTGGGACCTGATGGTTCAGGGGTAATAACTGTTCCTGAACCTGGTGGCGTGGGACCTGATGGTTGAGGTAATAACTGTTCCTAAACCTGGTGGTGTGGGACCTGATGATTGTAGGATAATAACTGTTCCTGAAACTGGTGGTGTGGGACCTGATGGTTGAGCGTAATAACTGTTCCTAATCATGGTTGCAGGGGACCTGATGTTGTAGGGTAATAACTGTTCCAGAAGCTGGTGATGTGGGACCTGATGGTTGTAGGGTAATAACTGTTCCTGAACCTGGTGGTGTGGGACCTGATGGTTGCGGGGTAATAACTGTTCCTGAACCTGGTGGCGTGGGAACGGACGGTTCAAATAATAACTGTTCCTGAACCAGGTGGTGTGGGACCTGATGGTTCAGGGGTAATAACTGTTCCTGAACATGGTAGTGTGGGACCTGATGGTTGTAGGGTAATAACTGTTCAAAAACCTGGTGGTGTGGACCTGATGGTTGTAGAGTAATAACTGTTCCTGAACCTGGTGGCGTGGGACATGATGGTTGAGGTAATAACTGTTCCTAAACCTGGTGGTGTGTGTCCTGATGATTGTAGGATAATAACTGTTCCTGAACCTGGTGGTGTGGGACTTGATGGTTGAGCGTAATACCTGTTCCTAAACATGGTTGCGGGGGACCTGATGGTTGTAGGGTAATAACTGTTCCAAAGCTGGTGATGTGGGACCTGACGCTTGAGGGGTAATAACTGTTCCTGAACCTGGTGGCGTGGGATCGGACGGTACAGGTAATAACTGTTCCTGAACCTGGTGGTGTGGGAGCTGAAGGTTGTAGGGTAATAACTGTTCCTGAACCTGATGGTTTGGGACCTGATGGTTTCAGGGTAATAACTATTCCTGAACCTGGAGGCGTGGGACCTGATGGTTGAGGTAATAACTGTTCCTAAACCTGGTGGCGTGGGATCGGACGGTTCAGGTAATTACTGTTCCTGAACCTGGTAGTGTGGGACCTGATGGTTGTAGGGTAATAACTGTTCCTCACCTGGTGGTGTGGGACCTGATGGTTTAAGGGTAAAAACTGTTCCTGAACTTGGTGGTGTGTGACCTGATGGTTCAGGGGCAATAACTGTTCCTGAACCTGGTGGCGTGGGACCTGATGGTTGAGGTAATAACTGTTCCTAAACCTGGTGGTGTGGGACCTGATGATTGTAGGATAATAACTGTTCCTGAAACTGGTTGTGTGGGACCTGATGGTTGAGCGTAACAACTGTTCCTAATCATGGTTGCAGGGGACCTGATGTTGTAGGGTAATAACTGTTCCAGAAGCTGGTGATGTGGGACCTGATGCTTGAGGGGTAATAACTGTTCCTGAACCTAGTGGCGTGGGATCGGACGGTTCAGGTAATAACTGTTCCTGAACCTGGTGGTTTGGGAGCTGAAGGTTGTAGGGTAATAACTGTTCCTGAACCTGATGGATTGGGACCCGATGGTTTCAGGGTAATAACTGTTCCTGAACCTGGTGGTGTGGGACCTGATGGTTTAAGGGTAAAAACTGTTCCTGAACCTGTTTGCGGGGGACCTGGTGGTTGAGGGGTAAATACTGTTCCTGAACCTGGTGGTGTGGGACCTGATGGTTGAGGGGCAAAAACTGTTCCTGAACATGGTAGTGTGGGACCTGATGGTTGTAGGGTAATAACTGTTCAAAAACCTGGTGGTGTGGGACCTGATGGTTGTAGAGTAATAACTGTTCCTGAACCTGGTGGCGTGGGACCTGATGGTTGAGGTAATAACTGTTCCTAAACCTGGTGGTGTGGGTCCTGATGATTGTAGGATAATAACTGTTCCTGAACCTGGTGGTGTGGGACCTGATGGTTGAGCGAAATAACTGTTCCTACACATGGTTGCAGGGTACCTGATGGTTGTAGGGTAATAACTGTTCCAGAAGCTGGTGATGTGGGACCTGATGCTTGAGGGGTAATAACTGTTCCTGAACCTGGTGGCGTGGGATCGGACGGTTCAGGTAATAACTGTTCCTGAACCTGGTGGTGTGGCAGCTGTAGGTTGTAGGGTAATAACTGTTCCTGAACCTGATGGTTTGGGACCTGATGGTTTCAGGGTAATAACTGTTCCTGAACCTGGTGGTGTGGGACCTGATGGTTTAAGGGTAAAAACTGTTCCTGAATATGGTAGTGTGGGACCTGATGGTTGAGGGGTAAATACTGTTCCTGAACCTGTTGGTGTGGGACCTGATGGTTGAGGGGTAAAAACTGTTCCTGAACCTGGTGGTGTGGGACCTGACGGTTGAGGGTAATAACTGTTCCTGAACCTGTTGGTGTGGGAGCTGAAGGTTGTAGGGTAATAACTGTTCCTGAACCTGATGGATTGGGCTTGATGGTTTAAGGGTAAAAACTGTTCCTGAACCTGGTGGTGTGGGACCTGATGGTTGTAGGGTAATAACTGTTCCTGAAGTTGGTGGTGTGGGACCTGATGGTTGAGGGTAATAACTGTTCCTGAACCTGGTGATGTGGGACCTGATGGTTTTAGGGTAATAATTGTTCCTGAACCTGGTGGTATGGAACCTGATGGTTGAGGATAATTACTGTTCCTGAACCTGGTGTTGTGGGACCTGATGGTTGTAGGGTAATAACTGTTCCTGAAAATGATGATGGGGGTCCTGATGGTTGTAGAGTAATAACTATTCCTGAACCTGGTGTTGTGGGACTTGATGGTTGTAGAGTAATAACTGTTCCTGAACCTGGTGGCGTGGGAGCTAATGGTTGAGGTAATAACTGTTCCTAAACCTGGTGATGTGGGACCTGATGGTTGTAGGGTAATAACTGTTACTGAAACTGGTGGTGTGGGACCTGATGGTTGAGGGTAATAACTGTTACTGAACCTGGTGTGTGGGCCCTGATGGTTGAGGGTAATAACAGTTCCTGAGCTGGTGGTGTGCACCTGATGGTTGTAGGGTAATAACTGTTCCTGAAGTTGGTGGTGTGGGACCTGATGGTTTTAGGGTAATAATTGTTCCTGAACCTGGTGGTATGGGACCTGATGGTTGAGGATAATTACTGTTCCTGAACCTGGTGGTGTGGGACCTGATGGTTGTAGGGTAATAACTGTTCCTGAAACTGATGATGTGGGTCCTGATGGTTGTAGGGTAATAACTGTTCCTGAACCTGGTGGCGTGGGACCTGATGGTTGAGGTAATAACTGTTCCTAAAACTGGTGGTGTGGGACCTGAAGGTTGTAGGGTAATAACTGTTACTGAACCTGGTGTGTGGGCCCTGATGGTTGAGGGTAATAACAGTTCCTGAGCCCGGTGGTGTGGGACCTGAAGGTTGTAGGGTAATAACTGTTCCTCAACCTGATGGTTTGGGACCTGATGTTTTCAGGGTAATAACTGTTCCTGAACCTGGTGGTGTGGGTCTTGACGGTTGAGGGGTAATAATTGTTCCTGAACCTGGTAGTGTGGGACCTGATGGTTGTAGGGTAATAACTGTTCCTGACCTGGTGCTGTGAGACCTGATGGTTTAAGGGTAAAAACTGTTCCTGAACTTGGTGGTGTGGGACCTGATGGTTCAGGGGTAATAACTGTTCCTGAACCTGGTGGCGTGGGACCTGATGGTTGAGGTAATAACTGTTCCTAAACCTGGTGGTGTGGGACCTGATGATTGTAGGATAATAACTGTTCCTGAAACTGGTGGTGTGGGACCTGATGGTTGAGCGTAATAACTGTTCCTAATCATGGTTGCAGGGGACCTGATGTTGTAGGGTAATAACTGTTCCAGAAGCTGGTGATGTGGGACCTGATGGTTGTAGGGTAATAACTGTTCCTGAACCTGGTGGTGTGGGACCTGATGGTTGCGGGGTAATAACTGTTCCTGAACCTGGTGGCGTGGGAACGGACGGTTCAAATAATAACTGTTCCTGAACCTGGTGGTGTGGGAGCTGAAGGTTGTAGGATAATAACTGTTCCTGAAACTGGTGGTGTGGGACCTGATGGTTGAGCGTAATAACTGTTCCTAATCATGGTTGCAGGGGACCTGATGTTGTAGGGTAATAACTGTTCCAGAAACTGGTGATGTGGGACCTGATGGTTGTAGGGTAATAACTGTTCCTGAACCTGATGGTTCGGGACCTGATGGTTTCAGGGTAATAACTGTTCCTGAACCTGGTGGTGTGGGACCTGATGGATTAAGGGTAAAAACTGTTCCTGAACCTGTTTGCGGGGGACCTGCTGGTTGAGGGGTAAATATTGTTCCTGAACCTGGTGGTGTGGGACCTGATGGTTGAGGGGCAAAAACTGTTCCTGAATCTGGTGGTGTGGGATCTGACGGTTGAGGGGTAATAATTGTTCCTGAACCTGGTAGTGTGGAACCTGATCGTTGTAGGGTAATAACTGTTCCTGACCTGGTGGTGTGGGACCTGATGGTTCAGGGGTAATAACTGTTCCTGAACATGGTAGTGTGGGACCTGATGGTTGTAGGGTAATAACTGTTCAAAAACCTGGTGGTGTGGACCTGATGGTTGTAGAGTAATAACTGTTCCTGAACCTGGTGGCGTGGGACATGATGGTTGAGGTAATAACTGTTCCTAAACCTGGTGGTGTGTGTCCTGATGATTGTAGGATAATAACTGTTCCTGAACCTGGTGGTGTGGGACCTGATGGTTGAGCGTAATACCTGTTCCTAAACATGGTTGCGGGGGACCTGATGGTTGTAGGGTAATAACTGTTCCAAAGCTGGTGATGTGGGACCTGACGCTTGAGGGGTAATAACTGTTCCTGAACCTGGTGGCGTGGGATCGGACGGTACAGGTAATAACTGTTCCTGAACCTGGTGGTGTGGGAGCTGAAGGTTGTAGGGTAATAACTGTTCCTGAACCTGATGGTTTGGGACCTGATGGTTTCAGGGTAATAACTATTCCTGAACCTGGAGGCGTGGGACCTGATGGTTGAGGTAATAACTGTTCCTAAACCTGGTGGCGTGGGATCGGACGGTTCAGGTAATTACTGTTCCTGAACCTGGTAGTGTGGGACCTGATGGTTGTAGGGTAATAACTGTTCCTCACCTGGTGGTGTGGGACCTGATGGTTTAAGGGTAAAAACTGTTCCTGAACTTGGTGGTGTGTGACCTGATGGTTCAGGGGTAATAACTGTTCCTGAACCTGGTGGCGTGGGACCTGATGGTTGAGGTAATAACTGTTCCTAAACCTGGTGGTGTGGGACCTGATGATTGTAGGATAATAACTGTTCCTGAAACTGGTTGTGTGGGACCTGATGGTTGAGCGTAACAACTGTTCCTAATCATGGTTGCAGGGGACCTGATGTTGTAGGGTAATAACTGTTCCAGAAGCTGGTGATGTGGGACCTGATGCTTGAGGGGTAATAACTGTTCCTGAACCTAGTGGCGTGGGATCGGACGGTTCAGGTAATAACTGTTCCTGAACCTGGTGGTTTGGGAGCTGAAGGTTGTAGGGTAATAACTGTTCCTGAACCTGATGGATTGGGACCCGATGGTTTCAGGGTAATAACTGTTCCTGAACCTGGTGGTGTGGGACCTGATGGTTTAAGGGTAAAAACTGTTCCTGAACCTGTTTGCGGGGGACCTGGTGGTTGAGGGGTAAATACTGTTCCTGAACCTGGTGGTGTGGGACCTGATGGTTGAGGGGCAAAAACTGTTCCTGAACATGGTAGTGTGGGACCTGATGGTTGTAGGGTAATAACTGTTCAAAAACCTGGTGGTGTGGGACCTGATGGTTGTAGAGTAATAACTGTTCCTGAACCTGGTGGCGTGGGACCTGATGGTTGAGGTAATAACTGTTCCTAAACCTGGTGGTGTGGGTCCTGATGATTGTAGGATAATAACTGTTCCTGAACCTGGTGGTGTGGGACCTGATGGTTGAGCGAAATAACTGTTCCTACACATGGTTGCAGGGTACCTGATGGTTGTAGGGTAATAACTGTTCCAGAAGCTGGTGATGTGGGACCTGATGCTTGAGGGGTAATAACTGTTCCTGAACCTGGTGGCGTGGGATCGGACGGTTCAGGTAATAACTGTTCCTGAACCTGGTGGTGTGGCAGCTGTAGGTTGTAGGGTAATAACTGTTCCTGAACCTGATGGTTTGGGACCTGATGGTTTCAGGGTAATAACTGTTCCTGAACCTGGTGGTGTGGGACCTGATGGTTTAAGGGTAAAAACTGTTCCTGAATATGGTAGTGTGGGACCTGATGGTTGAGGGGTAAATACTGTTCCTGAACCTGTTGGTGTGGGACCTGATGGTTGAGGGGTAAAAACTGTTCCTGAACCTGGTGGTGTGGGACCTGACGGTTGAGGGTAATAACTGTTCCTGAACCTGTTGGTGTGGGAGCTGAAGGTTGTAGGGTAATAACTGTTCCTGAACCTGATGGATTGGGCTTGATGGTTTAAGGGTAAAAACTGTTCCTGAACCTGGTGGTGTGGGACCTGATGGTTGTAGGGTAATAACTGTTCCTGAAGTTGGTGGTGTGGGACCTGATGGTTGAGGGTAATAACTGTTCCTGAACCTGGTGATGTGGGACCTGATGGTTTTAGGGTAATAATTGTTCCTGAACCTGGTGGTGTGGAACCTGATGGTTGAGGATAATTACTGTTCCTGAACCTGGTGTTGTGGGACCTGATGGTTGTAGGGTAATAACTGTTCCTGAAAATGATGATGGGGGTCCTGATGGTTGTAGAGTAATAACTATTCCTGAACCTGGTGTTGTGGGACTTGATGGTTGTAGAGTAATAACTGTTCCTGAACCTGGTGGCGTGGGAGCTAATGGTTGAGGTAATAACTGTTCCTAAACCTGGTGATGTGGGACCTGATGGTTGTAGGGTAATAACTGTTACTGAAACTGGTGGTGTGGGACCTGATGGTTGAGGGTAATAACTGTTACTGAACCTGGTGTGTGGGCCCTGATGGTTGAGGGTAATAACAGTTCCTGAGCTGGTGGTGTGCACCTGATGGTTGTAGGGTAATAACTGTTCCTGAAGTTGGTGGTGTGGGACCTGATGGTTTTAGGGTAATAATTGTTCCTGAACCTGGTGGTATGGGACCTGATGGTTGAGGATAATTACTGTTCCTGAACCTGGTGGTGTGGGACCTGATGGTTGTAGGGTAATAACTGTTCCTGAAACTGATGATGTGGGTCCTGATGGTTGTAGGGTAATAACTGTTCCTGAACCTGGTGGCGTGGGACCTGATGGTTGAGGTAATAACTGTTCCTAAAACTGGTGGTGTGGGACCTGAAGGTTGTAGGGAAATAACTGTTACTGAACCTGGTGTGTGGGCCCTGATGGTTGAGGGTAATAACAGTTCCTGAGCCCGGTGGTGTGGGACCTGAAGGTTGTAGGGTAATAACTGTTCCTCAACCTGATGGTTTGGGACCTGATGTTTTCAGGGTAATAACTGTTCCTGAACCTGGTGGTGTGGGTCTTGACGGTTGAGGGGTAATAATTGTTCCTGAACCTGGTAGTGTGGGACCTGATGGTTGTAGGGTAATAACTGTTCCTGACCTGGTGCTGTGAGACCTGATGGTTTAAGGGTAAAAACTGTTCCTGAACTTGGTGGTGTGGGACCTGATGGTTCAGGGGTAATAACTGTTCCTGAACCTGGTGGTGTGGGACCTGATGATTGTAGGATAATAACTGTTCCTGAAACTGGTGGTGTGGGACCTGATGGTTGAGCGTAATAACTGTTCCTAATCATGGTTGCAGGGGACCTGATGTTGTAGGGTAATAACTGTTCCAGAAGCTGGTGATGTGGGACCTGATGGTTGTAGGGTAATAACTGTTCCTGAACCTGGTGGTGTGGGACCTGATGGTTGCGGGGTAATAACTGTTCCTGAACCTGGTGGCGTGGGAACGGACGGTTCAAATAATAACTGTTCCTGAACCTGGTGGTGTGGGAGCTGAAGGTTGTAGGATAATAACTGTTCCTGAAACTGGTGGTGTGGGACCTGATGGTTGAGCGTAATAACTGTTCCTAATCATGGTTGCAGGGGACCTGATGTTGTAGGGTAATAACTGTTCCAGAAACTGGTGATGTGGGACCTGATGGTTGTAGGGTAATAACTGTTCCTGAACCTGATGGTTCGGGACCTGATGGTTTCAGGGTAATAACTGTTCCTGAACCTGGTGGTGTGGGACCTGATGGATTAAGGGTAAAAACTGTTCCTGAACCTGTTTGCGGGGGACCTGCTGTTTGAGGGGTAAATATTGTTCCTGAACCTGGTGGTGTGGGACCTGATGGTTGAGGGGCAAAAACTGTTCCTGAATCTGGTGGTGTGGGATCTGACGGTTGAGGGGTAATAATTGTTCCTGAACCTGGTAGTGTGGAACCTGATCGTTGTAGGGTAATAACTGTTCCTGACCTGGTGGTGTGGGACCTGATGGTTCAGGGGTAATAACTGTTCCTGAACATGGTAGTGTGGGACCTGATGGTTGTAGGGTAATAACTGTTCAAAAACCTGGTGGTGTGGACCAGATGGTTGTAGAGTAATAACTGTTCCTGAACCTGGTGGCGTGGGACATGATGGTTGAGGTAATAACTGTTCCTAAACCTGGTGGTGTGTGTCCTGATGATTGTAGGATAATAACTGTTCCTGAACCTGGTGGTGTGGGACCTGATGGTTGAGCGTAATACCTGTTCCTAAACATGGTTGCGGGGGACCTGATGGTTGTAGGGTAATAACTGTTCCAAAGCTGGTGATGTGGGACCTGACGCTTGAGGGGTAATAACTGTTCCTGAACCTGGTGGCGTGGGATCGGACGGTACAGGTAATAACTGTTCCTGAACCTGGTGGTGTGGGAGCTGAAGGTTGTAGGGTAATAACTGTTCCTGAACCTGATGGTTTGGGACCTGATGGTTTCAGGGTAATAACTATTCCTGAACCTGGAGGCGTGGGACCTGATGGTTGAGGTAATAACTGTTCCTAAACCTGGTGGCGTGGGATCGGACGGTTCAGGTAATTACTGTTCCTGAACCTGGTAGTGTGGGACCTGATGGTTGTAGGGTAATAACTGTTCCTCACCTGGTGGTGTGGGACCTGATGGTTTAAGGGTAAAAACTGTTCCTGAACTTGGTGGTGTGTGACCTGATGGTTCAGGGGTAATAACTGTTCCTGAACCTGGTGGCGTGGGACCTGATGGTTGAGGTAATAACTGTTCCTAAACCTGGTGGTGTGGGACCTGATGATTGTAGGATAATAACTGTTCCTGAAACTGGTGGTGTGGGACCTGATGGTTGAGCGTAACAACTGTTCCTAATCATGGTTGCAGGGGACCTGATGTTGTAGGGTAATAACTGTTCCAGAAGCTGGTGATGTGGGACCTGATGCTTGAGGGGTAATAACTGTTCCTGAACCTAGTGGCGTGGGATCGGACGGTTCAGGTAATAACTGTTCCTGAACCTGGTGGTTTGGGAGCTGAAGGTTGTAGGGTAATAACTGTTCCTGAACCTGATGGATTGGGACCCGATGGTTTCAGGGTAATAACTGTTCCTGAACCTGGTGGTGTGGGACCTGATGGTTTAAGGGTAAAAACTGTTCCTGAACCTGTTTGCGGGGGACCTGGTGGTTGAGGGGTAAATACTGTTCCTGAACCTGGTGGTGTGGGACCTGATGGTTGAGGGGCAAAAACTGTTCCTGAACATGGTAGTGTGGGACCTGATGGTTGTAGGGTAATAACTGTTCAAAAACCTGGTGGTGTGGGACCTGATGGTTGTAGAGTAATAACTGTTCCTGAACCTGGTGGCGTGGGACCTGATGGTTGAGGTAATAACTGTTCCTAAACCTGGTGGTGTGGGTCCTGATGATTGTAGGATAATAACTGTTCCTGAACCTGGTGGTGTGGGACCTGATGGTTGAGCGAAATAACTGTTCCTACACATGGTTGCAGGGTACCTGATGGTTGTAGGGTAATAACTGTTCCAGAAGCTGGTGATGTGGGACCTGATGCTTGAGGGGTAATAACTGTTCCTGAACCTGGTGGCGTGGGATCGGACGGTTCAGGTAATAACTGTTCCTGAACCTGGTGGTGTGGCAGCTGTAGGTTGTAGGGTAATAACTGTTCCTGAACCTGATGGTTTGGGACCTGATGGTTTCAGGGTAATAACTGTTCCTGAACCTGGTGGTGTGGGACCTGATGGTTTAAGGGTAAAAACTGTTCCTGAATATGGTAGTGTGGGACCTGATGGTTGAGGGGTAAATACTGTTCCTGAACCTGTTGGTGTGGGACCTGATGGTTGAGGGGTAAAAACTGTTCCTGAACCTGGTGGTGTGGGACCTGACGGTTGAGGGTAATAACTGTTCCTGAACCTGTTGGTGTGGGAGCTGAAGGTTGTAGGGTAATAACTGTTCCTGAACCTGATGGATTGGGCTTGATGGTTTAAGGGTAAAAACTGTTCCTGAACCTGGTGGTGTGGGACCTGATGGTTGTAGGGTAATAACTGTTCCTGAAGTTGGTGGTGTGGGACCTGATGGTTGAGGGTAATAACTGTTCCTGAACCTGGTGATGTGGGACCTGATGGTTTTAGGGTAATAATTGTTCCTGAACCTGGTGGTGTGGAACCTGATGGTTGAGGATAATTACTGTTCCTGAACCTGGTGTTGTGGGACCTGATGGTTGTAGGGTAATAACTGTTCCTGAAAATGATGATGGGGGTCCTGATGGTTGTAGAGTAATAACTATTCCTGAACCTGGTGTTGTGGGACTTGATGGTTGTAGAGTAATAACTGTTCCTGAACCTGGTGGCGTGGGAGCTAATGGTTGAGGTAATAACTGTTCCTAAACCTGGTGTGTGGGCCCTGATGGTTGAGGGTAATAACAGTTCCTGAGCTGGTGGTGTGCACCTGATGGTTTCAGGGTAATAACTGTTCCTGACCTGGTGGTGTGGGACCTGATGGTTTAAGTGTAAAAACTGTTCCTGAACATGGTAGTGTGGGACCTGATGGTTGTAGGGTAATAACTGTTCCTGAAGTTGGTGGTGTGGGACATGATGGTTTTAGGGTAATAATTGTTCCTGAACCTGGTGGTATGGGACCTGATGGTTGAGGATAATTACTGTTCCTGAACCTGGTGGTGTGGGACCTGATGGTTGTAGGGTAATAACTGTTCCTGAAACTGATGATGTGGGTCCTGATGGTTGTAGGGTAATAACTGTTCCTGAACCTGGTGGCGTGGGACCTGATGGTTGAGGTAATAACTGTTCCTAAAACTGGTGGTGTGGGACCTGAAGGTTGTAGGGTAATAACTGTTCCTCAACCTGATGGTTTGGGACCTGATGTTTTCAGGGTAATAACTGTTCCTGAACCTGGTGGTGTGGGTCTTGATGGTTGAGGGGTAATAATTGTTCCTGAACCTGGTAGTGTGGGACCTGATGGTTGTAGGGTAATAACTGTTCCTGACCTGGTGCTGTGGGACCTGATGGTTTAAGGGTAAAAACTGTTCCTGAACTTGGTGGTGTGGGACCTGATGGTTCAGGGGTAATAACTGTTCCTGAACCTGGTGGCGTGGGACCTGATGGTTGAGGTAATAACTGTTCCTAAACCTGGTGGTGTGGGACCTGATGATTGTAGGATAATAACTGTTCCTGAATATGGTAGTGTGGGACCTGATGGTTGAGGGGTAAATACTGTTCCTGAACCTGTTGGTGTGGGACCTGATGGTTGAGGGGTAAAAACTGTTCCTGAACCTGGTGGTGTGGGACCTGACGGTTGAGGGTAATAACTGTTCCTGAACCTGTTGGTGTGGGAGCTGAAGGTTGTAGGGTAATAACTGTTCCTGAACCTGATGGATTGGGCTTGATGGTTTAAGGGTAAAAACTGTTCCTGAACCTGGTGGTGTGGGACCTGATGGTTGTAGGGTAATAACTGTTCCTGAAGTTGGTGGTGTGGGACCTGATGGTTGAGGGTAATAACTGTTCCTGAACCTGGTGATGTGGGACCTGATGGTTTTAGGGTAATAATTGTTCCTGAACCTGGTGGTGTGGAACCTGATGGTTGAGGATAATTACTGTTCCTGAACCTGGTGTTGTGGGACCTGATGGTTGTAGGGTAATAACTGTTCCTGAAAATGATGATGGGGGTCCTGATGGTTGTAGAGTAATAACTATTCCTGAACCTGGTGTTGTGGGACTTGATGGTTGTAGAGTAATAACTGTTCCTGAACCTGGTGGCGTGGGAGCTAATGGTTGAGGTAATAACTGTTCCTAAACCTGGTGATGTGGGACCTGATGGTTGTAGGGTAATAACTGTTACTGAAACTGGTGGTGTGGGACCTGATGGTTGAGGGTAATAACTGTTACTGAACCTGGTGTGTGGGCCCTGATGGTTGAGGGTAATAAAAGTTCCTGAGCTGGTGGTGTGCACCTGATGGTTTCAGGGTAATAACTGTTCCTGACCTGGTGGTGTGGGACCTGATGGTTTAAGTGTAAAAACTGTTCCTGAACATGGTAGTGTGGGACCTGATGGTTGTAGGGTAATAACTGTTCCTGAAGTTGGTGGTGTGGGACCTGATGGTTTTAGGGTAATAATTGTTCCTGAACCTGGTGGTATGGGACCTGATGGTTGAGGATAATTACTGTTCCTGAACCTGGTGGTGTGGGACCTGATGGTTGTAGGGTAATAACTGTTCCTGAAACTGATGATGTGGGTCCTGATGGTTGTAGGGTAATAACTGTTCCTGAACCTGGTGGCGTGGGACCTGATGGTTGAGGTAATAACTGTTCCTAAAACTGGTGGTGTGGGACCTGAAGGTTGTAGGGTAATAACTGTTCCTCAACCTGATGGTTTGGAACCTGATGTTTTCAGGGTAATAACTGTTCCTGAACCTGGTGGTGTGGGTCTTGATGGTTGAGGGGTAATAATTGTTCCTGAACCTGGTAGTGTGGGACCTGATGGTTGTAGGGTAATAACTGTTCCTGACCTGGTGCTGTGGGACCTGATGGTTTAACGGTAAAAACTGTTCCTGAACTTGGTGGTGTGGGACCTGATGGTTCAGGGGTAATAACTGTTCCTGAACCTGGTGGCGTGGGACCTGATGGTTGAGGTAATAACTGTTCCTAAACCTGGTGGTGTGGGACCTGATGATTGTAGGATAATAACTGTTCCTGAAACTGGTGGTGTGGGACCTGATGGTTGAGCGTAATAACTGTTCCTAATCATGGTTGCAGGGGACCTGATGTTGTAGGGTAATAACTGTTCCAGAAGCTGGTGATGTGGGACCTGATGGTTGTAGTGTAATAACTGTTCCTGAACCTGGTGGTGTGGGACCTGATGGTTGCGGGGTAATAACTGTTCCTGAACCTGGTGGCGTGGGAACGGACGGTTCAGGTAATAACTGTTCCTGAACCTGGTGGTGTGGGAGCTGAAGGTTGTAGGATAATAACTGTTCCTGAAACTGGTGGTGTGGGACCTGATGGTTGAGCGTAATAACTGTTCCAAATCATGGTTGCAGGGGACCTGATGTTGTAGGGTAATAACTGTTCCAGAAACTGGTGATGTGGGACCTGATGGTTGTAGGGTAATAACTGTTCCTGAACCTGATGGTTCGGGACCTGATGGTTTCAGGGTAATAACTGTTCCTGAACCTGGTGGTGTGGGACCTGATGGTTTAAGGGTAAAAACTGTTCCTGAACCTGTTTGCGGGGGACCTGCTGGTTGAGGGGTAAATACTGTTCCTGAACCTGGTGGTGTGGGACCTGATGGTTGAGGGGCAAAAACTGTTCCTGAATCCGGTGGTGTGGGATCTGACGGTTGAGGGGTAATAATTGATCCTGAACCTGGTAGTGTGGAACCTGATGGTTGTAGGGTAATAACTGTTCAAAAACCTGGTGGTGTGGACCTGATGGTTGTAGAGTAATAACTGTTCCTGAACCTGGTGGCGTGGGACATGATGGTTGAGGTAATAACTGTTCCTAAACCTGGTGGTGTGTGTCCTGATGATTGTAGGATAATAACTGTTCCTGAACCTGGTGGTGTGGGACCTGATGGTTGAGCGTAATAACTGTTCCTAAACATGGTTGCGGGGGACCTGATGGTTGTAGGGTAATAACTGTTCCAAAGCTGGTGATGTGGGACCTGATGCTTGAGGGGTAATAACTGTTCCTGAACCTGGTGGCGTGGGATCGGACGGTTCAGGTAATAACTGTTCCTGAACCTGGTGGTGTGGGAGCTGAAGTTTGTAGGGTAATAACTGTTCCTGAACCTGATGGTTTGGGACCTGATGGTTTCAGGGTAATAACTATTCCTGAACCTGGAGGCGTGGGACCTGATGGTTGAGGTAATAACTGTTCCTAAACCTGGTGGCGTGGGATCGGACGGTTCAGGTAATTACTATTCCTAAACCTGGTAGTGTGGGACCTGATGGTTGTAGGGTAATAACTGTTCCTCACCTGGTGGTGTGGGACCTGATGGTTTAAGGGTAAAAACTGTTCCTGAACTTGGTGGTGTGGGACCTGATGGTTCAGGGGTAATAACTTTTCCTGAACCTGGTGGCGTGGGACCTGATGGTTGAGGTAATAACTGTTCCTAAACCTGGTGGTGTGGGACCTGATGATTGTAGGATAATAACTGTTCCTGAAACTGGTGGTGTGGGACCTGATGGTTGAGCGTAATAACTGTTCCTAATCATGGTTGCAGGGGACCTGATGTTGTAGGGTAATAACTGTTCCAGAAGCTGGTGATGTGGGACCTGATGCTTGAGGGGTAATAACTGTTCCTGAACCTAGTGGCGTGGGATCGGACGGTTCAGGTAATAACTGTTCCTGAACCTGGTGGTTTGGGAGCTGAAGGTTGTAGGGTAATAACTGTTCCTGAACCTGATGGTTTGGGACCTGATGGTTTCAGGGTAATAACTGTTCCTGAACCTGGTGGTGTGGGACCTGATGGTTTAAGGGTAAAAACTGTTCCTGAACCTGTTTGCGGGGGACCTGGTGGTTGAGGGGTAAATACTGTTCCTGAACCTGGTGGTGTGGGACCTGATGGTTGAGGGGCAAAAACTGTTCCTGAACATGGTAGTGTGGGACCTGATGGTTGTAGGGTAATAACTGTTCAAAAACCTGGTGGTGTGGGACCTGATGGTTGTAGAGTAATAACTGTTCCTGAACCTGGTGGCGTGGGACCTGATGGTTGAGGTAATAACTGTTCCTAAACCTGGTGGTGTGGGTCCTGATGATTGTAGGATAATAACTGTTCCTGAACCTGGTGGTGTGGGACCTGATGGTTGAGCGAAATAACTGTTCCTACACATGGTTGCAGGGTACCTGATGGTTGTAGGGTAATAACTGTTCCAGAAGCTGGTGATGTGGGACCTGATGCTTGAGGGGTAATAACTGTTCCTGAGCCTGGTGGCGTGGGATCGGGCGGTTCAGGTAATAACTGTTCCTGAACCTGGTGGTGTGGCAGCTGTAGGTTGTAGGGTAATAACTGTTCCTGAACCTGATGGTTTGGGACCACCTGATGGTTTCAGGGTAATAACTGTTCCTGAACCTGGTGGTGTGGGACCTGATGGTTTAAGGGTAAAAACTGTTCCTGAATATGGTAGTGTGGGACCTGATGGTTGAGGGGTAAATACTGTTCCTGAACCTGGTGGTGTGGGACCTGATGGTTGAGGGGTAAAAACTGTTCCTGAACCTGGTGGTGTGGGACCTGACGGTTGAGGGTAATAACTGTTCCTGAACCTGATGGTTTGGAACCTGATGTTTTCAGGGTAATAACTGTTCCTGAACCTGGTGGTGTGGGTCTTGATGGTTGAGGGGTAATAATTGTTCCTGAACCTGGTAGTGTGGGACCTGATGGTTGTAGGGTAATAACTGTTCCTGACCTGGTGCTGTGGGACCTGATGGTTTAACGGTAAAAACTGTTCCTGAACTTGGTGGTGTGGGACCTGATGGTTCAGGGGTAATAACTGTTCCTGAACCTGGTGGCGTGGGACCTGATGGTTGAGGTAATAACTGTTCCTAAACCTGGTGGTGTGGGACCTGATGATTGTAGGATAATAACTGTTCCTGAAACTGGTGGTGTGGGACCTGATGGTTGAGCGTAATAACTGTTCCTAATCATGGTTGCAGGGGACCTGATGTTGTAGGGTAATAACTGTTCCAGAAGCTGGTGATGTGGGACCTGATGGTTGTAGTGTAATAACTGTTCCTGAACCTGGTGGTGTGGGACCTGATGGTTGCGGGGTAATAACTGTTCCTGAACCTGGTGGCGTGGGAACGGACGGTTCAGGTAATAACTGTTCCTGAACCTGGTGGTGTGGGAGCTGAAGGTTGTAGGATAATAACTGTTCCTGAAACTGGTGGTGTGGGACCTGATGGTTGAGCGTAATAACTGTTCCAAATCATGGTTGCAGGGGACCTGATGTTGTAGGGTAATAACTGTTCCAGAAACTGGTGATGTGGGACCTGATGGTTGTAGGGTAATAACTGTTCCTGAACCTGATGGTTCGGGACCTGATGGTTTCAGGGTAATAACTGTTCCTGAACCTGGTGGTGTGGGACCTGATGGTTTAAGGGTAAAAACTGTTCCTGAACCTGTTTGCGGGGGACCTGCTGGTTGAGGGGTAAATACTGTTCCTGAACCTGGTGGTGTGGGACCTGATGGTTGAGGGGCAAAAACTGTTCCTGAATCCGGTGGTGTGGGATCTGACGGTTGAGGGGTAATAATTGATCCTGAACCTGGTAGTGTGGAACCTGATGGTTGTAGGGTAATAACTGTTCAAAAACCTGGTGGTGTGGACCTGATGGTTGTAGAGTAATAACTGTTCCTGAACCTGGTGGCGTGGGACATGATGGTTGAGGTAATAACTGTTCCTAAACCTGGTGGTGTGTGTCCTGATGATTGTAGGATAATAACTGTTCCTGAACCTGGTGGTGTGGGACCTGATGGTTGAGCGTAATAACTGTTCCTAAACATGGTTGCTGGGGACCTGATGGTTGTAGGGTAATAACTGTTCCAAAGCTGGTGATGTGGGACCTGATGCTTGAGGGGTAATAACTGTTCCTGAACCTGGTGGCGTGGGATCGGACGGTTCAGGTAATAACTGTTCCTGAACCTGGTGGTGTGGGAGCTGAAGTTTGTAGGGTAATAACTGTTCCTGAACCTGATGGTTTGGGACCTGATGGTTTCAGGGTAATAACTATTCCTGAACCTGGAGGCGTGGGACCTGATGGTTGAGGTAATAACTGTTCCTAAACCTGGTGGCGTGGGATCGGACGGTTCAGGTAATTACTATTCCTAAACCTGGTAGTGTGGGACCTGATGGTTGTAGGGTAATAACTGTTCCTCACCTGGTGGTGTGGGACCTGATGGTTTAAGGGTAAAAACTGTTCCTGAACTTGGTGGTGTGGGACCTGATGGTTCAGGGGTAATAACTTTTCCTGAACCTGGTGGCGTGGGACCTGATGGTTGAGGTAATAACTGTTCCTAAACCTGGTGGTGTGGGACCTGATGATTGTAGGATAATAACTGTTCCTGAAACTGGTGGTGTGGGACCTGATGGTTGAGCGTAATAACTGTTCCTAATCATGGTTGCAGGGGACCTGATGTTGTAGGGTAATAACTGTTCCAGAAGCTGGTGATGTGGGACCTGATGCTTGAGGGGTAATAACTGTTCCTGAACCTAGTGGCGTGGGATCGGACGGTTCAGGTAATAACTGTTCCTGAACCTGGTGGTTTGGGAGCTGAAGGTTGTAGGGTAATAACTGTTCCTGAACCTGATGGTTTGGGACCTGATGGTTTCAGGGTAATAACTGTTCCTGAACCTGGTGGTGTGGGACCTGATGGTTTAAGGGTAAAAACTGTTCCTGAACCTGTTTGCGGGGGACCTGGTGGTTGAGGGGTAAATACTGTTCCTGAACCTGGTGGTGTGGGACCTGATGGTTGAGGGGCAAAAACTGTTCCTGAACATGGTAGTGTGGGACCTGATGGTTGTAGGGTAATAACTGTTCAAAAACCTGGTGGTGTGGGACCTGATGGTTGTAGAGTAATAACTGTTCCTGAACCTGGTGGCGTGGGACCTGATGGTTGAGGTAATAACTGTTCCTAAACCTGGTGGTGTGGGTCCTGATGATTGTAGGATAATAACTGTTCCTGAACCTGGTGGTGTGGGACCTGATGGTTGAGCGAAATAACTGTTCCTACACATGGTTGCAGGGTACCTGATGGTTGTAGGGTAATAACTGTTCCAGAAGCTGGTGATGTGGGACCTGATGCTTGAGGGGTAATAACTGTTCCTGAGCCTGGTGGCGTGGGATCGGGCGGTTCAGGTAATAACTGTTCCTGAACCTGGTGGTGTGGCAGCTGTAGGTTGTAGGGTAATAACTGTTCCTGAACCTGATGGTTTGGGACCACCTGATGGTTTCAGGGTAATAACTGTTCCTGAACCTGGTGGTGTGGGACCTGATGGTTTAAGGGTAAAAACTGTTCCTGAATATGGTAGTGTGGGACCTGATGGTTGAGGGGTAAATACTGTTCCTGAACCTGGTGGTGTGGGACCTGATGGTTGAGGGGTAAAAACTGTTCCTGAACCTGGTGGTGTGGGACCTGACGGTTGAGGGTAATAACTGTTCCTGAACCTGTTGGTGTGGGAGCTGAAGGTGGTAGGGTAATAACTGTTCCTGAACCTGCTGGATTGGGCTTGATGGTTTAAGGGTAAAAACTGTTCCTGAACCTGGTGGTGTGGGACCTGATGGTTCAGGGGTAATAACTGTTCCTGAACATGGTAGCGTGCGACCTGATGGTTGTAGGGTAATAACTGTTCCTGAACCTGGTTTTGTGAGACCTGATGGTTGAGGGGTAATAACTGTTCCTGAACCTGGTGGTGTGAGTCTTGATGGTTGAGGGGTAATAATTGTTCCTGAAACTGGTAGTGTGGGACCTGATGGTTGTAGGGTAATAACTGTTCCTGAGCTGGTGGTGTGCACCTGATGGTTTCAGGGTAATAACTGTTCCTGACCTGGTGGTGTGGGACCTGATGGTTTAAGTGTAAAAACTGTTCCTGAACATGGTAGTGTGGGACCTGATGGTTGTAGGGTAATAACTGTTCCTGAAGTTGGTGGTGTGGTACCTGATGGTTTTAGGGTAATAATTGTTCCTGAACCTGGTGGTATGGGACCTGATGGTTAAGGATAATTACTGTTCCTGAACCTGGTGGTGTGGGACCTGATGGTTGTAAGGTAATAACTGTTCCTGAAACTGATGATGTGGGTCCTGATGGTTGTAGGGTAATAACTGTTCCTGAACCTGGTGGCGTGGGACCTGATGGTTGAGGTAATAACTGTTCCTGAACCTGGTGGTGTGGGACCTGATGGCTGTAGGGTAATAACTGTTCCTGAACCTGGTGGCGTGGGACCTGATGGTTGAGGTAATAACTGTTCCTAAAACTGGTGGCGTGGGACCTGATGGTTGTAGGGTAATAACTGTTCCAGAAGCTGGTGATGTGGGACCTGATGCTTGAGGGGTAATAACTGTTCCTGAGCCTGGTGGCGTGGGATCGGACGGTTCAGGTAATAACTGTTCTTGAACCTGGTGGTGTGG